>NC_137148.1:9540611-10140611 GCF_951394435.1 Stenella coeruleoalba
AAGGAAGCATAAACTCCTTTAAAACACTGTATATCAAAATGTCTAGCTCATCGGAACACAGGCGCCACCACCTTGGTCGTTAATAAGACAGCCACACCCTAAAGAATATGATCTATGACTGGATGGAGGCTGGGTTTCTAAAGACTATGGGACACAGCTGTGTTATCACCTACAACCTTCAGACTTCATTTATGGGAGAGAGAAAAAGAAATGTCCATCTTCGTGAACACAGATTGATTTGGGGCTTTTCATTTTTTTAAGCTGAGCTTCATTCCAAGTAATAAATTCCCATCACTTTCTGATCTCCTTAGCCGGCTTCATTTTTCATCACGGTACTTGCCACTCCCTGAAATTACAGGTTTATTATCTGTCTTGTCCACTGCCACATAAGCTCTACGGGAGCAGGCCTCTGAGCTCCTAGCTTGAAACATTCTGCAATGGTTCTGTTGATGCATATTGAAATTACACTTAAAGTCTTGCTATAGTTCACTTCTTTACTTTGAAATCAACTGGAATCCACGATCTCTCCCAACTGTGCCCTTTTATTCTCTCTTTCTCCATCCAGCTCCCTGGAGCACAGGTACCACCATCTTGGCCATTAGGAGGAGTGCCATACCCTAGAGATGGTCTCTGGCTAGAAGGTACCTGGGTACTTATTCCTATATGCCAAGCACCTAAACCTCACTGCCACATAGAAGACACTCCAGAAGCATTTGTTTAATGAATAAATTAGACCCAAGGCCTACAGACCTCCTTCAATCCCTAGGACTAAGAGTAGGGGTGGGCAAGAAGTTAATGGTCTACATTTCCTAATTTGATTAGGTCTGGTTGGAGAGGAAATCAGAAATCAGAACTAGTGCTGAGGTTTGCTTTTGTCTTTTGTATTTGGATATAACTGGGCAATCTACTATAGAGAGAGGTAACCCTTAAAATGGTTAAAATGACAGAGGATAAGAGCAGACATCTCTATAAAAAATGTGTGAGATACAGAGTTGGTTAGGAGACGACCTGGGGTCAAGAGGCAGACGAAGTACAAACACTGATTTCTTCTCGCCTTCAGGGATCCATTAGAATTCACAGCCATGGGTTGGTGGGGAATGCTTCTTCCCCAGGGCTGTTGTTTCCTTTCTCTGAATGGAGCACAATGAATGTAAAACAGTCTTCTCCCACACCCCTCACTCATTCTTCCCGTGGGAGTGGAGGGACTGATTCAAGTAGTCAGTGGGCACCCAGGGCTTCGATCAGCTCTGTCCTTCTTCCTCTTGGGAATGAGTGGCCACGGGGAACTCTGGTTCCCCTGGGCTCCACTGGATGTGTCCCTGGAGGTTGGTAGCAGGGGAGGAAGGCTGCCCTGGCCCCTCTGCAGCTGTGCGTTGGTGGATACCTCTGCCTAATTCCGAGCTTCTGGATTAGCAAACCTGCTGGGCAAACAAACCTGCAGCCTGGCCTCCAACCTGACCCCTTAGAGTAAGGAGTTGATGAGGTAGCTTCCCTCTTTATTGCATCTAGAACTTGGCTGCGGAAGAGACGGGGTAACAGAGGGTCCTATGAACTATGACCTGGGTGCCAGCCACTTGCTTTTATGTATAATGTTTTATTAAAACTCAGCCACGCCCATTTGTTTCCGTATTGTCTACAGCTGCTTTCACCCGGTATTGGAACTGAATAGTTGTAACAGAGACTCTACGGCCTACAAGCTAAAACAGTCACCATCTGGCCCTTTACAGAAAAAGTTTGCCAACTCCTGTTCTGGAATCTAGAGGAATGTTAGAAAAGCAGGTCGCTGCTAGAGTGCTTTCAGGTTCAAGGGCAAAGGGAAAGTAAAGGGAACGCAGAACTCAATTCCAGCAAACAGCTCTCTCCCTACGCACGCTAGGAAGCAGCGTCCAACCCAGGAAGCCGGTGTAACAGGTGGAAACTCAACTGAGTTCTCCTGAAAGGTATGGGGCACGAGCAGAGGGGAATGCTTCACAGACATGCATCCCATCGCAGCGGTTAAAAGGAAGACGTGGATCTCAGGGCCCAGAACACGAACAGAGACAGAGACTTGAGCAGCACAGAGCAGAGGTGCCCCTGGAAGCACCCTTTTCAGCGACATCAACAGTATCTTCAGGGACTTCCCTGGCGGTCCAGTGGTTAAGACTTCCCCTTCCAATGCAGGGGGTGCGGGTTGGATCCCTGGTCGGGGAGCTAGGATCCCACACGGCTCGTGGCCAAAAAACCAAAACATAAAACAGAAGCAACATTGTAACAACTTCAATAAAGACTTTAGAAATGGTTCACATCAAAAAATAAAAAAACTTAAAAAAAAAAAGAAAGAGTGTCTTCAGTCTGGGAATCTGTGGAGGGTGATTCTGCAGCTAGGCGATTTCACAATTCCAAAATACAAAGCAGGGAAAGAGCTGTGTGGCACAGGGTTGAGAGACATCTGTGAACAAGTGAGCGTGGAAGGCATGTCATCAGACAGGACACACGCCCTCGGCGCAGAGCTGAGACACCCAACTCCCAAAGAGGAAATTAACAGTCAAAGGTTTCAAGCACGTAGAAAGGGAAAGGAGTCCGCTCTGGTGATACCTGCTGTGGTGGGTCCGTGCTCTGTCACCCCACAGAGCTGCAGCCACGCCTCCCAGAATTCCCTTCCCTGCACGTTCCAGGTTGAGGTTGTCAGGGGAGAAATCTGCAGGCAATCTGGAAGGTTCGGGGAAGCAGCAGGCGGTGAGCTCTGGAGGGCGGGGGGCACCATGCTTCCCCATGTCCTGGGCCAGGCAAAGGGCTACGGCAAAGGGCGCCAGCTTTCGTGCGTCTCTCACGTAGCCAGCATGCAGCCAAGGAGAGGCGGAAGAGGGCGCCAGGCTATCCTCACGGGTGCCCGCTGGCCCTCACTCTCCCCTGCTTCATATTCAGCTTTCCTTCCTCATCTTTACCTGCCGACCTACGTCAACTTCCGCCCCAGCACCAGACACAGAGGTACAGCCTTCCGCAGACTCCTTCACCAGCTCCTGCTGGGATGTCAGGTCTCATTCTGATAATAAATCCCTTTCTCCAGACAACTCATTTTGCTCATGCTTCTCTGGTCAAAGCCCAGCTGACACACCTGGTGAAGGCTTCTCAATATTCCAAGATGGCAGCAATGTATACAATGCCAATTTCCCAAAGAGGAGACTATATGCATGAATGCATAACACCCAGATGAACCTTTGGCTGGGATTTTTTTCTCCTGAGTCAATTTAAGTTCACCCATTGTGGACTCTGGAAGCTGGGTACCACCAGACTGGCCTCATCGGACTCACTGAATCCAAGGAGATCTTCATTTACTCATCTTTCCTCTGATACTGTGGTTGGCAAAATAATGGTCCTCCAACAATGTCCACAGAACCTGTGAATATGTTACCTTATATGCCAAAAGGGACTCTGAAGCTGCAATTAATTTAAGGATCTTGAGATGAGGTGAGTCTCCTGGAGATGCCGGTGGGTCCAGTCTAGGTACGTGGGTCCTTAAAAGCAGAGGACCGTTCCAGGCAGCAGTCATGGGAAATGTGACTGTGGAAGACTCCTCAGTGATGCCATGTTGCCAGTTTTGAAAACAGAGGAAGTGGGTCACAGTTAGGGGATGTGGATGGCCTCTAGAAGCTTGAAAAGGCAAGGCCTGCCCCCCATAAAGTCTCCAGAAAGGAACACAGTCCTGCTGACACCTTGATTTTAGCCATTTTAGCCCAGTGAGACTTGTGTTGGACTTCTAACCTCCAGAACTGGAAGATAATAAATTTGCATTGTTTTCAGGGCTAAATTTGTGGAAATTTGTTGTAGTGGCAATAGGTAATCAATACGGACTTCAGTAAGTGACTGCCATGGTCTTGACTCCGGCTGGTCCTGGGTACCCACCTGTGTCTGGGATAACCGTTCTTGAGGGCTGAGGGTGGCTTCTTTCCTAAAGGTGATGGGCACACGCCAGGGTTCACATCCTTAAACAGTGAGAAGAGTGGGAGCTGACACTGAAATAATGTATCTTCTGAGGGCCCTGAAAGTATGTCAGCAGTTCCAGTGTGAGGTAGCCCCTGTTGCTGAAGAAACTAAACCCCAGAGAACCCTTCTGGCAGAGACTATGCAGAATAAAGAAGTTGGGGAGGATGGTTTTTACACTTTAGTTAACTTAAGAATCGTGGTCTTTGAACTTTAACACACAATGGCAAGAGATATTGATTTTTTGGCTTTAATTCCTTTGAACTTTAATGTCTTTGGACTTCAACATGAAAGTGGATTTAAACTTTGATTTTTAATTTCTCCTTGGGAATTTGGTATTTGGTGGGGATTATATTAAAATTCAAAGCATCTCTACATTGCTGGCATTTCATTACTTGAATGTCTCTGTTCATTTTTACCTTTATGATGATGCTTAACATTATTGCAAAACCTCTGATATGCTATGTTGGATAACATGGCTGGACATTATTTGGGATAAAAAATAAATCTGGATTTTAATTTTAAATCTTAGGAAGATAGTGACCCTGGATTGACTTAAATAATGTGCTATTCTGACCCATTTCAGTACCGCTTGGTATAATTTATAAAATGCCCACCAGGAGTCCCAGGTGAAGACCAAAAAGCCCCAGGAAGATGGAAGAAAGGCTACTTTGATGATGCTTGGCTCCTGCTTTGGAGAGATGAGCCATGCCTCTGGCTGATCATACAAATAAAATAAGAGAAGAAAAAAAGGCTGGAGGATGCTAGTGGGGAAAATGCTTCTCCTCTGTTCCAATGTCTCCTTCCATAAAGGGTGTTTGTTACACCCCAGAATTCTTTTGAAATAGTAAGCCCACTGGCTAACAGACACAGAGTAATGCCTCCAACCTGGCTTCCATTGGCAGTAGAGATAATATTTAGTAATATTTACACTTTGTCTACCAGACTTATGGTTTTGGAGGCTAGAAATCCAAGATCAAGGTGTCAGCAGGTTTGGTTCCTTCGGAGGCTGTGAGGGAGAATCTGACCATGCCTTTCTCCTGGCTTCTGGTGGTTTGCTGGCCATCTTTGGTGTTCCTTGGCTTGCAGAAGCATCACCTCGATCTCCACCTTTATCTTCACATGGCCTTCTCCCTGTGTGTGTCTGTGTCCAAATTTCCTTTTTTCATAAAGACATCAGCTATATCAGATTAGGGGCCTATCCTACTCTAGCATCCGAACTTAATTACATCCGAGTCACGTTTTGAGGGTCTGTGGGTTAGGACTTCAACATATGAATTTTGAGGGCATATAACTCAACTTTGGGGCCCTTTGGAGACTAGGCATTAAATCAAATGACCTAATGCCAGTAAGTAAAATAGTTAAACTGAGGCCTGTCTCCTTAGTTAAAAGAAAAGACTATTTGGGAACACGAAGCATAAAATGAAAAAATATACTCTGCTCTTGGAGAAGTAGAACTCTTAAGGACACTTGCTTTCAACAGAAATAAAACTTATTTATTAAGTGTTATGGTTTAATAAAGATTGAAATCTTTAGTTGGGCATTTCAAAATTTAGGTTATTTCCATCTTTAGGGAGAGAAAAGTTGTATTAGTCAAGCCCAAAGGACAGGCAGCAGTTCTAATCAAAGTTTATTTGCTTAGGAACATTTCAAGTAATGGCCAGCATGAAATAGCTTCAACTGGATTTAAATAAAATTCTGATCATCATCTCATAGTAATTATTGCATAGGAAGAAAATTATTTATTGCAAGACCTAACAGGCAGTGGCAAAATATATTCTGCTATGAATAGATACTGAAGTGCAAACAGGCAGCTGTTTTTTTAAGCAAGCATGGTTATGTGTTGAATGTAAATGCATGTAAATAGCTCAATTTTTAACATTTTATTACTGTTCAAACTGTTTGCCAAGGAATACTCAGTAAATAATGTAAAGTTCTGCAAAGTCATTTAGTTCTTTTAGTCTTTTATTGTTTATAATTTGGTGCTCTCGACCCTTCTGGATACAGAGCTTAAGTCTAATCTAAAGTCTGGTTTATAAACATGCTTTATTTTTTTTAAATCACTAGAATTGTTCTTTCGAATATTTCTTTACAAAACATCCTAGTTTGTAAATATCTAGAGAGGAATTCAAAGTGTCTGTCACCCTCCCTTCCGCTATAATTTTTTTTTCAATGCACATCTATTTTCACAAATTCACTAACAGGCAGGAAGGAAAGGAAAATACAACAGAAAAAACTTCCTGTACTAGAGACGGCCTGGGATGTCTTTATTCCTTGCTGAACGATTAGGTCTGCTGAAGAATTACAAAGGAAGTAATGGGCAGAGTTGTTACGCCTGAATCACTGTTTTTTTGATTCATGCACGAGTGTGTAACCTAATTCCAAAAAGGTTTTGAGGAGGGTCCTTGTGACAACAGAAGTGAAGTGATCCTTTTACCCTCTACTCCATCCTCCAAAGCCATCACCTCTTTTTCTTTCCATAAATTTATTTATTTATTTTTGGCTGCATTGGGTCTTTGTTCCTGCGCATGGGCTTTCTCTAGTTGCGGCGAGCGGGGGCTGCTCTTCGTTGCAGTGCGCGGGCTTCTCATTGCGGTGGCTTCTCTTGTTGTGGAGCACAGGCTCTAGGTGCATGGGCTTCAGTAGTTGTGGCACATGGGCTCAGTAGTTGTGGCGCACAGGCTCAGTAGTTGTGGCACACGGGCTTAGTTGCTCTGCGGCATGTGGGATCTTCCTGGACCAGGGCTCGAACCCGTGTTCCCTGCACTGGCAGGTGGATTCTTAACCACTGTGCGACCAGGGAAGCCCGCCATCACCTCTTTTTATGCTCATCTAGTTAAGCTTCTAAAACATGGACACGTTTGCCAGGACATCTCTTTTAATGATTAGCAGCCAGTAATGCCAGGGTGTGACAATTCACAGCAGTGTCCCCAACCATTATAGCAGGCGCTGGCGGAAGCATCAAGGTGGCTGTGCTGGTGTGGGTTAGCTGACCGCCAAGCCTGCATGTGCAGATGTCCAGGGCTTAGCACACACCCAATGCCCATAGACATTCAAAAACATTTGAGAAGTGAGCAACTAAGGAATGAGCGAAAGGCCTGGCTTACTGGAGTAGAAAGTTCATCAAACTTGGGCAGAGACTGAAACCAAGCAGGACCCTGTGGGGCTCCTAGGCACAGAAGCCTTTCTGTGTCGCCCCCTCCCCGCCACGGCCCCGTTCCTTGTTTGTAGGGAACGGACCGCAGCTTCCATGATCTTCCCTGGGTCCCAAAGGGCAGATTCAACCATTTGCTAATCAGAGAAGGGAGGGAACAGAGAGACAAGGGAGGATCAGCCAGAAAACAACAGTGCAGCCTTGGGGCAGGTCCTGGTTCCTCAAAGGATACACAGAACGATATCTTCTGAGCTCTTTTTTTTTTTTTTTTTTTTTTCCACAGCATGCGGGCCTCTCACTGTTATGGCCTCTCCCGCTGCAGAGCACAGGCTCCGGACGCGCAGGCTCAGCGGCCATGGCTCACTGGCCCAGCCGCTCCGCGGCACGTGGGATCTTCCCAGACCGGGGCACGGATCCATGTCCCCTGCATCGGCAGGCAGACTCTCAACCACTGCGCCACCAGGGAAGCCCTTTTGAGCTCTTCATAGAACTAAAACCCCCAATAAATAGAAGATGTCAGCATTCTTCATTCTAGAGAAGACCACCTGAGGCCACATTAAAAGGAACCAGAGAAGCTCATCAAGAAGATCACCTGAGACCAGATGAAAGGAGTGCAGGCCCTGCACACACCCTAATCTTATCAGCAGCCCCACCTTTGAACTATGGTTATAAAACTCCTCACCAAATCCCCCTGGGTTAGGATGCACGGGGACACACAGGAGCCTGCTGGCAAAGCAATAAAGCTATTCTTTTCTACTTCACCCAAAACTCTGTCTCTGAGATTCGATTCGGCACCGGTGCACAGAAGCCGAGTCCAAGACTCTCAGAGGAGAGGAAAGAGGATAACACATAAGAGAAATGGAGGACTGGATAACCTTGAAGTTCAATTGGGTTGGCGGTACTAAAATCGTGTATCCTCAAAGCTCTGCAGGAGCCGGCGGAATCCCAGCTCTCACAGCTCACTTTGGCGGTTGACCATGGCCGGTGCTGAAGATGCAAATGACTCTCTAAGCCTCTCGGAGGTGAATCCGTTTGCCTCATTTGACTTTTTTCTTCAGGCAGTGGAGTCAGCTTTGGCTAGATTTGCACCTTGCTGCTCTGTTTAAATGGAAGTCAGCGAGCCTCGCAGGCTTCCAGGCGGCCCCAGGTTTCCACCAGCGTGGAAATTTAGAAGGCTTTGTCACTAAAGACTGACCTGCAGTGGCAATTCCTTCCATGCTGGATTGCTCTCCTAGATGCTTGCCTCGGACTTCCTTTTCTGGAGGGGGAGCTTGGCCAACGGGCTTGTTGTTTTTCGACAGCATCCACCGTGGCAATTCCCGAAACCAGGAGCTTCAGCCAGTCTAGATGTTTTGACAACCTAGTTTTCTTTGAAAAAGGTGAAATTCGTGCCTGAAGTTTAGCCGGGCACAATAAGACCCTGCCTCTGGAAAGGCAGAAAACATCTATTGAAGTAGCAACCACTGTCACCCTGAATCCATTCGGTTCTGATGGCTTGGATGGCGTCATGGCAGAAGACAGCATTTTTTCTAGGAGAGAGTCTGGGCCACAAGCTCAGGTTGATGAGGAAACAGTGGGTCATGATTTGACCATGGGTGCAAACTTTTGTTCTTCTCAAAAGGAGCAGAATAAGAGGCATACGTTTTCTAGGTATAACAAGTCCAAGCATCTTTCCTACAGCCAAAGCTTCACCAGGAAAGGAAACTTGTGGACATTCTGAAGAGTTTTTCTGCCTTTGATGTTTCCAAATGGGGCTCACACAGAAATTTTTGATGTTGCTCAGGGGCACATAATGAGTGACACCCAGCATCTGTCAGAAGCAGAGCTAAAGGCAAGGGAGGAGCCAGCCTTCATTTCTTTCACAGCAGCTTCAAATATCACAAGAAGCGCAGGGCATGCTGTGGTAGACAGCGTCATGGGGCACAGGCATTGCTTCCATCTCCTTTCTGATTGAAGCCATCAACACCTCAACCTTTTGCATGGGCTGAGTTTCTCTGGCAATGAGATAAGCCACCACAGAGAGCGCTTCAAGACAAGGGATTTGTGCTGGAGCAAATCCAAATCTTGGTAGAATCCAATTCTTTTCAAATCATGAAATGGATGCGTAAGTACACAGCAGGGTGTTCCTTTAGTTGTGTTGGCCTCATCCATCCACTGGCAAGGAAGCCAAGGCACAGAAGCACCATGGTGTTTGTTTTCCATCATGCACATTGAGTCCTTTCACTTGCAGCCATTTCCAATTTAATTTCCAATTAAATAATTGGAATAATTAATTTCCAATTCCATAAAAATAAGCACAGGTGTTCCTAACTTTAATGGCAGGGTATGTTTTCAGTTATTTCACTCATCCCCAAACTATCCTGCACATCATAATACGTGCATAACAACAGTTTTTCCTTCCCTGACCAAGCCACCCCATGCTAGTTTAGTGTGAAACATTACTATCATAACACAACCCTTGACAACTTTTTTTTTCCCCACAAAGACAATCCTCCACTTAGAGAAAGAAAAAAAAAAAAAAGGACAAGGAAAAAGAAAAAAACAAAAGGAAAGACAATTGGGAGTCTAGTTCTAATTTAGCTAAGTACAAAGGAGATGTGACAATAATCTTAAAGGGTGTAAGTTAAAGAAAACATACTGCAGCTGGGAGTCCTGACCCAAGAATAAACAAATACTTATGACTCTAGCTTCGGTAATGTATTTTCTTAAATGAGCAACTGCGCATATGCTCAGCAGCATAGTTTCAAGGAACTTTTAGAGTTGAGATAGAAGGTCAGTGGAAACATGGATAATTAAAAGATCCTTCTCTGAGAGTCAACCTTGCAATCCCCTTGCCAAATACTTGAAGGAGTACTTTTATGAGCCAAAAAACAAATATCACATAGAACAGCAATATATGCATATATATATATATATATAATCAAGAAAAGTGATTTGAAATTCTGTACTGAGACCACCGATATCCATAGCCCTCCAACAAGTAAAACTGCACATGTAAAAAGTGAAGGGCAACAGCAAATGACTAATGTTTCCTGTATCCATACATATTCCACAAAGGCACACGCTAACTGCTTTATATTTTTTCATTGATTAATCCTATGGCGCTAGAAGGTAGTTACCATGATTATGTCCATTTCACAAAACTCCAAAGTCCTCTGCCCATAGAAAGGCTTTCTCTCATGATCACTTTTGAGAAATCCCTTAATCTGTAATTTTATACAACCTGGGGGCTTTTACTAGGCATAAATATTTTATCCAAGAAATTAACTGTTAAGTACAATAAGCTCTCTGTTGTTAACCACGCTCTAAGCCAGAATATATACCTGATTAGCAATAACTCACATGCTCTGTCCTTTCATCCATTATGATTAATGTCATTCCAATGATGACCCATGGGTATTTTAAGATGTCAACTACTTCTAAATCAAATGACAAAGACTGAAATACGGTCATAGAATTTTAGGAGGGTTATGTTTACTGGATGCTAGTTATTTAATATGACCCATCTACTGGCGTGACACCTGATACCCTCTCATTCACATTTGTTATTTACAGAGACACATCGGGACGACTGGTGTTATTAGCTCTCAGAGAGGCCGGGACCATAATACTTGGTGAGCACATTGCAACCGTGCTGGATGATGGGTAATTTATCTGAGAGTCAGTCATGCCGTTAATAAGGATTCTGACCTGTGACCAGCTCCCGGATCTCCAAGTCGGTGGTCTTGCGGAGCAACCTGACCAGTGCCGGGATGCCGCCACAGTTCTTCAGGGCGATTTTGTTGTCATCGTTGGCTTTCCCATACACCAAGTTTCTCAACGCCCCACAGGCACTACGGTGGACTTCCGTCATCCGATGGTCCAGCAGGTCCACCAGGAGCTGAATACCTCCTTGTCTCCTTATCTGAAGGAGTAAAGGAGAAAGGAAGGTTGCCTTAGAGAGGATGATTTCACTATTTAAACCCCAACAGGTTTTCTATATGAGGTACTTGCTATCCATACAATTAATTACACTGAACTGAATGAAGGCCTTTTACAAAGGGAGAAGGAAACAAATTATTGTTCTCTTTAGATTCTATTGCTTTTACTTGTTTTAATATCCTACCAATAAAAATTCAAATGCATTTCCTTTCAAGGCGCAGAATTTTGAAAAGATGATTTTAACCTCCTAATGGGTGTCTCAGCCATTTCTCTCTATAAAAATATGCCACAGGGCTTCCCTGGTGGCGCAGTGGTTGAGAGTCCGCCTGCCGATGCAGGGGATGCGGGTTTGTGCCCCAGTCCAGGAAGATCTCACATGCCGTGGAGCAGCTGGGCCTGTGAGCCATGGCCGCTGAGCCTGCGCGTCCGGAGCCTGTGCTCCACAACGGGAGAGGCCACAACAGTGAGAGGCCTGCGTACCGCAAAAAAAAAAAAAAAAAAAAAAAAAAAAAAAAAAAAAAATGCCACATACTCAGGGCATGAAGCAGATGCACGGGCAAAAGAATGCTTCTCACTCCTAAGACTTATTAAATGTAACCGCTGTCTTAAAGGGCTGCAGGATTGCTGTACAAAATGTGAAAAGGATGCTTAAGAGGGGAATGCTCCCAACCTTTCAAAGGAACCAGAAGCCAAATGAAAAACCAGAAATGACACAAGTCTTTTCATCTGAGAAGACCTGGAAACTACGTCACCACAATGGCAGCTGGTCTGAACACGAGGACCGAGTCATGTTCTGCAGAACGTAGGTATTTGATTAATAACAACAGTAAAATAATATTACATTTGGGTGTTCTTTTTACCCAAAGAAAACGTTTCTTTTTTTAAATAAGTAAATAAAAAAAAAAAGCCCTTGCACTATGTTTCCAGACGTGTTTTCTCCTTGCTGTCCTTTAATAGTCAGACCCATTTCAAAATTTAAACTGCAAACAAATGGTCTAGTTAACATACAGAACATTTCATGGAGTTTTCATTAGCAGAGCTGTATTTGAATACTTCTGCATTTGGAAGAAGAATACATACAATTCACTCAGTAATATTCTTTCCTTTTTTTAACCTCAATATCCCTCAGGGATTGAAGAATTATAATTTTGCATGAATGAATATAATCTGACACCTTCCCTACTTAGTTTTCTGATTACAGAAAACTCATTCATCCCACAGATGTGCAGGGGCATAGGGCCGGACCCCCAGACTCCTTCAACAGTGCTCTAGTGCCCCGTTCTCCAGGAGGCCACTCAGCTACACTGTTTAAAACTGCCATCTGAATCACACCACCCCCCTAATCCAGCAGTCTTGTTGCACCTTAATCTATCATAGAATCCTTCACAGCATGTGTCCTAACTTCTTTATTATGTTTCTTGTTATTGTCTGTCTTCTGCTAGAATGTATATTCTTGGAAGGCAAGTCTCTTTGTCTTGTTCATTGGTAGACCCCATCCCTATTCCAAGTGCAATGCCAGGCACACAGTAGAAGTTCAGTAAGTATTTGAGTAAATGCAGAGGGATTACTTGTTATAGCAGTGTTTCTTTCTCAGGTCAGCTAACTCAAAACTGAGTAATAGTCTTTAAAGGAAAACAAAACAAACAAACAAAACCCTTTTGTAAACATCTAAGAACGTCTCCAAGGGGCTACTGCAGCTCTTCTGGGACCAGCTTACAAAAAAATGAGGATGCATGTCTCACACATAAGGTGGACCATCTCATGATTCAGAATATGTCTGGAGGAATTATTTTCATCCATCAACCAAATGAAAACAGAGAAAGTTGAAATCCTCCCAGAACTCATGGACTCTAGGTCCCTAATTTAGAAAACTTGACTGTGGTATCACACCCACTGTGAGATCAGGACCAGGGACAGAGGAGAGGAGAGGAGAGGAGACCTCCACACAGCTCCACCCCCAGAGGGGGACAGGGGTGTAGAGACAGGCGTTAATGTCCCCGAGGTGCCTGTACAGTCTGCACTGGTGATAGCACCGGTGGAAGGTGGCTAAAGGGACCATTGGGGCAATTAGAAAAAGCTATCAAAGGATCAGAAAACCACTTTTTCTCAACTTACAGTTTGACCCAGGGCCTGCCTGGCACTCACCCAAGAGAGATGAAATCTCTTGCTATGCATGTGTCCCGTAAATACATCTGAGCTTTAACGCATGCATTTTATTTTTATTTCCATTTGTACAAAAAAGGTTAAACTATGAATGTCATTTTCTCAATGTGTTTGTGTCTGCATGTATGTGCTGTACGTTAAAATTATCTAGGTTTAATTATTTTAATAATGATGAAGCTATTATAAAAGTGGAAATAAAGCCATTCTTACAGTTCACCAATTGGTTATGTATTAAAGGTAAATGGTGAAGTACATCCATCTATCTCTCTACCTTAGCTATTCTGTATATTATAGTTAAGATTCCTAATTTATGATAATATATTTCCCATTCATATAACTTAATGAATCAAGCTATTAAAATACTATTCCAAAGCTTGAAAAGGGAAAATGAATTCAAAATGAAGGCAATATCAATTCTTAATGTATAATGAGAAAATGCTGTTTTCAGTGTGACCCTAATTAATGCCATATATCCAACTTTATAATGAAACCTTCTATTTTAACCCATTTAGAGCAACACAAATAAGATGATAAACTTTCTCATTTGCTCTTATTTTGAGGGTCACCGGATCATCAATATAAAAAAAACCTTTTGTTTTCTTGGGATTGAAATTTACCTAAGCATATGAGAATCCTACTTCAGTTTTCTGAAGTCAAACATGCGTCAGAGTTGACCATCACAGACATGAATGTGATGGTCAGGTCCTTGGTTCTGCCCCCTCCTGCAGCCTCCCCGCTCCCAGCAGGACCCGAAAGAGAGCCGTAGGGCAGACTTTCAATTCTCTTGCAGGGTCTTGATTCCTTGCAGGACCTCTGGTGGTATGGATGGGTCCAATGTTGCCCTGTTCACTTCCCCTCTGCTTTTCCCCTGGATCCTCTCTCTCTTCAACTTCTCCTGGCAACCAATTCTTCTAGTCTCTTCTTGTGTCCAACCTTAAACTCTTATAAGCCTCCAAACAAACCCACTGTAAACATTAACAAAGTACAACTCTCTTTGAAAGATGATCAGGGGAAACTCTCCTTTCTAAAAAGGTACCTTTTTAAAAGGTACTTCCTCTCCCACTATTTTTCTTTAAAGCAGTCTATTTTTCTTTAATCCTCCCCAACGATCACTCCACATCCAAGAGGTGGGGCCCTTGTTTTGGTCCCCATGCTATCATTTCAGGCCAGTGTACCCCTTCTTCTTCCTCCCTTCATCATCCTCATGCAGAATTCTTCAAAAGTCAAATCTTTAAAAATTCTAGGTCTACTATTATTGAAACCAAGTCAATAAAATATTATATAATATCATATCCAATCTCTACAAATCATAACAAAATCAAACCCAGTAGCAGAACGCCTGTCATAGAGTGCTAAGTCAATAAATATGGATCAGATGAGTGGAAGAATGGTACAGTGCTTATCGTATGTCAGTTTCCTTCTCTCTCTTTAAAAAGTTTTTTTAATAGAAGTTATTTTTTAGAGCAGTTTTTTGTTCACAGCATATTTGAGCAGAAAGTACAGAGATTTCCCATATACCACTGCCCTTACACATGCACGGTCTCCTCCATTATCAACATCCTCCCCAGAGCCCTACATCTGTTACGATCTGTGCACCTACACTGATACACCATTATCACCCGAAGTACACAGTTTACATTAGGGTTCACTCTTGGGTGTTGTACCTTCTATGGGTCTTGATAAACGTATAATGACATGTATCCACCATTATAGTGTCACATAGAATAATTTCACTGCCCTAAAAGCCCTCTTTGCTCTGCCTGTTCATCCCCCCACCCCTCCTCATGAACCCCTGGAGAAATCACTGATCTTTTTACGGTCTCCACGGTTTTGCCTTTTCTAGAATGTCATCGAGTGGGAATCATCCAGTAAGCAGCCTTCTCAGACTGGCGTCTTTCACCTAGTGGATGCATTTAAGATTCCTCTATGTCTTTGCACAGTTTTGACAGCTCGTTTTTTTTTAGCGATGAATCACATTTCACCGTCTAGATGTAACCTAGTTGATCCATTCACCTGCTAAAAGACATCTTGGTTGCTTCTAAGTTTTGACAATTAGGAAGAAAGCTGCTATAAACATCTGTGTGCAAGTTTCTGTGAGGACATAAATTTTTAACTCCTTTGGGTAAATACCAAAGAGAGCTATTGCTGGGTTGTACAGTGAGAGGATGTTTAGTTTTGTAAGAAACCACCAAACTGTCTTCCCAAGTGGCTGTACCATTTTGCATCCCACCAACAGTGAATGAGAGTTTCTGTTGCTACACATCCTCGCCATCATTTCGTGTTGTCAGTGCTCTGCGTTTTGGCCATTCTACTAGATTGTAGTAGTATCTTATTGTTGTGTTTCTTTCTCTTTTCATTCTGACTGTGTGATTCCAATTTATTTACATTAATACAAATCATTGAAAAAAAACTATCAATACTGAAATACATATAGGGAAACAATAGCTTGAGTTGGATCTGGACTGAACAAATCTCACATCTCCTACTTTCTTGAACTTGACAGGGAATGACTGGAAAGGGCTTTTCATACATAATCTGATTAGACAATCTTTTTTTTTTTTTTTTTTTTTTTTGCGGTACACGTTTTTTTTTGTTTTGTTTTGTTGCGGTACGCGGGTCTCTCACTGCTGTGGCCTCTCCCGCTGCGGAGCACAGGCTCCGGACGCGCAGGCTCAGCGGCCATGGCTCACGGGCCCAGCCACTCCGCGGCATGTGGAATCTTCCCAGACCGGGGCATGAACCCGTGTCCCCTGCATCAGCAGGCGGACTCTCAACCACTGCGCCACCAGTGAAGACCTGATTAGACAATCTTAAATTCGTTTATTAAATGATTCTTTGATACATGGTCCACTTTAGTTCCTGTGTCAATAGCTCATGTTTATTTCTCTGCTGAGCTGTGAACTTCAGGAATTTAGATGGAGGAAGTAATCTATATAAGAAGTAAGAAAGTTGGAGGCTGATGAACCCCATACCCAGGGGAAATAAAAATGAATTAACCAATCAAACAAAGCGAAACTTTGCCCTGCTACCTGTCCTTTTAGGTTGTTTACAAAGAGAACCTTCTTAAACCTAATGTAGACAGTCTCTTGGGGATGAAAGCTGGGATGTATGCGCGAAGAATCAGTAAAGCTCACCCAGTTTGCACCAGGGAAGAATGAAAAGAGCTTATATACCTTTGCCATCCAGTCCACTGTTTAAAAGAGCTTTTTTCAATTTAGACTCTGGAACTAAAATTATCTAAAAATCATTCAGGAGTAGGATGCAATGGTTTTCTTCTTTGTCCTTTCATAACAAGGCAGAATATATATAAAACTCTTTTAACTCAGAAAACAAATGGTTGGGCAATTAAATTAAATACAAGAAAAATGCGAGTAATGCAATATCGCCCATTGCAAAAAAATGGGGCCTCACCATTTAATGGATCTGGTGCTCTTAACATTATTTGCATTTATTGAGAATAAACTATATTTACCAAATGAATTAGCTATTATCATTAAGTTGATATCAACATCAATGAATAATTTAGAACATATCCAAGTAAAGCAGTGTTTGTATGTTAATGACAGCCTTCATAAAACTTTGATGATGATGATGTATATCGGGTGGAAAAGTTATCAGGAAACAGGATTCCTCTTGGGAGGTACCGGTCTTCATTTAGAAAAATAGTATGAAAGGTTAGTTTGAGGATAGGGAGACCCTGAGGGCATGAGTTACAGGTGTTCATGGCAACAAATGAGATTGCTCACCTACTCTGCATTTAAAAGGGAGAGGAATTTGAAGCTGGGATTAGAAGAGAAAAGAGACTGGAGTAGCCTTTTGTTAACCTACTGGTTGGTGAGATAAGGACCTCAAACAGCTAAGGACCTGGGTATACATTTCTCTGCCTCTCTGGGATCTAGTCTACTGGAAGCAACATGGATATATTTTTGTGCTTCTGGCTTTGTGCTAAAAGAAACTAGGCTGGACCTGAGATGCAAAGTAAATTTAAATCCTAGTCTGCAGGACTAAGAACACATAGTACTTCCTCTTGCTCGAGATATTTATGATCAAGGCACAATGTCTGAGAACTGGTTTATAGAAAGCTGACTAAAAAGAAGTACTCAGTGATTTCAGTAAATTTCCAATTAACTGTTATTTTTCAATGGTGTTGGTTAGAAAAATTGGCAAAAAAGACACAGTTGTTTTATATTCCTTATGAATGTTTAAAAATTAATTTTCTCTGCTTAAAAAGCTACTGGAATGGGCTTCCCTTGGTGGCGCAGTGGTTGAGAGTCCACCTGCTGATGCAGGGGACGCGGGTTCGTGCCCTGGTCCGGGAGGATCCCACATGCCGCAGAGCGGCTGGTCCCGTGAGCCATGGCCGCTGAGCCTGCGCGTCCGGAGCCTGTGCTCCGCAACGGGAGAGGCCACGGCAGTGAGAGGCCCGCGTACCGCCAAAAAAAAAAAGCTACTGGAAGATACAAAGTTTGTAGATCTGAAACCAGAGGCTTAACCAGAGGTAACTGAATCTCACTGTCAACTTTAATGCAGAAATTGCAAGGTTATCAGTTTGTAAAATACATATTTTATCTCAACGAACTCCACCTCTCGTCCTCATAGTTAAGCCATCGTAGTTTCTGTATAATTTGAGTTGATGTATGTACATGCAGTTGCCTCTGAGTAAAATAGAAGTACAATTCTTAAAGGCTAAAATCTTCTTTGGTTTTATGATAGAAACTATTTTTGAGAATTTTGAGAGAAAATACATCTCTCTTTACAGTTGTGGGAAATGATCTACTTTCTCCATTCAACAGGTAAACCAAGATGACTTATGTTTCTTTTCAAATTATGTTTTAGAAAGAGGGTCTATTGTGTTTTGGTGGTGCTGGCTATGAAGCTGGAGCAACTGGATTCAAATCATCCCTCCTTCTCTTAAAACCCATGTACCCCGAGGCAAGTTACTTAAATGTCTGTAAAACATGAACAGAAAGTGAACCTGTCTCATAGGGTTGTTTTTAGGATTAAGTTAAATCTCAAATGTGAATTGTTTAACAATGAGCTCAGTAAATATCTGTCAAGGAACTACCCACGGTATCAAGTTGTTAAAGGATGTTCTTAATTGACTTATTACCTGGTCAATATATGACTCAATAATATGCTCATATAACATATGATAGAATCAGTGAAAGGCATATAATTCAGGGTTATAACTTCATCAATTTCATTGAGTGTATAAACTGAATATTATTGAATATATCATTAATCCATTCTGGTATACCACTAATGAGATTATATAAGGGATATATTTATTCTAGAATGAGCTGTGTGAATTGTATTGGTCATGTTTAAGAAATAATATCAAAGTCTGCTGCATCAGTATTGAACCCCTGAGATATTTTGCTAGATATATTTCCAAGGGAAGTACAGTGGATTAATTGATCTATATTTTAAGAAGAACAGAAATGCAATGCTTTTTCTTGTTATAGTAACTGAATTGATCAGGAAAATAAAAAAGGCATTCAAAATAATTTTGAGGTGATACTAGTTCTGGGAAAAAGAGAAAATTTTTTTCCTGAAATATAGAGAGAATTATTAGGCAAAAAGAGAGAAGGACCATGTTTTGATTTTAACAAATTAGCCTGTAATAAAAAAATGCAACCAGCAGCAAAACATATAAACAGTAACAAGTTAAGTGTCTGTGAAGGTTCTAGTTTCACGTAGATCCTCCCAGATGCTACTCATGCGCCATGATGCAGGATGAGTAGGGGTTTGGGTTTCATCTCTGTGTGTAGCAGAAAGCTCTTTGGTGTTTGAAACTGACATGGAAAGAATAAACAAGTCTACAACTACATTATTATTGTTATTTGAGTTCCCTTATTTTTCCAATCCAAAGGCCCCTACACTCCTAGAATCTTTGTCACCCTGGACAGATTTCCAAATCCAGCTCCCACCCCACCGAACTTGACCTCAGCTGGCACTGAAGACCATCACAGAGGTAACCGCATGAACATATAACAAAATGGTAGGGGGGAATCTGAACATGTTTTCCCTTTAAAAATTTTTCTTTATTTACTTATTTTTTATAAATTTATTTATTTTATTTTATTTATTTTTGGCTGTGTTGGGTCTTCATTGCTGCATGTGGGCTTTCTCTAGTTGTGGTGAGCGGGGGCTACTCTTCATCGCGGTGCACGGGCTTCTTATTGCAGTGGCTTCTCTTGTTGCGGAGCACGGGCTCTAGGCACGCAGGCTTCAGTAGTTGTGGCACGTAGGCTCAGTAGTTGTGGCTCGCGGGCTCTAGAGCGCAGGCTCAGTAGGTGTAGCGCACGGGCTTAGTTGCTCCACGGCATCTTCCCGGACCAGGGCTCGAACCCGTGTCCCCTGCATTGGCAGGCGGATTCTTAACCACTGCACGACCAGGGAAGCCCATCTTTTTTTTTTTTAAACTATCCTCAATTTAAGAGAAGTAGCTGATATTGTATGAGTTATGTATTGGTAAAAGGTTCCTGTCCATATCTCTGTTTAAAGAAAACTATTTCCCATCAAAATCTCTGAAATGACCTGTTTTACAGCAGTTTGAACATTCATGTTCTCATCACCGTCATTATCCTATAATTTAAAGAGATAAAGGTAAAAGGAGAAAAGCCCTTTCTTTTAGCCTGAACATGAATCATTATTCCACCCAGTGACGCATTTTACAAAACACTTTAAAAGGAAAAAAACACCTGAATCATTGCAAACAAATTACATATACCAGAGTCCTTGGCCCTTTCGATTCCCCTCTTGTTAACTGCGATCATAAGCAGAGAAGTTTTCTAGACGTTCCCCCATTGCAGAATGAAATAGTCAGTCTAAGTGGATGAGAAGCCAGCGGCAGGATTCTCTACTCAAAAACTTGCTGTCACCAGTGAAGCGGGCAGGAGGTCAAAAGGGGCCTCAGAGCTGTGCAGCTGGAGACTGGGAGCTGACACCCTCCACAAACACTCCTGGGCACTCAGAATTGCTGCGAGTTTCAACATTATTCTGTAAGAGCACTCAGGAAAGGCCCCTCTTTTCTTTTTTAACAAGCAAGAATTTCAATGGATTCCACAAATTCGTTTTCTAAAGATGCCACTCAGACACACTCAAATGTTCTAAATATGGCTAATGGTTTCCATTACCTGGCGTAAGTTTTGAGCTGTCCTTGCACATACAAGATACAAAATCACTAAGTAGTGACAATTGCAAAGAATGCCTCCAATAAAAGTCTCTGTTATTGTGTTCCAAACTGAACTCAATCCAACATATCGTAAGTGGCAACACTAAATTCAGACACTTCAGCGTCTCAAAAGAGAATTGTAGATGAGCACACATAAATTTTGAAAACACAAACTTGTGTAAGGCAGATGTATAACTTAACTATTTAAAAATTATTAAGAGATCTCAGGATGTGAATGCAGGAAGCCCACAAATATTAACCCCAAAGCTTTCACTGTTGTACAGATTGGACAGTCCCTCTTTGACCCATGGTTATGGAATGGCTAGTCTGTTCAGGTGCTGGGCTCAGAGTGGGGGAGATGGACCGGGTCCTTCCTTTAAAGGAGTCCACATATCTGTAGAGGAATCAGAAACCAAAGAAACCAGCAATGAAGCTAATAAGATCATTTCAGTAGTGAAAAACAGAGGCAGCTCTACCTGAAGGAGGACCTAGCAATTTTCTAGTTGTAATTTTGATCCTTAAAGAGGATCCATCAAATTGTACAAGCTTTAAGCCCCTCAAAACCCAGATCTTCTCTGGTGATAAGAACCATAGAGAAGAGAGGAAAAGAGGATGGAGCACGCAGGAAGGTGTTGCATGGGGCCAGTCCGGGTACCATGATTAGGGAATGTTTGAGCAGAGACCAATGACACGAGGGAGTGATGGAGGGTTCCAAGTAAGGGCAAGGAGGTCGGTGTGGCTGGAGCAGAGTGAAGGAGAGATGAGATGGGGTGACAGCTAGGTGGTGCAGGGCTGGATCTGGGGCCTTTTGGCCACTAGGGCATTGGGTGTACTCTGAAGAAGATGGGAATGAGAGTTGACCTAACATGCTTATTTAAAGACTGTTGTATGTGCCATGTGGCGAACAGACTGTAGGGGCCCAAAGGTAGAGGCAGGGACACCAGTGAGATCGTCCAGGTTTGAGAAACTCGGTAGCTTTAGATCAGAATGATGGGAATGCAAGTGCCAAGAAATGGTGAAATTCTAGATCTGTGTTGCAGGTAGAAAAATGCGGAAAATATGGGGTCTGACCAAAAGAAAGGAATCACTAGTGACTAAGGTTTTTGGCCTTTCATTTTTAATAAAACAAGTATGTTGATAATCATCACAATAGTTTTTGGTTGACCGACAGATGGCAAAGTGTTTATGAAAGACACAGCCTCTCATTTAAATTTCTATTTCACTGGCATTACGAAAGCACACATTTAAAAAATTGTGATTCTTCTGTCATTGCCAGATGGAACAGAACATCTTTCTAAAATATAAAATTATGCTAAATACAGACATAGCAATAATAGAGAAATTGTTTCATATCTTAGATAGCCTATGGTTATAACAAATAATGAATATTAAAGTAAACCTAACATATTCCACCAAAAGGAGTTATGATAGATATATAGAGAAAACTTTCCTATGCATTTATTTTATTTTTAAGTTAAATATCTAAATTTTTAAAAATTTAAACTATATCAAGTAAAACTTTCATTATACCTACAAAAATTGTACAGAATATAAAATTTGCTTAAGTGTTTTCCTGTTGTGCATATGTCCTTTTTTCTTTCTTTTCTATTTTAGGTGACAAAGTCACCTATATGTCTGGGAGATATATTTGCTCATAGGCTCTTTTGCGGTAGCAACAAGCCAACATTTACTGGAGTAAACATTGGTTGAGAAAAGAATTTTAGCTTTGTTCAGTTCAGTTGATATTTACTAAGCACTGTTCTATGCTCCTTGAGGATCTCATGGACAGGAGATATGTACAGGAACAAACAAGATGCTCTGAAACCCACAGGAAAGGCATGAAACCAGCCTCCTTGGGAAGTGGAGCGGGGGAATTACTTCTGGAAGAAATAACAGCTGAATTGATTTTAAGAAGATTAAAACTGGTGAACTATACAGTGTAGAACATGATTAAATTCTAAAATGCTTGGGGTAGTCCATGCTTATAAAGTGGGCGACAAGTTACGGTAGGGTTGCGGGGGAAGAGTAGGCATCAGTGTGTTAGAGGGTGGTACATCTTTTGGCCCTTAAACTTACCCAAAGATTAGGGGGTATTATTATTATTTTTACTACTACTATTATTTTATAATCAGACTTGGACACTTTACGAAGTAGAATATAAGACTTGTGGGATTTTAAAGAAAAATCGCTGAACTTAAGGGAATGGTATGCTTGTAGGAAGTTTCTCTGGCCAGTAGCCCAAGATTCCTGCAGCTCACACGGATGATGGCTCTGAAGAGCGATTGGCAGCGGAGGTGGGAGAGCATGGGAGGCGCGTGGAGAGGAGCATCTGTCTGCATAGAGCGCCTCCCAGAGGCGGGACCCAGGAAATGTTGGGATGCCGGCAAGGGGCCAGGCTAAGGCTGGCACTGAAAACCACAAGAACAAGGAAAATTTCAGCGGCTATAGGATGTGGAGACCCACTCATGCTTTTTGAGCAGAGGGATGGCAGTTGTGGCAATGAGGCAAGAGAATTAACTTGACAGTGTCACAAAGAAGGCATCATGTGTCGTGCAGAAGTATATCCTAGATATCAAACATTTTCTGACCACTTTCCTGGCATCTGGGAATTTATAGAGTGTAACATGCATGCTGGGTTTCCTGCATCTCTCAATCATTTGTTTAAATTAACTTTGATTTTCTTATTTTGCTAGCTCTGTGCTCTGAGCCCCACCAAGGAAACTGGAGAAGCCCGTCTCCTATTTCTCCAGTTAGCTCTGCCTCCAGAATCAGAGTGGAGGCTGCAGGGGATCCCAGAAGCTGAGCAAAAAACCATAAGTTCCACCACTCAGAGCTCCCCACCCGTCGGGTTCAACCGCTGTGACCAGTGCTTTTGAGAATCCACAAACCGGAACATGTCAACCTCATTTCCCCCCATGTTTCTCTTGAACACAAAGAAAGCTGTTACCAGGGAAATCCGTCTGCAACATGGCATCTTGAAATATGAGTTATTCAATGATACTGTCAGCTGATTAAATGTTATTCACTCTTCATTTTGTCCATCAGCCCAAGCAGAACATTTATATGACACTTGGATCTTGGTGTAATAAGAAAACACACTTGTTTGGTGCGTCTGTAACCTTTGAGATTTTAAAAATTAGGTACTAAGAAATCCCATCAAGTGCAATGCAGTGCAGCCTAAACCCGTGTGTCATCCTTTATGAGGAAAGAGACTTTACTCCCGGCATCAGGTGGATGGTACCTTAGAAATTCTAACAGCATCACAACTGCCCTAGTAATTTTAGTAAGTGACTAGTACTAAATCACACCCATGTCTATAATTTGACATACATATACACTAGAGTGTTACACACATATAATAATATATAACATAGTTACCAATAAATGTATATGTATAAACAAATAAATATATATTTATACAGGCATACCTCGCTTTATTATACTTCAGTTTATCGTGCTTTGCAGATACTGTGTTTTTTACAAGTTGAAGGTCTGTGGAAGCCCTGTGTTGAGCAAGTCTACTGGTGCTATTTTTCCAACAGTACTTGCTCACTTCATGTCTCTGTGCCACATTTTGGTAATTCTCGCAAAATTTCAAACTTTTTCATTATTATTATATTTGTTATCGTGATTTCTTTTTAAAATTATTTTTTAAACTTTTTAATTCTATATTGGAGTACAGTTGATTAACAATGTTGTGATAGTTTCAGGTGTACAGCAAAGTTGATTCAGTTATACATATACACGTATCTATTCTTTTTCAAGTTCTTCTCCCATTTAGGTTGTTACATAACATTAAGCAGAGTTCCCTGTGCTATGCAGGAGGTCCTTGCTGGTTATCCATTTTAAATATAGTAGTGTGTACATGTCAACCCCAAACTCCCTAACTATCCGTCCCCCCAACCCTTCCCCTCTGGTGACCATGTTACGGTGATTTCTGATCAGTGATCAACTGCAAAAAGATTGTGACCCGCTGAAGACTCACATGATGGTTAGCATTTTTTAGCACTAAAGTATTTTTTAAATAAGGTATGGAAATTGTTTTTCAGGTATAATGCTGTTGCACACTTAATAAACTACGGTATAGTGTAAAAAGAATTTTTATATGCACTGGGAAACCAAAAAAATGTGTGTGACCTGCTTTATTTCGATCTTCCATTTATTGTGGTGGTCTGGAGCCGAATCCACAATATCTCTGAACTACGCCTATATGTACATATTTAAAAGGGAAAGCAATTCGGAAATGTCTCCTTTCCCTTCCCCTACCAACATGGGATTCATTCAGTTCTTTCAATTATTTTATTCCAATTTAAGTTTTGTAGCACTCATTTTCCTTGTTTTCGTAACTCACACTTGTGGGTTTAAAGGACCTGCCCAGTAGGTATTCTACCTTCTAATAAAAAAAAAAAAAACAGCCACAGAGATTGAGAAGACTGTTATTTCTCTAAATTAATAATTTTGGTTCAAAGATCTTCTGTCCTGGAGTGTACCAGGTTAAATGATAAGAACCCCGATTCTAAAGAATCAAATGCTTTCACCCTATTTTCAGATTTTAGTTCTCCGCATAGTTTATCGACACTCTTTTTAAAAATCTTCAACATATAATATCCCAGGTTTAAAAAGTTTCCTTATTTTCTGTCTTATTTACTGATTTTCTCATTATTCATTTAAAACATGCTAGATACATAAATGCTTTGGTTTGCATTTTTAATTCTTTAAGAATTTTCAAATGAGTTCCGTGTGCTATTGCATACATTTTTTTTTCCAGACTAGAAGGACATCGACAGCTCTACTCTGTTGTTAACAGGCTGGTAGCTGTGGAGCACTAATAACAAAGCAGGGACCTAAGGGAGAATTTTGTTTTGTTTTGAAATTCTGTACACACAGCAGTCAGTCAGAATCCGCTCAGCCTGATAAACCATCAAAACTAGCACATGACTCTACACCCCTCCCCCTCCTCTCCTGGTCCACATCCCCATCTCTGGATTCCTCCTTCGCTCCCATTTACCACCTGGTACGTTTCATATACATATTTGTTTCTTGATTTTCTACCCCACTCCTACCCAGAAGGATATGAAGCTGTGAGAGCAGAAATCTTGCCTGATTTGTTCAGCACTGAATCCCCAGGGCTGAGAGAATTATCTGGCACACAGATGATCCATATTATTTTTTGAGCAATGCAGTTTTGATGATGCAATTTTTGAAATTTTGAAATAAAGCCAATTTTTACAGTCCACCCTTCAGGAGAAATATCATATGCCAAGCAAGCAAATCAGAACTTAAGAACAAAGACTCCCGGTGCCTAAAAGGGACCTTAGAACCTTAGAATATAGTACAACTGTAAATATAATGAGAGTGGACCAGCAAATGTTATGCACATTTAAAAAATGTTTTTCTGGGCTTCCCTGGTGGCGCAGTGGTTGAGAATCTGCCTGCCAATTCAGGGGACACGGGTTCGAGCCCTGGTCTGGGAAGATCCCACATGCCGCGGAGCAACGAGGCCCGTGAGCCACAAGTACTGAGCCTGCGCGTCTGGAGCTTGTGCTCCACAACAAGAGAGGCCGCGACAGTGAGAGGCCCGTGCACCGCGATGAAGATCGGCCCCCGCTCGCCACAACTAGAGAAAGCCCACGCACAGAAACGAAGACCCAACACAGTCATAAATAAATAAATAAAAATTTTAAAAAAATGTTTTTCTTATAACTTTATCTTTTCACTTCATGAAGTGAGAGTACTTTTTCCCACAAGTGAAAGCCAACACTACGTATAAAATGCTTCTGTACTACATACACCTGCATCTTGTTTATAGGAGCCAATGCTGAATATATTAGCTAATTATAGGTATGCAAATTTCTTGTCTTCTTTAATGCAGAAAAACATATAAAAGCATGTGAAATAGTGTAGCACTCAGGCCCATAGTTGAATATCCAATTTCCATTAGATGAACTTGGGCTAAACGGTAGAGAGACAGATAAAAGTCAGAACAATAAGGAAGATTATTCATAATTCAAAATCTTCACATTCTGCTGTCACTCTTCAGGGTTGAAGACACTAAAATGGAAAAATCTAAATTGCAAAGCAAATTATCATCTATTGATTCATTTCTTAGGATGCTTATTGCAGAAAAAAATTAAATCTAGAGCCTGGAAGACTAGCAAAAAGGAGAAAAATGTTAGCTTTGGAAACTCTGTGAGGTAATATGAAAAACTGTGGGATATTTATTAATATAGATATCCATGCTCACAGGGGTGGGGACCTGGCAAGTTTGAATGACAAAATGAAGAAAATTGTGATTTACGTTAAAATACTTGGAAGGGAATTTTCATAACAAGAATTGGCACCTGCCCAACACATGATCAGTGCACTTGCTTTCGAGACCCCGTGGCCATCAAGATGAAACAGACTGATGTGACAAAGCCAACCTAATCAAGGGAAAAATGCTTTCTTAGTGGGAAGAATCCAGAACCTTATCTGTAGGCAGAGAGCTCCACAGAGCTGGAGGTCACGTGGCATCCTTCAGTCAGAGGTATGGCTTCTCAGGGTTTCTTTGCTCTAACAGGTTGTGTAGGCAGAATAATGCCTCCATCCCATCCCAAAGACGTCCATATCCTAATCCCTGAAACCTACAAATACGCACGTTACATGGCAAAGGGGAATGAAGGCTGTACATGGAATTAAGGCTGCTGATCAGCTGACCTTAAAGAGTTTATCCTGGGTGATCTGGGTGAGCCCAGTGTCTTCATGAAGTTCTTTTACATAAGAGGAAGAGGGAGACAGAAGAGTCAGGATCAGAAGGATGGCAGCATGAGAAAGACTCACCGAGCTACCGCTGGCCTTAAAGATCGAAGGGGCCATAAACCAAGGAATGTGGGAAGCCTCTAGAAACAGGAGAAGGTTAAGAAAACGAATTCTTCCCTAGAGCCTCCAAAAAAAAAAAAAATTGCAGCCCTGGATTTAAGCCCAGTAAGACCAATTTTGGACTTCTGAGCTCCAGAGCTATTAGATAATAAAGTTACATTCTGTTAAAGCACTACATTTTTGGTAATTTGTTACAGCAGCAATACGAAGCCCATACACAGGTGGACTCAGTCAATCTATTGTCGATCTAATGTTGATCTATCATGTGTTCATGAGCTGCCCTCCAGGCTTCACTGCTTCTATCAGCCCACTTGTGGAGAGCACAGGGCTGCTCTGCCCATCCATTTCCAATGCCTAAGTTACTGTCTACGTAGTCAGGACCAACAGGTCACCTCCTGCCTAACCACCAGGGCTTATTCTTTGGCTGTTGGTTGACGTGTATCTAGATCACCAGGACACATTTAAGTCTGGTAGAACCAAGGAAGTCTCATATCTCTCTGTATATTTGCTCTGTATAAAGAAGTACCAAGGATAGGGCAACGCTCTTTGCCCATTTTCTGGACTCAATGGCTAATCCACTGGTCACTGCACACCAGTCAGTGTTACATGATTCTCTCTTGAGATAACTTCAATGAGGAAAGACAGAAAGAGTCCTCCTAATGGGACAGGTTGCACACTGGATGGCTGACCCTGTCTGTACGAGTAATGAATGATTAGTATACTATACTATAACTAGTATTTCAGATGATCATTCAGAAGAATACAACATGGCCAACTAGGAAGATAAACTCTGGTGTTTTGGTTTTTGTCCTGTTAACATTAACTTTTTGAAGAACTAGGTTGGAAGAAGGCAGCCTTCCCAAAGTGTTCCTCCTGCATCGTTTTAATGCTCTTGTCCGCAAGTCCTGCTCTTACTGGACTTGTTCTGGGAAGGAGGCATAGTTTGGGCCTCTGATTTCTCTGTAGAAGAGGATGAAAAAGATAAAGCAGGGAACCTGGGTTCTAAGGCATCTAAGGCATCCTGTTCATGCATCTAGTGGACACCTTTGGTAAGCCAAACCTAGAGGTTCTTGAGCAAATCCTTGCACTTAATCAGAGAGATTTTGGACGGAACCTTTCTTATGTCAGTGTTTTCTCCAAGGCTCGACAGGAATTTCAGGCCTCAAATGTCTCTTGAAGATGCGAGGAATCTCTACTAGTGCCCAGAGCAAGCCACGGATCACCTTCTACAAAGTAAATACCTAAAGGTGGAGTGAGGCAGTCAGTATGTTCAAAACCTTAAGGTTGTCCTTCTGCTGCCCTTACTCGATTTTGCCATAAACTCCAGTCTCATTGGGTATTTGTCACTGTTTGGATAAAGAAGTGTGGATTTTAGGCATGTGGAAGTTATACTCGAAACTCTTATCCACTGAAGACCTTAAGAAGTTTTGTTGTTGGGACGACCTTCAAAAGCGACTCTCAGGCTTCCCTGGTGGTGCAGTGGTTGGGAGTCCGCCTGCCGATGCAGGGGACGTGGGTTCGTGCCCCGGTCCGTGAGGATCCCGCATGCCGCGGAGCGGCTGGGCCCATGAGCCATGGCCGCTGAGCCTGCGTGTCCGGAGCCTGTGCTCCGCAACAGGAGAGGCCACAGCAGTGAGAGGCCCGCGTACCGCAAAAAAAAAAAAAAAAAAAAAAAAAAGCAACAAGCAACTCTCTTTCTTTCCTTTTCTTTTTTTCCTTCTCTTTTCCCTTCTTTTCTTTTATTCTAATGAGACTTGATAGTATCCCCAGATTTGAGATATGACTTCTCCAGGACCCAAGGAGTTCTACCAACTATTATGTTTCTTATTCATTTCAGAGTGGCATCAGGAGAATATTTTTCATCAGTTGAGAAATAGCCCTGATTGTTCAAATATTCCTTGTTGGGTCACCCCTCATAACTCTGCAGAATTTACAAGCCAGCTTCACCTTGTCATGAGTCACCCTAGTTGCAATTCTGTTGGCCTGCTCTTTTATAGGCCTGATAATCATTACACCATCAAAGTCATATATCAGAGTATCTTCTATCATCAGTAAATGTGAGTCCCTTCACAAGAATTTTGGCCACGGGTAAGAGAATTAACATATCCTGTGTGAGAACTGTTACAATAGACAGTATGGTCTCTCGGGTATAGGCCAATTGAGATTGGCTTTTTCTTAGAAATTGGAATTGGGGCAAAAAATAAAGAATTTTCCAGATCAATGACAGCACTGAAATCCCTGGTGCCCACTGAGTTTCCTTATTAGCCTGAACTATATTGGATACTGTCAAAGCCATAGGGAGAACATTCTATTTAGACGCTAATAATCTACAAAGCTGACCTAGAAAAGCTGACTTGCTTTGGTAAAATAAGTCTTTTGTATAAGGAGGTGTTGGGAGCCAGGGGACCAGTTCCTACTACCTCCTTTGTTAATACAGATATTGCTAGCACCTCTCCAGAAAATCTATTTTGTTTTAGTTTTGAGCATGTTGGACCTTGGTTGGCCAAGGGGCTTTCACTTAGTTTATATAATCACAACTGGATTATGCCACCATACCTATTCCCCTTGTGTGTCATGGGAATGTAAACTCACTGTGGTCTGCACATGTGATATGTCTAGGCCAGTGGGTATGAAAAATTACCCTTTGTTTCTGAACATTACCATTCTCTTTCCAAACAACCTCTAATTCTTTAGTGTAATGGCCAGGTAAAATTACATTGATTAAGCCCAGAAAATATGGTTTCCCAGATTCTTGCCAATCAAACAAGCCTCAGCATGTGGCCTCAACTCTCCTGTTGGGAATGTCACAAGAGTAACTCAGCCTCCCCACCCCCTTGCAGTCATTTGTTATAGCAGCAAGAGGAAACTAATACAACCTATATGACAACTGTTTTTCCATTTCTTTCATTAATGACCATACAAACACCTCCCAAATCGAATCTGTCCTAGGTTGCCCTGTCCCATTTTTGTCTAGCCTTTCTGTTGCCTGTGATTCCTCATCTTTTCATGGCTGTTTGCACCAGCTTGACCAAAGAACCCACTAGCCTCTTTCATGGTAAGTCAAGCAAGAGTGCCCTAACTTCCTCTTGGACATCTTCAACTAATTAAAAAATCAAGAAATATGGGGGTCCTCTAAAAGAGGGCTCCCCAGATCACTGTACCATCCATTGTTTGATCCAAAAAGATATTTGGTGCCATTTGATTTGGGGCATGGTCACAGATCAATCCAAGTTGGCTTCATCTGTCCATACCCCCTCTCTTCAGGATCAGTGATGGGGTTGGAGGTAATATGATAACTCTACCCTTTGGGGTAAGCCTCATACACCATGTTTTCTACCCAGGTCAGAGGGACATAACCTTGGATTAGAGGCAAAAGCATTAGGCTGCATAGCTGCTACCTATGATTAACACTTATTCTACTTAAAGCCTGATATCACTAATATCCATCGGAGACTAATAGTCTTTGGTTCATTATCAATATCCCTAGTAATATTTTTACCTCAATCCTTGCTTATATTCATTGGAACAATTTCCCAGTTCTTTTGCGCCCAAACCTCTACAGTCCCAAGTCCATGGCTCTCTGGACACGTCTAATAATGACAGATGGGACTAAAGAGAGGCATTACTCCTTGAAGAGAACATTTTACCAAGAGCCAAGTTCGCCTTTCACATCTGCCCCGCCTGTCTACAATACAGATACTAGCACACCAAGTACAATTTTCATATTTTTTACATGTTGGATTTTATATCCTTGCTAAATGCCTCAGACATCTCTGCTTGCTTGGTAAGACCCAGTGGAAACAATCCTTTCTCTTTGGATTATAATTTCTACACAATATAATGTTGTGACACCCAGGATCAAAGGGATAGCGGACATATTCCACTGAAGTAGTTCCTTTCTTTCATAAATGCAAAGTTGTATGGTTTCATACTAAGAATCATCTGGCCACCAAGATGGTATTACAGAATTATCTCCATCCCTTTCAGTTTTCGTATGTGTGCTCCACACCATCTTAACAAAGTCTGTGAAGTCTGTGTATCAATCCCACTTTGGACACCAATCTGCATGGTTGATTTGAACTGTGCTGTGTGTTCCCACGAGAGACTGAGAGGCTGGGGAGCTTAGGGACAGTCACCACCCACTAGAGATGAGACACATTCTTGGCTTTGTACAGGTAAGTTTGTAAATTAAAGAACATGGCAAGGAGTTTGAGCCTAAATGGTGAACTGCTGTTCCTTAGACCTATTTGGGCATGCTGAACAAGCTTTGGGGACTGAAGAAAGGGGGAGTTGGGCAGCTGGATCCAGTAGCAAGGACTTCATGGTTAAGAAGAGGGATAATTCTGGATACAGCCTGGTTTTTAACTCTTGGATTAACTGGCCTTTCTTGGAGTCCTATACGGACCATACAAAATATGGAGGTTATAAGTAAAATTGGTGGTATCTGTTTTATTTTGTTGCTTTCCTGATCCACATAAGAAACAGAAACACTAAATCAGGAGTAGTACAGATACATTCTCACCACTTTTGACATTTTTTAGGCTTTGAAAGATCTATCACACTCATGGCACGGGTAATGGTTGATGCAAGGAGATGGTGATACCCATGAGAAGAGGCAACAGTGCCTGGCAAGGGTGGTTGGCTTTGGTGAGATACAGTGATGGAGAGTGTCAGAGGTGCTTGGCAGGCCAGGCCAGGAGGGAGCAATTGGAATAAGGGCACCAGCTAAGGACGGCTTGCTTATAATCACCACCATCGACTCCTGAGGGCACTGGGCTCCCTCTGCATGCAGCCAACAGCAGCAAGAGAGGAAAGAAACGGTGCCTCTCATCCCACAGCTGATAGGCATGTTTCTGAACATAGATACTTGTCAGGTGACCACTGGAAATAACTGGATGTGTATGTGGCGGGGAGAGGGGTGACTCTGCAGTATCTTTATCAGCAGAAAGAGGAAATATTCAGTGAAACAGGAATTCAGAAACATGCCTGACTAAAAGAGCTTGATGGAATTTCAGAGTCTCCGTTGACAGAGAGTTCTTTCTCCTGTGATCTGATTTCAGTATCTCTTAGAACAGGATAGGGTTATTTCAGCCTGCAAATAGGGGGCCCAATTCTCACCCCACCTCCCCAGCTCCACCCTGCTTCTCACCAGGAGTCCCCAAACAGCTCCATCTTGAAAGGAGAACACTACGAGACACCGAGAGAAGCTTTCTGTCAAATATACAAGCCGCCATTCTACCATCTATATGTGACATTATTTGTGTCTTTAAGATGTAAGAGGAAAACAGAGGGGTGATATTTATGAGGGAAACATTTTATTCCTGGTATGCTTCTCCATCACCTGTGAAGGCAGTAAAATCTATATAAAACATCAACGTTGAGCGTATTTGCATTATATATAAAAGAATAGGGGATGTCTGGGAAGATAATCCTCTTCTCTAGTGGACCAGGAGGGAGAGAAACTGGCTTAAGAGCTATAGGTGGTGGCAGTAGAAAGGACAGTAGTTAAAGGAGAAGCAAATGAAGCCAGTGTCAGGGAGTCGGTGAGGCCTGGGGACTTTCACTGGGCTATAAGGGTAACTCAGAGCAGACCTCCTGCTCCCCACATCTTTTTAGTTTGCAACCTCCTAGAATCCAGTTTTGACCCATCCCCAATTCCCCTTCATTCGGTCCACACCACGGAGTCTCAGAACCCACCCACCCTCCCGCCAATAACACTTATTGTTTTCCTGCTCCCTTTCATCTGTCTCTATTTTCCTCGAGCCCCTGCCCCAGACAGCAGATTCCATCACTTGTGGTTTGTAGCAAGGATGGTGTCCACTCCCACCCCAAAACCCACAGGGAAGGTACAGTGAACCTGCCTTCTAAGCAGAGTACTGGAGGTGAGATCCCCGCATTCCCACTGGAACACTTTTTGCCTTTCCTCATGAATACAGACTGGATATTGTAGTACTGTTCACCCACTGCTACAACTTCACCCACTGTTATAGTACAGGGACATTTTGGGATAGTGAGGCTTTTCTGAGCCGGCCTGGGGAGACTGGTCTCCTTATATACCACTATGTTAATGGAAAATACATTTCAATCGTAAGATTCTTTCTTTCAAACAATCTTTGGAAATTGAAGACAGCTTGTATAGATCCAAAGGAAATGCACAAATTGTTCCATCCAAAAATTAAATACGAGTAACAAAAGCATTAATGCCCACTCCGTGTTTTACTCTGTGTTCAAGAGGCAAATTAATGAAGGAGGATTGTAAATACAAGAGACCAATTTGAATTCTGAAGAGCCCTTAACAAAGGAGATTTTTTTCTTTCACTTGTATTAAAGGTTTGGTTGAAAAGTGCACTGGGGCTACCAAACAGGAACTGTTATCGTATAATGATCACTGGTAGCTTTCCTTGAAACATTTAAAAAACAGCTGTAACGATGAAGTGCACCTAATAGGGGAGAGGTGTGACAAAACATCTACAGGATAGTTTGGGTATAAAGACACATTTCTTCCAATAAGAGTCTGATTCTGAATGACTGAAATACGAGCTAGAAACTCACACATGCTTAAAATAAGTCAGAGAGGCTCTTGTCCTGCATGGTATCTGGCTCCAGTGGTGTTAACCATTTCCAAGATGGCGCACGCAAGCACGCAGAGAGCAGGGTCATTAATGAATATACAAGTGCCATCAGGTTGATGAGGTCTGATGGATTTAGAATGAACTGGAACAATAACCTTGGTGAAGCTGGAGACGTGATCAAAGGCTCAAAAGAGGTGACAGCAAACTCATTTACTTAGAGTGGATTAATGAAACTGATCGCGGAAATACAGGCAAGCACAGAGCCACAAGGGCATCATAAAGAAGAGAAGTGTGCACCATCATCTATGTATGCGCCTAATCTGATGTAGAAGCTTCTGTGCTGTTTCTACCAGTATTTTGACAAAATGTTCTCTCTAGTTCTCTGTGCCTGGAAAACCCAGAGACTGTTTAGAAGGGAAAAAATCAAAAGGATGACAGATAAACAAGATGCCTCTTCCTTGGTTCAACGATTTAGAGATTTCTCACCTAGAAACAAGGTCTAATGGTGATAAATCAGCAGCAGTAAGAAGCAAAGTGTTAGCAGGATGACAGAGGCCAGGTGTTTTCTGCCGTCCCTCCTAAAGGCCAAAGGAAAAAAAGTGACTTTAACGCGGGCTGAAGAAGTTTAGGGTGGATATACAGTTGGACTATGCCCCTGAATGAGGGATTCGTTCTTCAGGTAGAGGTCTTCTTTTCTAAAATATGATATAGGAGCTCTCATTCGGAAATGCGGCGGGAAAAAAAAAGCCTGGTGAGAAATTGCTAGGTTAGACCCGGGGTCCTCTACCTGTGACAGAAATGCGATAGGTTGACATTTAGATAGGTCATCTGTTTCTTTTGTTAATTATCAGAAAGAATACAAACTGATTCAGGGGGTGGGCAGATAAAAAGATAATTCATTAAAATAGAAGGAGAGCGCGGCCCAAAGACGAAATGAAGTGAAAATAACCCAAGCGAATTTTAGCAGTCCCAGCAAGGAAACTTCAAAGATTAGAAAAATACCCGCTACATCATTGTTCCTGAGTCTTGACCCCATAAATTGTTCTCTGACTCATCCCTGTCTTGCCAAGAGAACCTTCTGTACTTGGTGGTTTTAATCAGGACTCTCGCAGCAGGCTGGCTCTATTTCAACACCATATCAGTCTGATTGCTTAACTTTCATTCACTTTAGGTTATTAAAATGGTCTCATTCCAGTTACAAAGAATGTTGCTTGACCATTTTGACTTCAGTCCTAGTCTCCTACCCATCCTCCAACATCCCAGCCTCAGGAAGCAGGCTGGACCATGAACTCCAGCCTCTGGTTCTCCTCTCCCCTCCCCTTCTTCCTCTTTCTTTCTCTTGTACTGCTGTGGGGAGGGAGGCGAGATGTTTCCTGCACTGAAGCAGCCGGAGGAGGCTCTGACGCCGGTCTCCTCTGCCTCTGTGGTCCACGGCTTCCCTGCGACCAGGTGGCTGTAACTCTCTGATGCCCCAAGTGGACGGCCTCACTCTGCATCTTCTGACCCCATCTTGCTTCACCCTGAGCTTCCAGACTCCTGCAGGAACACACCCACATCCCCGACACCCCTGGACTCCTCTCTCCTGCAGGGGTCCATCTTCCTTGAAGGGACCTTCAACTTGAGGGAACACTGTCCTTGCCCACTACGTCTGACCATACCTCTATGCTGTCTCTCCCCTGTGCCCTGGTGGCACAAGGCAAGTCACCAGCTCTGAAGCTGAGCTGACAGCCAGTCTGGGAAGAAGATGCCAGTCTTCCTTTTTTGCTGCCACCTACAAACTACGGCCTGTTTTTATCCGAATGACCACTCTTTCCCCAACATGGCTTCCTTCTTTCTCCCACTTCCCCTGTTAAACTTCTCAACAGAAAAGGCCATCAAACCAGAGAGGCCTCTGGCTGCTTCTTTCACCCATTCTGTTTTAGCTCCCGGCTGCGATGGAGCTCAGCATGGATCACGTATCACAGGGCTCCTGCGTTCATAAAGGTTGTGGTCCCTGAGAAGCCTTAGCTTCTCCATCGAGCCAACACTTCCCCAACACCCAGAAGCAATCTCCTTGGGGAGTGACCAGCACTCCTGGCCTTTGTCACGCTGTGTACCCTCCCTCCTGCTCCCTGATGGAATTGAAAAATGATGAGATCACATATTTTGGAAACAGGTCCGTTACGTATGGTGTGACATGATCTCAAACTCACGTGTTTATGACTTTCGTCATTTTCATGTCAGGATGTTAACCTCTCATCTGTTGTCACTGATAAGCACTTAGTAGCCCAGCTGCTGAGGGGCCCGCTGGGGGCTTCTCAGTAAGAACATGTGGAGAAGCAAGTGGACATTTAGACTATAAACTCTGGGAGCTGGTGAGGAATATCGTGAGAGTTCCAGTCTGGGCAAACCTACCCTTGGTTGCTCTAGCTCTCCGAAGGTCTCGAGACTCTTGTTCAAGGCCGGGCTGCCGTGCGCCAGCAGTGGTGCTGAGATAAGCGGCAGCTCCAGGAAGAGAAGGGACACTGTTCTTGCCTCGGCAAGGCACTCCTTGTAGGCAGTGGCCCAAGCTCTGCAGCCGTCCCTGGAGTGATAACCCTGGCCGGCCCGCCGACTCAGGTGCCTTTGTTCCCCAGCAACCAGCCTTAGCAACAAGGGACCTGGGTTTTGCCCTGGCAGCTAGAAGTCAGATCCGGCTTGGGTGAAGCCAGCTCTCCTGAGAAAGCAAACTTGCATAAAAGGTGCACCTCAACTTAATTCTGACTTTCTTTCTGTATCTCCCCTCGCCTGGAACAAAAGCGTAATTAACCCATCATTTGTGTGGAAGGTGCTATTTCTCTATTGGCTCATTAAGAGACATTATCCTCTCTGCTATTAGCTTGTGAAATTATTACAAATCCCGCTGCGCACCTGTGTTAAATAAACTACAGGCAAAGACAATTTCAGTCTCTGAGCATAACTTGCTACCACCTGACCCCCCAATACAGCAAGGTCTTAGAGTGTAGCTTGTTAAAGTCACTGCCTTTCTCCTTTTTCTCTATGCAGATCTAACGGTCACTTATCACCAGCTGTTTCCACCTCCTCACGTTCCCTCATCTGCCGCTTGGCTGCTGGCCACCTCTCCACAGTGTTTTCTGGAAGGTTGTCAGTCAGCGGCCCTGCCACCCCTCCTACAGACGGAGAGCCTCTCATTTCTAAGTCTTCCTCCTTCATGTCAGAGTTTTCCAAATGCTCCCCTGTCCCCTCCGAAACTACCCACACTTCCCTCAGAGGCAGTGGCCACTTTGTTCTTCTCCCACTTTCTCAATCACGTTGAGATAGCCACAGGAGGCTACCCGAGGTTACCTCCCTTCCTTTTCTGGCTTCTGACTCAGAAGTCTACCTTTCTACATTTTCTGGGACAAGCCTGCCCACTTCATTTAGCCATTTACTGTCTCTATGCATGCCTCTCCTCATGTTTTTGCGTATCACCAGCTACCCTCTCCTCTGAACCATTTCATAGGTTCCAAAATCTCCCTAAGCATCCTTTCTTGAAATGTGCTACTTCCCAAAATACCCTGCCAAACAGTGGGCCCCGGATTTCTCTTCTCTGAAGGTTACCTGACAAGCCTGCGTGACCCAGCCCTGGACACTCAGCGCTCTGCTCTCATCTCCACCCCTGTTCCCCTCATTTACCAGCTTCCAGCCACACTCCTTGTCAGTCAGGGTTATGGGTTGAATTGTGCCCTCTCAAAGATACACTAAAATCCTAACCCCAGGTACCTCTGAAAGTGAGCTTATTTAAAAACAGGGTCTTTGCAGATGTAACCAAATTAACATCAGGTCATTAGAGTGGGCCCTAATCCAATATGACTGGTGTCCTTATCAGAGGAGAAGAGGCGCAGACAGAGACACACGGAGAGGAGAAGCCCATGGGATGTCAGGGGCAGTAATCGCAGTGATGCACAGATAAGCCGGGGAACGGCCAGGACTGAGGGCCACACCAGAAGCCAGGAAGAGGCGAGCAAGCATTCATCCTACCGGAACCTCCGAGGGAGCCTGGCCCTGCTCATACCTTGATCTTGGACTTCCGGCTCCAGAACTGTGGAGAATCAATCTCTGTTGCTTTAGGCCCTCCCCAACGCGTGGTACTGTGTTCCAGCAGCCCTAGGGGACCAACGCACTCCTGGAGTACACGCAGCCCAGCCTGCCTCCAGCTGCTTTGTGCCGGGACACTTCTCCTCAGAGACTAACTCTGTGCTTCCCTCTCACTGCTTCCGGGCTCTGCTCAAACGCTGTTCCTCAGAGATGACTTTCCTGAGCATCTTACACAAAACGGAAGTCGATTCCTGCCGCCCTCCATCACCCTCTGCCTTCACTTCCCTGCTACGTTTTCTTCGTGGTGGGCACCACCATCTGACACGTGATAGACCTACATGTTTATTTGTTTCCTGTCGCCTCCCCCCATTCATCTGAGTCTAGTTCATTCAGTGCTGTACGGCCAGGGCCAAGAACAGAGCCTGGGACTGTATGGCTGATCAATGAATATCTGTTGAATGAATATACTCATGAATTCCACTTTCACGTAATATCAGTGTATTAATCATTGGGACCTGTTTGCTTGTTCTTTTATGCTGGCATGTGCAAATGGTCCTTTGATTCTAACTTCCCAGTGGCATTCTGTCTATAACACTATGAGATTGTCAGGAAGAGATTTCCTTAATTTATATATTCCACATATACTAACAATAACCCACATGTCTTAACCCACTTACTCTGACTGGCAGTCTGTGTGCATTTTCTCTGCAGCGATGTGGAGTCATTTTGCGGTCTGGGAGACGAAAGCTCAGAGAGGTAAAGAAACTTGCCCGAGATCACAGAGCTAGAAAGTAGGAGAGCAGCCAGGGTTCAAAGGCAGGCAGCCCGGCTCCAGGGTCCGTGCTGTCAGCTCAGTGGGACGCTGTCTCCTGACATCTAGTAACTCATAGAGGCTCTTTCTCAAAAACTGTGGAACAATTTATGATGAAGGAAAGAGAAGAAATGATTCAAAACTAATCAACTGAAAAGATGGATAGCACCTTCTCTTGAATTCTGTGAGGTAGAAAGAACTGAGAATAAAATAGAAACTATGAAGCCCTTTAAGTGTAGTAGATAGGAGCAAGTCTGAATTTTTTTTTTAACATATGAAATGCTCTAAATCAGTCTGAGTAGAATAAAAATTATGGGAGAGGGGGACAGTATGCGGATTTTTATACAGAGAAGTCAATTTCTATGTTCTAGTTAACAGCACTAAAGAAAATAATGCTACTGGGAAAAAATGAGTGTAAATGGTACAAACATATTGAAACTATATGGACATGATCTCATACACACACACGCACACGCACACACTCGCACACACATACACAGACACACACACGCGCACGCGCTCTCCAAAGGACTGATAACCTTAAGTCTAACCCCTATTTCATCAAGCCTAAGTGAGTGTGACTTTGGCTATATTTTCTGGCAACTTGTAATTTAAAATCCAGTGTACTCATCACTGTAGGAAGTAGGAATTTTTCTCTGACTCCACAAGGCTAGGTTTTAAAAGACTCCACAAGGCTAGGTTTCAAGACTCCACAAGGCTAGGTTTCAAGACTCCACAAGGCTAGGTTTTAAGCATTTTGCAAACAGACTCACAGGATATGGTGATTTGCTTTTCCGTGGAGCTTATTTGCACAAGGTGTTATATTGCCCTGTTTACATGTTGTTCTTCCAGGGTGTTGTGGATCCCTTAAAGGTAGGATCTATGTTATTAATATTTGATTCTCCTACTAACCCAGAACAGGCTGTCAATAAACTCTTCTTTCCACTAGAACTGGAAATTCCATTTCTTTAAAAACAAGAAATGTTTTATTGGAGTTAGGATGATGATAATTGGGGAGAGTTTCGTTGGGAGTTAGCAAAATAAAATCAGTGTTGGTTTCTTAGAGAAATCGTTCTTATCTTCAGATTGCAAGCATTTACTGTCTAAGATCTTCATATACTTGGGTTACACAATTGATGGCTGAAGACAATTTTTCATATACAAAGAGGCCCTCAGGCCAAAATCTAAATTAAATCAGTGGTGGTCACCAGCCATTCATCCATTACAGAGACATGGATATAAGTCCTTCTCACGTATAACATCATATGATAAAGTCTGAGTTTTTACAAAGGCATGCTATTTAAGTGAATGGTCTTATGTTTAAAAAAGACATTTTAAAATTATAAAAATTTTTAGATTTAATTGTATTAAACTTTTATTAAATTTAATTTATTAATTTACAATGAAATAAAGGATTCAAACATTTAAAAATAATCCCTTCTTGTCACATAAAAATGTGCAAATACCTTTTTATCTCCAGACAACATACTGCTTTGAATGCCACCACGTAGCACACCCATGGATACATATACCCCTGGCTGTGTATGCCTGCCTGGTGTGAACTGGGGATGCCCACCTGCCTACTCTATTTATGCATGAGAAGAAATGGGGGAAAACACAGGAGGGAGGAGTGTAAATAAATCCAAATCATTATAACTCATGAGAGGCACTTAGTATTATCCCTAAATCAATGAGATGTCCTTAATGTTCTTAACTGATGAAGGTTCCCGGAAAGAATGAAAAAAGGATTTTTGAAAAACCATTAAAAAATTATCAACATTTAGGCACCTCCTAAAAGATGCCTATAGTACATATACATGAGCAGGTTTTCATGTCTAAAAACTACCTAGATTATCTAAAGCTCATTTTATTATGACATTCCCAACAATTTAGGAGGCAGCGTGCATGGCAGACATAGTTCAAATATTACTGACAGCCATCCACGCCAATCACACCTCTGCTCTTTAAAGCTGGGGGACCCGCCTACATCTTAGCTACTCGTCAGCCCACAGAAATGAGCTGCACCAGATGAGCTGTGGGGTGTTTTCTACAATGCCTGGATCTTCTGCTTCCACTGTCTCCTTCCCCCCTCCTCTTTTGTTTTTCCTCAACTGCTTTTCTTCTGATCTTATCTCAGTCTGACTTTAAACTCTTGTTTTCATGACACCCTCCTATCCCAATTCTTGGACACTTGCTGGTCTTCAAAGCATTTCCTAACTGAATGTTGTGCCCGGGTCAGGGCACCCAGTGGATTGCAGACTCTCCCATAGTCACTGGTGGTTGCTGAACTCACCACACCCATCCTTCTCCCCTCATTTCCACCTCCCTGCTGGGAGGGAACCAGGAGAATGCCTCAAATCCAAGTTCACTAGACCAGTAGGAGAAGTTAGGGACACGGTTTCTGTCTGCTGATTTATGGAAGTGAATTCTCGACTTTGTACCTATGAGATCCGGCATCATTTTGAACAAAACTTAATTTCTTGGCTTCATTCTCTGAAAACTGTACAAAGCACTGCAATAAGGAATGAGAAAGCCATGATTTATGACCCTCCACATACAGGAGATTTAATTCTGCCTTTTGCTCAGCGGCCTATCCATTGTGTGGACAAAGTCAATACCAATAATGAAATGTAGACGGAAGGGCTAAATCAATTCAATAAAACGCAATAGAAAGACTAGAAGACTGAGCAAATTTGGAAAGTATTTGGACAATAGGTAATTACAAAAATCAATGCCCGTATATGAAGAGATGATAGGCAGCCATCCGTCACAAAGGGAGAACCATTAATGATGGTTTGGGCTTGAGTTAGAATGAGAGAACAAAACAGGTCTGTGCAAAGTCCCTACACATCTGTATATCTGTGTGTAGGTGTGTGTGTGTGTATACACAAGCACACACGTGGGCTCCCAGTGCGACTGAAGGAGAGACGAAGAGAAACTCCAGATGGCTCACTCTGCATTTTATGTGGCCCTCCTACATTTGCCCCGTTCCTTTGGCTCACGTTTACTAACTCTGATCTCATTTTGTCAACATGACATCAGGCTGTGCCCTACATACCTTTCCCTTCCTTGTCATCACAGCCTCCCAGGTACCCGGGGGACATTATCATGGGGTCCTGTCTGCGTCCGGAGCCTTTAGGAGGTGGAGGAGAGGAATGAATTCCACATGAACCACAGCTCTAAGGATCAGCTGTCGGGAAAGGTGGTACAGGCAACCTTGGGGGGCACCCACAGCAAAATGAAAAAGTGATCACACATACACCCAGACACATACATACACACATAAGATAGAATAGTGACTTAAGTGTCTTAACTGTGTTCCTGGCCAAAAAAGAATATGAATAACTGAGTAGTCACCACTTAGCAGTTTGCATCCATTAAGTCATTTAGTCCCTACAGAGACTCTACAGGGGAGGTATCAGCATCTCTATTTTAAAGGTAAGAGTCAACAATCAGTTTGTTCAAGGAGACACAGCTGGTGAGTAGGCAAGCGGTGTGGGAAGATGTATCTCTCTGACACTGATGTGTGTGCTGGGCACCCCTTCCCTCACACCACCTTCAGTCTCCCACAGGGCATGGGGATGCTTCTGATGTGGCCATACACAAGTCCGTAGTCAGTTAGCTGTTGGGTGCCATTGCTGTGGAGAGGCTTCAAAGCCAGTCATGGATCATGTAGACAGAGGCAGCAACTTTGAACTTGCCCAGTCATGGCATCTGACTGCGTTGTTTCATGTTTGGCCCCTGACAGCTCTTTCTCTTCTGCCCACAGCTGAGCAAGCTGATAACAAAGCTCTCATGCCTCTTCCTTTGGCACCAGTAGGAGGTTCAAGCCATGCAAGTCCCTGTCTGTATGTACGAACCCCACCCTGGTACAGCCCATAACCACCACCAAATCCCTGAGCCATTCTTCTTCCCTGTGCTCTCCAGCCAAGTTCAGCCCCTTATGGGAGCCGCCCTGCTCACCCTCATAAGCCTCATTATGTGAGTAACACACCTTTTCACACTCTCGTGGGGCGTGTGCAGTGTCCTCAGTCTTGACATCGGAACCAAATCTGGGGGAGGAGTCCTGCTGCTAAGGGGTAGCCACACCACTTCTGAATCAACTTTATGCCAGTCATGGGATGAAACACTTTCATGGTCTCTAGAGAAACCCTCAAAGGCATCATCTTCCAAAAATGATGGTACGTTACCCCTTAATCAGAAATCTATCCTTCATTTTGAATGGCTACTTTGTTTTTTACTAAAGGCAGAGAATGATTACAATAATTACTATTTGGGACAGGAGCCACATAACTTTATTCTTAGATCATTTTAAGAGTATTTTTTGACACTTGAAGGTTATCTTAGATGAACAATCATTTCTTTGATCTCAGCCTTGGCACTACTGATATTTGGGTCTGGACAATTCCTCGTTATGGAGGCTGCCCTGTGTATTACAGAATGTCCTGCAGCATCCTTCGTAACCGAGCAGGACCCTATGGGGCCTTCCCAGGACAGACCCTCTGTGTTGTCCACCTGTCTCTTGTCTGTAGAAAAACTTTAGCCAAAGAATACATTTAATCGGAGAAGTGAGAAAATGCAGAAAGAGAGGGAAACAGTCAAGCAAGACAAAGTAATAATAGTTCAGCCATTAAACAAAGTCGAAGACCTTTAGTTCCTCCCCAAGGGCTACAGGTAATATGCTGAGCCATATTCTTGGAGCTGATTTGTAGATACTGAAACACCCACCTGGCGGAAGAAGTTAACTACATGATGCCCAGACTGAAGCCGTGACATAAGCTGCTCCGTCTCGCACAGTTCCAAGAACTGGCCTCAAGGACATGGGAACAAGCCGACCCTGGAACTGAAGACTAACTGTACTTAAAATAATCAAGATGACCCTGATCAGACCATGGCATGACCAATTTCGAGATGACCGTCAGAGCTGACTGTGCTGTTCTGCATGTAGCCATGCCCGCCACCTGTACACCCCCGAAACCCCCCTTTAAAAGCTCTTGCCCCCTGATCAGTAGTTGGTAGTTGCTTCTTGGACACAGGTCCACCTTCTCCCCAGGTTGCTGGTCTCCTGAATAAAGCAATCTTTCCTTTCCTACCAACACTTGTCTCTCAAGTACCAGCTTTTGAGCGGTGAGCGTCTGAACCTGAGTTGGGTTAAAACCCTGACTGCTACCCACTAGATGCTGAAGGCTCCACCACAACCTCCTTCAGTTCTGACGACCAAAGATACCTCCAGATGTTGTCAAGTGTCCCTCGGGAGGCAAAATCACACCTGGTTGAGAACCACTGCCCTATATTCTTTCCATAAAGAAATATGACTGTTCTAGTAAGAATGAGCATGGGTCAAGCCCTCCATAGTCCCAGGGAAATAGAGACAGGGAAAAAAAAAAAAAAGAAAAGCTGCTAGGCTATATACATCTCAATGCAAGCAAGCAAAATCTATAATAAATTGCAATTATATCTTCAAATCTCCTCTTTCCACTCTTAAACTAATTTAGACTCATCCTCAAAATTGCTTACATGCTATGGAGATGACTCTTTGTAGCTTATAAAATCTCTTCTAAAAATTTGATTACTCAGCTGCTCATGTGCAAACGCTTTGTCCCTTGTCTAAAAAATCAGAGTTAGCTGTGCTGACCACTGTGATTTTCCAGAAATATCACACACCACAATTTATGCACTTTAAAGTATTCCAAAAACGTAGAGCATGTTAACAATTGTTTACATGCTGGACACAGATAGTAGTCTCTTTAACAGAACACATGTATCTGTATGATATCCACTGGCATCTTTGTAAATGGCTCAGAATGCTTGGTTATAACACAAAGCTGGTTTATTGCCTAAAGTTCCTACCTTACCAATGAGTTTTCCAGAAAGGACAGAGGATACCATATATTGATGTGGTAATCTTGCTGTAATTTGACGAGACAACGAAGATGCTTTGTATTTCTTTAGGATTTAGAAGCAGAGATGACTCCAGAGACAGAATTGGGAAGCAAAAGGCAAATCACACCAAAAGTATAGCATTTCATAGTCTTGCCTCTGTGATACTAGCATATATCCTTGGTCCTCTATTCCTTCAGTATTCAAATATAAAAAAGAAGAATGTATACATAGGCATGCCATATACTTAGATGAAAAGTGCTATGCTTCAGTCATAAATGTGGATCTAAGTTTTGATAACATAACTTTAAGTTTCGTGTTTCTTTCTCTTTCAACATTACTCTGAACACCTAAGAGGTGATGAATCTGACACCAGTCGTTTGCGATTCCAAGTGGTGCTTACCTCGGCTTTAATTTTATTGTCTCCAAAGCAGAGGTGCTGTAAATAGGCTGCAGCATTAGACTGGACAGAAGGAAACTGATGTTGCAACATCTGAATCACTTCAGGCAGTTCCGGGTCTCTCCATCCAAATTCTCTGAACAAAAGGAAGGCAGGAGAACATGAGAGGGAAATCCTGCAGTACTGTTAGCCTATGGTTAACTCACTTATGTAACGCCTATGAGAGTTTACACGGGAATATTTCACAACTGATTGTTCTGGTTTCCTTGCCCATGCACCAACTTAAAAAAGGATTTGAAAAGATTTCCTTGAGTAAATGGTTTGTAAGTATATACATGTGTACATACACATATATAATCTTAAATGTATCAACTGAAGTTACATGTTTATGAAGATTGAAAAAAATGACTTAAAATGGCACATGAGTTTATTAATATAGACATGTTTCATTTAGTCTTCAGTAGATAATTTATAAGATCACATTTATTTTCTAATATGTTATTTCAACAGTCTTGTTCAGGTACAGCATTTAGTTAAATTATCAGACAAGAGAAAATATAACTGGATGGGTCCAATCTAAAATGTCACGATAGCAGTTAATGCCATCTTTGTTATATTTATAATTATTATTGTTATTATCATAACACAACAATTTTCTAGGGATAAAAGTATTGTAACAAGAAGCCTTTATAGGGCTTCCCTGGCGGCACAGTGGTTAAGAATCTGCCTGCCAATGCAGGGGACACGGGTTTGAGCCCTTGTCCAGGAAGATCCCACATGCCGCGGAGCAACTAAGCCCGTGAGCCACAACTACTGAGCCCATGTGTTACAACTACTGAGGCTGTGAGCCACAACTACTGAGCCTGTGTGCTACAACTACTGAGCCTGTGAGCCACAACTACTGAGCCTGCGCTCTAGAGCCCGGGAACCACAACTACTGAAGCCAGCGGGTCTAGAGCCCATGCTCCGCAACAAGAGAAGCCACCTCAATGAGAAGCCCATGCACTGCAACGAAGAATAGCCCCCGCTCGCCGCAACTAGAGAAAGCCTGCACATAGCAACGAAGACCTAACGCAGCCAAAAATAAAATAAATTAAAAATAAATAAATACATTTGTAAAAAAAACGAAGAAGGCTTTATAAAAGGAAATTAATTATTTAAAGAGTTAGGTTTATTCAAACAATGTTAATAAACCTTATGCATGGTACATTCTTTTCCTGTATCCTCCTGTTTACATCTGAGCTACTCCAAGAAGCTGGTTGTCTATTTAACTTTAAGAAATATGCTCCAGGATACTTAAATCCATTCTAAAACACAAGGTTAACTGTACCATTACGCAAATGAATATTCTTTCGTGAAATCGATCAGCTCAACCAGTCAGAGCATGGAGCTAACAGGGTCGGATGTATGGGTTCCATTCTTGCATCAGGGAGCCAATTTTTAACAGAGACATAAAAAAGCAACCTCTGAGACCACAGATAAAACCCTGACCCCACGAGCCACAAAAGGGTACTATTTCTCCGAAGGCCAGGCTGGAAGAGAGACAGCTTTGCAGCAATCACTTGACTCCTGGAAAAACAACTCAAAAGCATACATCCTATTGATGTTGTCACCAGGTCAGTGTTGTCACCTCAGAAGAGGAGTCATGAAAAATGGGACAGAGACGGAGCAGACAAAGGTTAAAAGTTTCCTCATAGATTCTAACCTGTTCTCTTTATCTTTTCTTTATCACGACTGGTAGAGGTTGTCAAGCAAACCGTGAAGCATGTTGGTGCCTCCTTACAGCTACTAAAGACAATGCGGAATAGGGTTCCTTTCGAATTGGCTCAGTTTTTATGGGAAACATAAAGCATTCGATTTAATGTGCAGTAAGTACCTAATAAATTTACCTAAAACCTTAGGCAGACACCCATTTTCAAATGGGCATATAGTACAGGAGCACCTTTGCCACAAAACATACTTAAGTGGTTGCTGATAATGGACAAACTTATCGGATTTTTTTTTTGGCTAGGTGATCACAGTAGAAAAAAATTATGGATGAAAACACAGGAAGCCTGTTTTTCTTTTTAATTTCATTTCCTTCCGTTGCATGATCCTAAACCACCTCAATGTGCAACATCCAGAAAGCACAGTCTTTGTTCTTACAATAGCAGCCTCTTAAAATTATATCCTTTGTTCAGGTTAAATCAAAAGCTACAGAACCCCTGTAAATTGAAGTTAGAAGGATCACATGTAAAGACACTGGATGGCTAGGTGAATTCAGGTAAGCCTGTGCTATTGGAAAGTGATTAGTAAAGAACTCATTTCAGCCTGTTTTATTAACCAGATGGGAATTGCTCTATTAGGCTTACACAGCATAGATCAAGAACGTCTTTGAACAAGAGCTCTGGAGGAACAGTCTTAGGGGCTCTGCACACACGCAAACACACGGCCTTGCTTGTGTCGATGCATGCACGCACAGACGCACACGAGAGTGCGTGCGTACGCGCACACGCACGCACACGTGCACACACATGCACACGCACACACACACGCACACGCACACGCACAGCCCAAAATCAACAGAAGGAGGAAAATTCCAAAGAGTCACCCAAGTCTCTTTTTCTAGAAAAGCTTTGTGTTACCTAGATGAGATTCCGCTTGGATTTTGTGCTGCCTATGTGCTTCTAGGGAAGAGCTAGAGGAAACAAAATGTCTATCTTATTTGGGCCAGAATTCAGTACAAGGCATGGATTCTTTACATGAGGTCTTTTTTTTTTTTTCAATTGAAGTATAGTTGATTTACAGTGTTGTTTCACATGTACAGCAAAGTGATTCAGATATATGTGTGTGTGTGTGTGTGTGTGTGTGTGTGTGTGTATTCTTTTTCAGGTTCTCTTCCCATATAATTATTACGAAACATTGGGTATAGTTCCCTGTGCCATACTGTAGGTCCTTGTTGGTTATCCTTCACACGAGGTCTTAATCCTTAAGAACAAACAGTGCTCACAAGACAAAAAAAAGTTCTGGAAGAGACAAAACCAGCAGAAGAACAGCACGAGGGAAGATATGGGGCCATAAGAGGAGTTGACAGATTTGGGCAAGGTGTGCATTCAGCCGGGCTGGCTGTGGGACAGGAGGCCGTTGGGGGGGGCGGGGGCGCTGCCTGGGAATTGCGGGGCGGGTGGTGGAGATGAAGCTGGAAAGCAAGGTTAGCATGAGATCACGTAGAGCCTTTCACTCAAATACAAAAAGTCTGGGCCTGGTCTGCGGTCAGTACTGTGACAAAGAAATCTAAGGAAATTTAGATATGTTTAGGCTTATAGAACAGACAAAAAAAAAATCGTAAGTAATACTGCGAGGACAAACCAAAAGTCGGTTGCCAAGGTTCCCCGTTCACATGCTTTCACGCTTTAATCCTTAACTAGTCTTATGTAGTTTCCTTTCATTTCACGCAGGAGGAAATTTAGACTTAGAGATGTTCATGAACTTAAGTGGTGGGGCGGAAATAAAACTCTAGCTTTCTGCTTTCAAATAGATAAATTTAACCGTCTAACAATGATGCCTGCTGTAATCACTGTCTTGAAGTAATGTCTAAAACAGAAATAATGTCTAAAACAGTGATTTTTTTTAGACAATGTCTAAAACATAAACATGTTTAAAACCGTGTCCCTAGGGGACATCTGACGACGCCAGAAGACAGTTTTGGTTGTCACAACTGGAAGATGCTACCGGCATCCGGGGGGCAGAGGTCAGGAATACGGCTCAACATGCTACAATGCAGATACAATCCCCATGACAAAGAACTGTCTGTCCCAAAATATCATTAGAGCCAGGATTGAGATACCCTGGTCTAAACATGGACTGGATTTGATCGTTTTTGTTGAGTAAGCATGTTATGAATCTTTTACTCCGTGATTACTGTAACAGAGCTGGCATAGGATTTGGCATCAGGATAATTAGGCAAGAGTTCAGAACCTGAGCATCTGGCTTTCTCCCTTCTAGACTATAAATACAGGAGAGTCCCTCAGTGCTTGCTGGTCTTGGTTTCCATGGATCAAATACAGAGAATGATACCATCTATTTCATGGGACTTCTTTTTAAAAGCCACCATAAAATAATCTATATGAAAGTGAAAGTGCTTGGCAAACTATTAAAAGCTAGATATAACTACTAATTGTTACTCTAAGACTGTTATAAGGGTATATATATATATATATGTATATTTTAAAAATTTATATCATACCCATTTAATTAAAAAAATAACCTTTTACTGTTGTGTATTCATTTGGACATTAGACTTATTTGAAGGAATATAAGTGTAAGAAGAGATACTGCTGTAGCCTGTAGTAAAAACTGTGCATTAAAACGTGCCATTTTGAAATGATTTTTCCCCCATCTCCCTTCAGAGGCAGAGTCCTAGGAAGGGCAAAGTGTTCTGGACACAGTCAGAGTTGGCTCAGATGCTGTTCCTCTGTGAGCGTTCCTCCTGTCTGTGTCTTGTTTGCTGCTGAACCTCCACTGGCTGGCATGCGAGGTCTGCTCTGAGTAAATGTCCACGGAGTCCATCCGTTAGACTGAGATAATAATTTCTACCTTAGAGTGCTGTTGGGATGAGTAGAAGTAATATATAGGAACCCCTTAGAGCAATGTTTGGCACACAGTGTGGACCCTCAAGAAATGTCAGGTGTTGTATATAACTAGATGAAGAAGAGAAGAATGAAAAATAAGAACCATCTACAATTTTCTACGGAAGCCCAGCTCATAACTCTCATTTGTTACTGGGCTTCACTTGAGAAATGTTCATGGAACTGGAGAATATGCAAATGTAACCTTTTCTCCATTAAAACTTGTCACACAGACTGACAATATTGTGACTAAACCGTCACTCTTCTAAGGACTCTCTGAGTTGTTAAAATTACAAGGCGCTTAGCACGGAGCTAAATAGCAAACAGTTTGAAATTTGTTACTGTGTTAGGCTGCCGATGAAACAGAGCCAATGTACTGTCACAACATTTTTATCAAGTTGACTTCCATGTCGAAAAGAGCCCCAGGGCAATCAGAGTCTTCAGAAATTCAAACTGTCATTTTTCAGCAAAGCTTTATGTCGGAGGGAGAGAGTTCACTTTTGACTGCAAGGTCAATAAACTACATTGGTAGCGGGGCTGTAGGGACATTATTTAAGGGTATGAAAATCTCAACCGTTTATAATCTTTTGAACTCTAGCTAAAAGTTTTAAAGACCATATTGGCTTTAACTTTTCCATCCAGAGTCAATGAGATGAGGTGTTTTGTTTTTTGATTTGGTCTTGTTGAAATGATGGGGTTAAGGGGATGCAGAGATAGTGGTCACAAGAATAAGTTAGGTGGAAAGATTTTTCTTTTTTTCTTAAAATGGAGATGTTTTCACGCTTGTTGACAGATAAGAACTTATCCAATGATGAACCCATGGAAGCACAAATGTCTTAATTCTCATCCCTGAACAGTTTGTCGCCAAAACAAAAAGCTGCCCTTTATATGGTTAATCACATTTATAAAACACATCTTTGCTTTTATATAAATGGCAGCACTGGAATTATGACTGCCTAGAAAGCAAACACAATTGCTATAGTTTGTAGAAAGCAGTGTCTCTCTCCAAGCTTTACATTCTGAGAAATCAACAGCGTTCATTCACTCTACCATAGTTTCTCGACCTGTCTCTGGGTGGAGCAACCATACTACTCCTTGTAGACACGTTTAGCTCCCGGGAAACTAGAAACTGGGACCCCGAAGCCAGCAGTTCTTCCCTATTGTCAGTGACTTGTTTCTCATCTAAAATCTGTATTATTAATTATACCCTCTCTTTTCAAGAAATATTGAAGCAACTCAGACGAATCACCTATGAGGATGTGGTGAAACAGGAATGAAAAATCAAGCCCACGAAAGAGAGAGAACGCAAATGCGATGAGCAAAAGGCCAGCATGCTTGCTTAGCTTGGTGCAGATTTGACTCTTTCTTTACAAACTGCTCTGCTGTCAGAAGAGAAACTCACAGAGGAGAGAAGGGGCCATCCCTGTTAGGTGAAAGGACACAATCCCCACCACTTCATGCACCGGGAAACCGGGAGGAAAGAATCTGGGATCTCTCTACGTGTCCCGCTATTTGCGGCAGGTCTCTGGTTAGGGTACTGGGGTAGAGACTGAATCATGCTACAAAGGTGTCCGGGTCTTAATCCTTGGAACATGTTCATGTCACCTTACATGGCAAAACAAACTGCACAGAGAATCAGAAGGTAACAGACCACTGAAGTAAGATGACACGCTGCTGCTTCTGAGAACACAGGAAGGGGCCAGGAGCCAAGGAATGCAAGGGATGCAGCACTTGAAGCTGGAAAAGGCAAGGAGAAGGATTTTGCCCAGAACCTCTGGAAGCAGCATGGCTTTGCGGACACCTTACTTACGGGCCAGTACACCTGATTTCAGACTTCTGGCCTTCAGAACCATAGGAGAAGAAAGGTGTTTTTTTACATCACTGACTTTGTGTTAATTTGTATATCAGATGCAGAGGCCCACCTGACCCCAGGATATGGCCTTCCTAAGCCTAGAAGACACCACCTCATTGGAGTGACTCCAAGGGTGTAGCGGGAGCTGTCTGGAGTATCCCGAGAGGCACCACCTCCAATGTATGCCTCTGGGAGTCCTCCCTGACTTCTGATTATCAGGCAGACGCCTCTATTAATTTACCCTGAATTCCCAACCACCTCCTGTTTATCTATTCGGAACTGCAGCTTCTCTGATCCTCAGCTGCCTGGCTGCCTGCTTCACCTTGGGATTCAGCCATGAACCCCTCCCTCCTCCAGCCAACGTTCACTGAGCGGCCACTGAGGATGCAGTAGTGGACGCGGCAAAAGTTCCTGTCCTTGGGGAACCTTCTAATGGTAACTGCCAATTAATTCCTGAAAGGGCAAAACATATTATTTGCCAGATAGTGATAAGTGTGTATTGGGTTGAATAGTGTCCCCCACCCACCAAATTCAAGTCCACTCGGAACCTCAGAATGTCACTTTATTTGAAACAGGGTCTTTGCAAATGTAATTCAGGACCAAGATGGGCTCTCACTGGATTAGGATGGGCCCTAAATCCAATGGCAGTGTGCTTATAAGAGACAGAAAAGGACACAAAGAGACAGAGAGAGGAGGTGACGTGAAGATGGAAGCAGAGAGGGCAGGGAGGTGGCTACAAGCCCAGGGATGCCAAGGATTTCCTGCAACTGCCAGAGGAGAGAGGCATGGCATGGTTTCTGCTTCGGAGCCTCTAGACAGAACCAACCCTGCCCACACCTTGATTTGGGGCTTCTGATCTCCCGAACTCTTACAGTATAATTTCTGCCGTTTTCAGCCACCTAGTTTGTGGTACTCTGTTATGGCAACCACAGGAAACTGATACAAGCGTGATGGGAAGAATAGAGCAGAGCAGACGTAGGCCAGATGTGTGTGTGTGTGTGTGTGTGTGTGTGTGTGTGTGTGTGTGTGTCCGCTGACACTGCAAATACAGTGGCTGTGGAAGACCTTCCCGAGAAGGTGACCTGGGGCACAGACCTACAGGTGCTGCCGGGTGGAAGGGACGTTCCGAAAGGGAGAACGGTCACAAGACACGGAGGCAGGAGCATGCTTGGCATGTCAGACGAGAGGTGAGAAGGCCAGCGAGTGAAGTGGAGCAAGTCTTGAGGACCATGTTGAGAGAGGCGATGGGGTGCAGATTACACAGCATTTGTCAGCCTCAGCGGGCCGTTGGCTTCTTCTCTGACAGCTCTGGGAGCCATCCGAATGTCGTGATCTGGTTCATATTTTTAGAGGATCACTCTGTCGGTGGTTGCAAGGATGTATGCATCTGTCAAAACTCATAAGCTGCAGGCCTAAAATGACATGTCTATTGTCTATACCTTGACAACGCTGTTATACCTTGATAACGCTGGGTCTACAGAGGGGATCCCTCTGGCTGTGGGGTTGAGAACAGACTGTGGGCGGCCAGATGGATGCCAAAGAGATGCCCAGTGAATCCCTCCCGTAAGCCCCCTCTCCTTCTCCCATCTGCTGGTCCCCATGAACTGGCGACCCCTGTTGCCTCACATCTCAGGCCCAGCCTGGAGCCAGTGGGGTGGACTGGTTAGGCTAGGACCCCCTTTTGGGGACTGGTGTCTATTATTTCAGAATAAGCAGGAGCAGTTTCAACTAGCAAGTTTTCTACCGGGCTGAACTGCAGAGAGACAAACAGTAAAATAACGGGAAAATCGGTTATTTCTGAACCATTACGGATACTGGGCACCTTAAGTAAATCTTAGCCCAGCAGTAGCCTTTTAGGGGTTGAGAGGTGAAAATAATGTAAAATGTTCAGGCAAGATTTATGCCATTATTTGCCATTTTTAATCACATGTATTTTAAGTGCCAGTGAATTTCTGCCTCTATTGAAGACTTCTAAAAGTGCATTAGATTACAAAGAATCTTATCAGTTTTACTGTAATACTTATTCAGTAACAATTGAGTTTTAAATACTATTTATTTATTCATTAATGCAACTAGACTTTTTCAATAAAAACATGCCCCACAATAAAAAATTAACTTCATACCTACAAGCATTTAGTTGCCCTGGAAATTCTAAAAGGGTGTGCTTAGTGATAACAGCCCAAGGGAAATGAACGACAAATTAGTACCCATAAACTTCTCCTTGTAAGCCATAATGATTTATGGAAAATGTTTATATTCTACGACTACGTACCCATTTTAAAATTAACAATCTATTATGCTTAGGAAAATCACCTGGTCCTGTGAACCTTCAGTGACAACAAGAGGGAAGGGATTTGATGCCCAAGGTCCTGGTTAGGAGTATAACATTCATGTATTTTTTTTTTTTTTGCGGTACACGGGACTCTCACTGTTGTGGCCTCTCCCATTGCGGAGCACAGGCTCCGGACGCACAGGCTCAGTGGCCATGGCTCATGGGCCCAGCTGCTCCACGGCATGTGGGATCTTCCAGGACCGGGACACGAACCCGTGTCCCCTGCATCAGCAGGCAGACTCTCAACCACTGCGCCACCAGGGAAGCCCCATTCACGTATTTTTAAGCAAGTTTTTACCTTGTCAATATCAGGAGATGATCAGGATTCTACCTCGAGATTAGATTAAGAATCTGAGAGAAGGCCACAAAGGCCTGGATCACCCTCAAAAGGTTTTACTATACTATATATATACGTGTGTGTGTATTAAAGAGGACTTAATGTTAAACAATATCAAATAATGGACTAGAAATATACTGTGTATAAATCACAGAATGCAGCACACTTATTCATCAGGTAACTGGATCATCTGACCATTCTCTGTGAAACAATGAAAACAGTGCTTGTAATGATTCTGTTGATGAAAACTTCTGAACTTCTGACAGAAGTCACATTGTATTGGGAGATATATTCTAAAGGCAGGGACACCATCTCTTAAGTTACCATGGGAGGCTCCACGTTTCTGGAAGTGAGAACGTGTCCCATGGCACATGTCATGGTGTCTTTACAAAGTAAGCTGTGAGTGCATACTTGAGGGCCGATTGCTAACCAGAGTCCGCTCTGGGCGACAGCAATTACTTTACCATATCCATTGTTGATTTTAGTCCTGTAAATATTTGAAGCATGTCTCACACATACAGGTACACCTTTGTCACCTTATTTTAGTTCTCCAAAGGATGAGAACTTAATTTATTTCAGATAACAGTGAACAGAGATACTTCCTTTAAATAAAATCTGAATAAAGTCTTAATTTCTAACAAAATTTGGTCTTAGATGAGGTACCAAGTGAGAAAGTTATTTGAAGATATTCTTTAAAATGAGGTAACCGATTGTCTGAAAATAGCACCCATGCATTGTCTCCCTCCAGAAGTATTTGATAGGACTTTTAATGAATTAGGACTAGTCCTAGGTCCTGGGGATACGAATATTGAGTCCTGACTACAAACCACTTATAGTTTAGTGGAGAAGACAGACTATAAATAGGTAATGATCATACCCTGAGTAAGAGACATTATTCAGGAAATGCAAGAGCTGCATTTAAAGCCCTTGGAGGTGACCTCTCTCCTTCAGGATGGTGCTGGATTCAAATCAGTCTAAACGATAACAGAAATAGGAATGGAAAGCAGCTCTTTTGCCCCTTTCCTGTTTGCCCATTTCTGTTCCCCTCTAACCGTAACAGAACCTAATTATAGGAATGAGATCACTAAGCAACTGAAACTAACTCCTGACTTATGCTCTCCTGAATGTACACCGGTGTCTTGTCTAACCTGTTGATTCTTCTCCTAGATGAAAAGAAGTAAGACTAGCTTTCTACCCCCAGTAGCCCCCCCTAAGCAATCCTGCAGGTAGATCACGTGGGCAAGATAACATCTGAAGAAAGAGTCAGCCAGTCTTCTCCCCAGATTGCCGGCTTTTCTGATTAAAGAAGCTTTCCTTTCTACGGACACTTGCCTCTCGAGTTATTGGCTTATGAGAGGTGAGTGGCCAAACCTGAGTTCAGTTACATTATTACTAACATAAATAACTATACCATCATGAATAGCCATAATGATGGCTTGTAATTTCCAAAACTTTCACTATGTATTTTTGTTTGATTTTCTTTACATTTTGAAGTGGGAAGGGACCTTCGCTGGCATTTCCTGTGCTTACTGTGGAGACGGGGAAACTCAGGTCAGACAGTTCAGTGACTTGACCAAGGGCACAGATGAGTCTGTGAATGGACGCTGGTGCCCAATTGTCAAGATTCAAAGCTTCATCAAAGTGACATTTGCCCAAGCTAACTCGTCCATCAGTCTGTGCTGCAGTGCACTCAAGCCTCTAGCTCCAAACATTCCGGCCTCTGGACTGTAGCAGTCAGTAACGTGGGAGCATTATTATCTAGTAGAAAAAGCACGTTATCTAAGAAGGAAGAGAGCGCTAACTCCTATGGTTTTGCGGATAATTTCCTGACGGACACGGGGTCATGGGGTGTAAGGAGGTGGTTATTCAGGAAGAGTAAACTTCAAAAACCAAGTGGCTAGCATGTTGATGCCATCCAGACAAGACCATCAGGACCACACGTGCCCACGGCTTGTTGCTCCCAAGAAAGAACCTACATCACGGGACTGTGGGGCATTTCACTAAGACGGTGTTAGAACATACTTCCAGGATTTGGGCTTCGTGCTTTGGGCAGATTCAAGGCAGCAGGACTTTGTTCTGGATTGGCTGCTGCCAGGATGAGGGGGAAATTCTGTGACTGGGTATCTTAAAGATTCTTAGAAGAAGGAAGAACGGAGCAAGGCTCAAACCATGACTGGTGAAGAAACAGCAGTCATTCAAATGATCCAGGAAAGGTGGTTGTTTTCATCAGTCTGTGGTTCAGACAATGTTCATGTTTTGTCTGTGTTCAGACATGAGTATAAGGGGGCCTTGATTTTGTCTGGAACCATCATTGTGGCTCATCAGAGTGGCCTCATGAGATGTTTATATTCTGTGAAATTGTCTACGCTCAAGAGAAAAACAGGCCTCACTGTGGATGCCTGACCAGCTCTTCTCTTTCTTGGCCATGAGGCCTGGGCTGCCCAGTGAGAACCAGGGAAAGGGAAGGGAAGGTGCTAAAGACAAGCGTCCTTTTCTGACACTGGCTGCCTCTGCAGAGGCGTCACTCTGGGGGTTAAATGGTGTTGTTCAGCTCTGTCAACATGAAACGAAAACTACAAGTGACAAGAAAAGGAAAGAAAAGAGAAGAAACCAGTGGCTCTGTCTCCATGAAGCCACACTCCAACTCTTTTTGTATCGCTGACTGGTTATTTTGCAATCTTGTAGACAGCAAGTCAGACACTTGGGTATAAAATCCTGATGAATGACGTCATGTATCGTGTCTCTTAGCACCTTTTGTTGTTGTTACCTGAAGAAATGCACTAGGAATGGAAGGAAAGATTTTGAGAGTCGTTGTTTAGCTGCTAAAATAGGGAAGAAAAAAAAAAACAACAACCCAAACTATCGACATTCAGTTAGGTCTGTTGTTACTAGTGTCCGTACCAAAAACACGCTTATCTAGGTCTATTACTTCACGTTGCTCTTAAAGGGATTCTAAAGAAGCTGTGAATACTCTGGGTAAACTCTTAACGTTAGAAAAAAGAATACAGTGTTCAAGTGGCCATTCACAATTATTTCTCATGACTAGACATTAGGTGCAAAGGAATTCCATCCATAGATATTTCCTTTCATCATATTTCACAGTACTTTTGCTACAAAACTATTAATTTACCTCCATTTCTGGTGTCTGGATGTTTCCAAACATAAAATGCAGAGGATATAATCACCTTTTATTTTGAATAAAATAACCAACACTGGCTGTTTATTAGTAGCTCTTACAGATGATGGGTGAAAGGGGTAGGGAGCGGCCAGCTGTATACCGCTACACTGAAAGATTCCATACATGTGCAGCTGAATACATTAAAGCTTCTTTTTAAAGTGCCACAGTAAAAAAAAAAAAAAAAAAAAGTAAGAAGAAAGTATTTCTTTCAAGATGATAGTGTTCAATAACCTTTAATTCCTACACATTGATGAAGTCTTAGACTAGGCTTTTATTACCTCTGTGTCCACCTAACTCTCAGTGGAATGGCTGTGATTAATTTGAAAATGAATCGAAAACCGCAATGAGTTTAAAGACATTGTTACCGCTGCCACAGACTCTTACAACTTAAACCGAGGTAGATGGGTGGACAGGGCTGATGGAATAGTTTTGATTACAGAAAAAAAAGAGCAAATGGCAGATAAATATAGTTTCCTTTATGCAGATAATAAAAGCATACAATGTTTCTTTTACATTTTTCCACTAATTAACAATTACGGTTTCTTCATCAAACATTTCTTTATTCACTAGAAAAACATTGCTTTAAGTTCAGCAGCAAACTGAAGCCACAAGGAAACAAATAATTTGGCTCTTGAAGAAAACTAATTTAATATTTAATTGTATACATTCAATTTTTGAATCAAATATTTTTTCTTTGTGAGAAGTGACTGAATACAATAATTGGGCAGAGCTTGACTTTGTATCATTTCAGAGGCTCCCAAACCGCATAGATCACAGGGCCCTTTGTGTCTGTCAGTGTTTCACATGGTGCCCCTGGGCCCAAAGAGATGCCTGACCATTTCATTTGCTAAGGAGTCAGATTGGGGCGTGGAGGCGAAGATAAATCAGGAGCTTGGGATTAACATACACGCAGGACTATATGTAAAATAGGTAACCAACAAGGACCTGCTGTAAAGCACAGGGAACTCTGCTCAATACTCTGTAATAACCATACAAGGGAAAAGAATCTGAAACAGAATAGATACATACATACATATATATATATATATATATATATATATATATATATATATATATTTATGTAGAACTGAATCACTTTGCTGTGTACCTGAAACTAACCCAACATTATAAATTAACTATACTTCAATTAAAAAAAAACAAAAAAGGAGTCAGGTCCAAACAACTTAAGAATTGTCTCTGTCTTGATGAGCTAGTGCCTTCTGGGCCGCACACTTCTCAAACCTTGACATCAAACATTGCCATCTTTGGTTCCTCTCCTGACAATGTTCACAAGGCATTTGTGTTTTTTTTAATTAATTTATTCTTTTATTATTATTTCTTTTTATTGGAGTATAACGGTTTTACAATGTTACCTTAATTTCTGCCATGCAGCAAAGTGATTCAGTTTTTTTCTTCTTTAGATCCTTTCTACCAGTAGGTGTTACCTTTTCTTTTTAAAATATTTATTTATTTTTGCCTGTGACGGGTCTTAGGTGCATCATGAGGGCTCTCTAGCTGTGGTGCGCGGGCTTGGTTGCCCCACAGCCTGTGGGATCTTAGCTCCCCGACCAGGGATCAAACCCACGTCCCCTGTATTGGAAAGTGGATTCTTTACTGCTGGACCACCAGGGAAGTCTGGGTACAATTGAATTTTGAAACTGAACTCAGTCAAACTCATGCTTCACTTGGCATCTGACAGATGCTGTGTGATTTTGCTGTGTCGCCCTGGGGCTCCTTGGCACACAGCTTGGGAACAGCAGTAAATGAATGGTCCTTCCAATAGCTATGACCTAAACCTAAATAAGGAATTTTAGCATAACAAAGAATTATTGGGGAAGGGGAACTTTATATTGTAAGTTTAAATATGGAATTTCAATTAAGTGACGCAGAATATAAGTTTAATGAACAAAAACACCTGTCATCTGGGAAAATATTCTTACTCAGTTGTAACAACTTCTCCTTTGGTAAATGTTTTCAAATGTATTATTTTATGACTTTTAAAGGCCTGAATCAGCATTCCTTAATGATTCTTTCAGTATTTAAAAGATGCTTACAACAGAATTTGGGGAGGTACCAACATTTAAAATTGTCTTCTCTTTCTCTCTTTCTTCTCTTTAGCAATAAAGAGTATAGTAAATGGACTCATGAAATGTTCACGACAAAAATTCTACTTTAGTGCCAGTGGCATTACTGTAAACACTTCTCTTATTACATCCAACATGCTCTTAACTGTCTCAAATTGCCGTTAAAGTTTTCATTCGTGCGCTTGATTTTGAGGGACCTCCTGCATACGCACTTCCTGCCCTTGCTCCAGGGTCTCTGTTGGGCTCTATGGACTTAGATTGCCAGATAAGAAATCTCATGAGGGACGAGAGAGCCACGGAAAGCAAATGGGGTCAGTGATATGAAAACTCTGCTCTCGGGTGACTGTAACAGGCACTCTTTCTAGATTTGACTGAACTGGAATGAACAGAGACTGTACAGAGAAAATATTTTATCCACTACCTCCAGAGACCATTACAGATTTAATAATCAGAGAGAATATCTCCTTACACAACACGACTTGACATTAAGCACTGACATGACTGTCCTTCGCACAAACACAAGTCAACGCAGTGAAGAGCTCACGTTTACTGAGCCCCTTCTGCATGCTCGGAGCTGCTCTGGACACCTTACCTACTTCATACCCACTGCAGTCCCATCAGGGCGGTGCCATTAACATCCTGATTTTATAGAGGTAGCAACTGTGGCACAGAGGGCTTTACAACTTGCCTGAAGTCCCAGAGACAGTCGAGTGACGGGGCCAGAATTAAAATTCAGGGAGATTTGGTTCAGAGCCCACGCTCTTAACCAGGATGCTACACTGTCTAACCAAACAGTTTTCATTACTATTTCGACAAACCACTGGAAGGTAGAAAGCATCTCTATCCCTTAGAAATTAGGAGAAGACAGAATTCATCTAAATCAGGACTAACACCATGTCTATTATGTATTTTCCAGTGGCAACTGATTTCTCTCTTTAAATCACGAATTGTATCATTTTAAAATTATCAATAACTCACACAAAGACATGTTATATCGCCGACTTTTACAAAGCGGCAACATTATTTTTAAGCACGCATGTCTGTTGTGCTTCCTCTATTTACAATTTCAGGCAATACTGTAAGGGTCCCAGGTCTCAGAGACAAGTGATGGAACAGAGAATGAGAGGCCTTACCGGAGAAAGAGCAATAACATTTTCCAGATATAATACATTTTCTTAATTTCTATTCTTCTACTAACCTTAGTGTTCTCCCATTTTTGTCTTCCATAAGGGATTTTCTATGCCAATCAAAATCTGCTGGTTGGGATTAAATCCAGATACGTTCTTTAAAAAAGGTCTGATATAAACTAGTTCTTTCTTTACCCTCAGTATATTCATTTATTTATATTTATTTACCCGATGTAATATATTACCTTATCCCCAAACTATGTAGTATTTTCTATTAAAATCCACTATGAGAGGGCTTCCCTGGTGGCGCAGTGGTTGAGAGTCCGTCTGCCGATGCAGGGGACACAGGTTCGTGCCCCGGTCCGGGAGGATCCCACGTGCCGCCGAGCGGCTGGGCCCGTGAGCCATGGCCGCTGAGCCTATGCGTCCGGAGCCTGTGCTCCGCAACGGGAGAGGCCACAACGGTGAGAGGCCCGCGTACAGCAAAAAACAAACAAACAAATTCACTATGAGGACCACATAAAGCTTTTCACTGCGTGGATGTTCGGAATATGATGACTGTCTAAACCTAATAAGCTAAAATCTTGACTAGATCTTTTAAATTTACATGAATCACCCCAGTTTTAATATATCTGACTTAGCAGAGTGATAGGCCTTTGTAGTTGCTAAATAAATATTAGTAGTCAATTGAGTTTTCTTCCCGAGGACTCTGTAAGGTAGGGTCTATGATTATCTTTACTTTAAAGATGAGGAGACTGCGGTTCAGAGAGTCTAAGTGATTTGCCCAAAGTTGGTAGAAGGAAGCCCCAAGCGTCACCTTGGGTTTCCATAAGTCCATAGCATATGCTCACTGCATGAAGCTGAACCCATCCCATTCATGGCTGTGGTTCTCAGGGATGGTTAAGGAAGCTGGACTTTGGGCACAAAGGAGTAATTTATTCACAGGTGGCGCAAAGAATACTGTTCCTGTTTTGCAAGATAAAATTAAACACACTCAAGTATTTTGGTGTTCTGTAGGGAGTGTCTGACTTCCATCTAAATAAGTAACAGAGGTACAGGCTGTGCTCAGAGGCAAGATCTCAAAGAAGGCTTTCTTCCACTAGGTCACAGGAGAATGCACATTTCCTCAAGTTATGAGAGCACTGAGATTCATTCTACCGGGGATGTACAAATGAAAAAGCAGAAGATTTTCCTGTTTTTAAAATCCAAACAGAAGGTGTAATATCTATGAAATATTTCTCGAAGTTAACAGAAGCAAGTATCACCCTCCTTCGCAGATTTGAAAATACTTACGGTTGACTAAAATGTTATGTTCGGTTTGATAGTCAAGACATCAGCTATAAAAGGCACTACTTTAGGTGAAAAACACTGACAAGTCAGCTGAGTGTCTTCATGGCTCAGAGTAATGCCAAGTGGTTTGGGTGGTGGTTTTAATTTAAGATCTGTACCCTGGAGGACGCCAGAACTCAAAGTTTAGGGATCCGTTTTAAACACCTTCCCTTCATCCCCTATTATGTATGTGTCATCGATGAGTGTTTGTACCTACGCCTTGGCCTATTTATGTTGAGTCTCTGAAATACTTGAGACTGTAAGTGACTGCCTATTGTGTGATTTAGAGGCTGGAATCAGTAATGCAGGGGAGGGGATGGAACAAAACTAAACCTTATTTATGGAAAACATGGGCCTTTCCAGCTGCACCCGAGACTCCCAGGTCTGGGCTCCTTCCTGCTGCAGTTTGGCATCCAGCTCTCTCCGAACACCCTTCCCAGAGAGCAGACTGCATCTGCTGGTTTTACACACAACCCAACCAGAACTTCAGGCAGGCAAGTGTATGACAAAGAAGCATCTTTGGATCCTAGCTGTTTTTCTGTTCATTTAGCAGCTGGGGAGATAGCAACTATTTTTGGGAAAAGACTCTTAGAACTAAAATCACCATAATATTATAACATAGAGAAGAAGTCAATCTTGTCTCATTTTCTCTGAAATGTAAACTCCATAAGTTGCCATGAACATGATGGTTACCCAATCTAGAAGGATGCTGATGAAGGGCTAGGCAGGCACCATTATCCCATAAGAACACGACTAGTTACAAGGGACTCTTTCTTCTTTACCAGTTGGGAAGAAAATATTACCGCAAATAAAAGAGTCCTTATTAAGTCCCTCCCTCTCTCTCAACTCGCAGTATCCAATCAGACACGAGAACTGTAAATTCAATTTCCACAACAGTCCCATTGCTGGAGCCGTGGCCCACGGCCTCATTACTCCTTGCTTTGAAAACTGTGACGTTTCCTAATGGGCTCCCTCACTCCAGGCTGGAACCCCCAGTTTATCCTGCACACTACCACTGCTGTGTTCTAGAAGCTTTAAAGCTGCAGTGCTTCTAAAGGCAACCCTAAATGTCTCACGGACCTTCTAGAAACCCTGCACTTGCATTCCTTCACTCACAGGACTTTGCTCCAGAAAAATCCCCACACACCGGCCCCTGCTCCCTCCCACCGCTGTACTGTTTGTATTTCCCTACTCAGGCCTGGCAGCGCCACCTCTTCCACTGCTAACTTGGCTCATTTCCCATTTGCCTGGCAAATGCTATTCTGCACCAGCATTAGTACCTGCAAAAGCCCTTTTCTGATGACAAAGAAGTTGATAATATCTATAGCGATATTGGTACGTTAGCCTACATACTATCACCTGTGGGTCACACCACTATGGAGAAAATGGTATCTAGTTCCTGACACTATGGAAATTTCTCTGGCTTCTCTTGTGGCAAGCCAACAGAGTTTGTAGCACTTGTCACCCTGAAATTTTACACTTATCTGTGTAACTGGTTAATGATGGTTTTCTTCACTAGCGAAGCAAACTCCAGCGAGCAGGGGTCATGGGGTTTTTGAACTCATTACCAAGCTCCTAGTGTATATAAGCACACCGGCTCATGTTTAGTGGGTACTCAGTGAACAAATGAAATTATTCCAAGGTAAAAACATCTCAAGGACAGTAACAGTAACAGTAACAGTAACAATGAAAGAAAGTATATAAGTGCAAATATCATCTAAGTGCTAACTAAATAGTTACCTGCTCCCTTGCTTGCCACACCTCCCTGACCCCATTCCTTCATTCTTCACTATTGACCAAATGTCAAGGAGACACAGCGAATAATGTTAAGATCGTGGGCCGCCAGGAGCTTCGGTCTGGGAGGCTGAGGAGTGAGGGAAGGGAGAGAAGACACACGACTAAGGCAGGTCTGCTCACCCTCAGCACTACGGACTTCTGGGGGTGGATGATTCTGGGTTAGGGAAGCGAGGGGCTTCTTTGGATTGTCAGATGGTTTGGCAACATCCCTGGCCTCGAACAATGAGATGCCAGTACAGGCATCCCCTTACACCACTTTGCTTTCAGGAAAGACCTGCATTAGTATCTGTGTTTACTAACCGAAAGAAATCTGAAAAGGGTTTCCCCTTTTACAAAAAAAAAAAAAAAAAAAAAAAAAGGCAAAAAGTGAAAATTCCTTCTTTGCTTCACACCATTTCGGCTTATGGAAGGTTTCCTAGGAACACTTTACATCATGATAGTGGCTTAACACTATGACAACCCCAAATGTCCCCAGGTATTGCCCAATATCCTGGAGAGTGGGGTTGCAGAATCACCCCCTGTTGAGAACGACTGGCAGACTTTTGATGCCACCGGAGAAAGGCCACAGGAAACTAATCGGTTCCGGTCCTATGACGTAGGTCTCCGCCAACTCCTTTCCTGCTGATAAAGTTGCCGAAAGACAGAGTAGGCTTCCTGCATGGGATTTCAGGGAGTTCTGGTCTAGAATTGTGGGTCTGAAGGAAAGAGTAGGGGGAAGGTGTACAGTAAATACCTCTTTTACCTTCAGTTCAGGACCTAAGCGAGTGCGTAGGCGTCCGCCCTGCATGAGGCGCAGAGAACCCCGTGGCAGGTGGCAGGTGGAGAGGGGATGTTCTAGGACTTCGTCAGCCACCCCTGCGGCAGACTGATGGCCGACAGGCCTCCTACAGCACAGCCTGCCTTCTCAGAGCTCACTACAACCGTGGGCTGAAGGGACGACTATTTTATGCTGGTTCCCCACAGGCAGCTCTGCAGTCTGTGCATATATTTGCAAGAAAAGGCACCTGGGTGTCCCGCTACTAAACAACTCTCCTCATGCCTTTTAACATCATCGTCGTTCTCCTGTTACCCTGCCAGACCCTCCTCCATCAAGGACTAGAGCTGGGGTCGCTTTTTCAGTCGTTACATTCCTGGGGTGAATAAAGCTCTGCAACTGATCTGGTGTCTCAATCAAACTGAGATCTCACTGAAAGTCAGATCCTTTCAGCCCCGCTTCCATGAGCACCGTGATGGCAGGAAGCCAGCCTGGTACCTCAGGCTTAATGGATTTCCTGTAACAAACCCCAGACATCAGAGCAGCACAAGACCCTTCCCATCAGGGATCCCGTCATATGTTGCCTTGTAACAAGGACCACAGGCAAGGCAGGCAACAGACATATGGGCCAGAGGGGCTGGAAAGCTGGTAAAGCTGAAAGCATTTGGAGGGGCTGGCTCCGGACCCTGCTCTCCTCAACTTTATCCCCCTGGAAACATAGTGGCTTCCATCTGGTTACCTCAAACCCTTTCAAACATTAACTTGTCAACACTGAAAAATAAGCGTATGCTCAGGCACCAGCTTGGCAGGGGAATGATTCAAGGGCACACGGGAAAATCTTAAGCTGAAAAAGATTTCCACGTTTTAATTATTCCACCAAGTCAAGAGCATCTGGTCATCACTTCATCCTTATTAAAAGGAAATCACCTCGGGCTTCCCTGGTGGCGCAGTGGTTGAGAGTCCGCCTGCCGATGCAGGGGACACGGGTTCGTGCCCCCGTCCGGGAAGATCCCACATGCCGCGGAGTGGCTGGGCCCGTGAGCCATGGCCGCTGCGCCTGCGCGTCCGGAGCCCGTGCTCCACAACGGGAGAGGCCACAGCAGTGAGAGGCCCGCGTACCGAAAAAAAAAAAAAGGGAAATCATCCAATCTTGGTAAGTTTTTGGCTACTCTTCATTTTTGCACAAAAAAAGGTTTTTTAAATTTTAATTGAAGAGGTTACACAAAACACTAAGTAATTTTTTCATCTTTGGAAAGAAAGAAGGTCATTGTATCTGAGACAAAAGGATATAAAAGAAAGGAAACAATCTTCACCATGATCAAGAGAAAAAGCAGTCATGCTTCCGAAGTTTGTGAAATTCAAAAAAATAAACCCCCAAGAATTTTAGGTCATTTAAAACAGTATTCCTATGTTTAGATTTCATAAGGTTTTAACCAAGGTGCACTGAAACAGAAAAGGTCTGTATATTCTCCATAATCTTTTATTTACTCTTTACTTCTGATTTCCCTCTGCATACAAAAGACCAGCGAATTAGAAGATTCTCGTGTCCTTCTCCTGTTTTTCATTTATCTCCATTACCTTAACTGCTGTTTCTTCATAGATACTGTGAAGGTTAGTTTTATACATCAACTTGGCTAGGCTACAGACCCAGTTATTTAATTAAACACTAATTTAGGGGGTGCCTTGAAGGTATTTTACAGCTGAGATTAACATTTACAAGCAGTTGACTTTAAGATTACCCTTGTTGGGACATATGGCAAGCCGTCCCAAATATGCCAAAGTGGCACATTGATTATTTTGAATTAAAATGACTTAAGAAACAGCCAGTGCAAGAAGGACACTCTGACCCTCCCTTCTGTCTCCCTGAAAGTAGGAAACAAATCTCCCATGTAAAAGGTACCCTCCCTGTACAGGAGGTGGAGAGACATTCTTACCACCAGAGATAGGGAATTCAGGGCCAAGAAGCCTGTAAAAGCAAACCTGGTTGGTTCTTCGCAATTGACTAACACAAGCCCAAGTTTCTTTGTCTTGTCAGTTCTTCACAAATTCGTTGTTTCTTTGTCTGAGAAGCAGAAAGCTGCCTGCTTTGGCCATGTCTTGGGTTCCATATCCACGAGACCTCTGTATGTACAACTTAAATTTGATTTTTTTTGTTGTTGTTATTCTGTCTTGCGGCAATTTAATTATTAGACCAGTCAAAAGAACTGAGAAGGGCGGGGGTAACTTCCCCCTCCCCGACAGCTGGCATAGTCAGCAGGATACTGGCTGGACCCTGTTTTCCCGTGAGTCTGCTGCAGCTTAGAAATCCTGGGGCATCTGACAAAGGCCTGCAGAAGGTAAGATTTCTTACCAGATCTCTCCTGCAGGGCCCAGTGTAAGGGAAAGTGGTAAGAATCGTTTTTCCCTCTTTCTGCACTTATATTAGCAAGAGAAAATATTTGGGGAACTAGTTCCTTAGATATAACCACTCTGGCATTGAACCTTTTCCTCCCAGGGATGGTCACTGTTTTTCTTTGTCTTTTATGTCACTTGTCGTAAGAAGGAAGAACCACAGGGCTGAACAGCAAGAAGAGTCCCTGTAAATCTGCTGTCCCTGCCAGCCTTACAGGCTGGCGAGTTAATGGTTCTCACTAGACAGGTGTCCATTTAGACCAACTTTGCGGTGGGTTCCCTACGTAAAAAACCAGATGAGGTTTTTTCCTTTCATCTTGTTCTGTGTCCTGAGAGCTTGGCTTTATGACCATCCGGAGGGTGCCCTTAGCAGGGTGCACTTTGCTGGCCAAAGAGACTAAGGTTCTGAGACATGAAGTCACAAGCAGAACTTCGTCTAGCTGTGACAGCTCTCAGGGGAGTTTGTCATAAGGGGTTCCAATCCATAAGGGGTCTTTGTTGTCTCAACCCCCTGTTGCTTTGTTAATGCCGGAAAAATCCCATTCCAGTAGCTCTGCCAGGTGACACAGATTAGCGGGTTTATATCTGGAGGCATCTCCTGTTCCTTGAGAAACTGGATATACCATTTTCACTATACCATTCTTATCACCTGTAACAATGAAGGGCTTTTACTTTCTTAGACTAACTCTGAGAGTAAACTTTCTGGATCTTTTGAGGACTGCCTACTCTTGTGGGACACCTCGAGGATCTTCAGTTAAGCCATAAAAAGGCTTATTGGTTTGAGTCACTATTTGAGATTACTGTAAGATCCTACTCAACAATGGCCAGACAATGGATCCTAGGAATGGGCTATATATATATATACATATATTTTTTTAAAAATAAATTTACTTATTTTTTATTTTATTTATTTTTGGCTGCATTGGGTCTTCATTGCTGCACGCAGGTTTTCTCTAGTTGCGGCGAGCGGGGGGTTACTCTTCCTTGCGGCGTGTGGGCTTCTCATTGCGGTGGCTTCTCTTGTTGTGGAGCACGGGCTCTAGGCATGCAGGCTTCAGTAGTTGTGGCTCGCGGGCTCTAGAGCGAGGCTCAGTAGTTGTGGCGCACGGGCTTAGTTGCTCCACAGCACGTGAGATCTTCCTGGACCAGGGCTCGAACCCGTGTCCCCTGCACTGGCAGGCAGATTCTTAACCACTGTGCTACCAGGGAAGTCCCAGAATAGGCTATATTTAAAAAGAAAAAATATAGAGAGCTTTCACCTAAAACCAAATTAAAAAGTGGGTTAAAAAAAATATATATATATATTATACATATATATAGTATATAAGGGTTAGCCTTAGGGATGCCCCAATAAGATGAAAGAAGAGAAATTAGTTTCTTTTTTTAAGATTTTTATTTTTTTGATGTGGACCATTTTTAAAGTCTTTATTGAATTTGTTATAATATTGCTTCTGTTTTATGTTTTGTTTTTTTGGCCCTGAGGTGTGTGGGATCTTAGCTCCCTGACCAGGGATCGAACCTGTACCCCCTGCATTTGGAAGGCGAAGTCTTAACCATTGGACTGCCAGGGAAGTCCCAGAAATCAGGTTTAAAACAAAACAAAACAAAACAAAACAAAACAAAACCAAAAAACCCAATGTAAATTCCCCTTCTTGAAATCCACCCTGATATCCTCAGCAATTCCCTCAGGCCTTCCTACAAATAATCAGAAAATGGATCAGCTGGAAGCCAGTATTCAAAGGCTAATAGAAGCAACTGTCTTTGTCTTGCAAATCTCCACAAAACCAGAAATGCAAGTCACGGCCCACCTATCTTTACCAGTCCTCAAACCCTGCCTGTTCCTCTCAAAATGCCAGTAGATGTTGTAAAAGATCAAGATACTGGGAACAACATTGTCCTCTACTCAAAAAAAAAAAAAAAAAAAAAAGTAATTCCCTAGACTTCTGATAGTAGATAAATATGCTTTTATATAAACATATTTTCTTCCTCTGTCTCTTGAAGGTGTAAATCTTACCAAGTCTTTAAAATGTAAACACAGCCCACAATCACCTGATAATGAAAGGAAAAAAAAAAAGAAAGGGAAAAAAGCCTTTTTAAACACAAACTGTTAAAGTGCCCTCTTTGCTCCAATTCTAAATCACAGCCTCCTTAAGACTGCTTGTCAGGGGCAAACACAAATCTTAAAAGTCTCCTCCACAAATAATAAAAGACTTTAGCCATCTCAGTGAGTAAACTGAATTTAGTCCAACTGTTCGTTACAAACTGGTGAATGTTGTCTTGTACCTGACTCATGGCTAAAATTTTAAGATGGAAGTTAAGAGAACTCTGTTTGTGTCTGTCTGTATGTCTATATATGTACATTACAGGTATGGTGTTTTTCTACCTTGAGACGGTACTGCCAAAATTATTTTGTAAAAGAGCTCTACTTAATTGACTTAAAAATAAAGAAGTGATTATATGAATTAAAATATAAGAGAAACCAACCCAAATGCTTTTCAAGTTCACCTGGTCTAAGATTAATCTTTAATAAGCTGAAGCTAGTTTAAGGATGTTGGTTTAATTAAAGCAGGCATACTTTAAAGTTATTAACATTGAATATAAAGCAAACAGGCAACTTTTATAGTACCCGAGCTTCTTAATCAAATAAGTTCACGTTACGAAATTTGTCAGCAAAAAAAAGTAGCTTGGTATGATGAAATGTTCATGAGTAATCTAAACCCAATTGTTGAAAACAAATTAAATAAATGTAAGTGGAATAAAAGTTTTTAGGTGAATTTTTAAACAATAATTGTTTTATGGTATGTTTACTTAAAAATAGGTACCCAAATCTCTCTGGTGGCTTACACTGTTAAGAATTTTGCTAAGTTAAATGATAGAATTTCATTGGATATCTAGATCATTTCTAAAAAAGATAAAATATTTGAACATTAATTCCTCAACCCTGGTTTATCTACTTTTGGCTTCTTTTCACAAAAGAAATAAACATAATATGATCTATTAGTAAGCATGTTTTATGACACACTGAGAAATTCTCTATGAGAAAGGACATGCTTCTAGAAATTATAAAGAGCATTTATACATTTGCTAACCCACAGAATGTTAATGTAAAAGACAGCTCATAATTGCTTACTTTTTAGTTATCACTAGAAATTAAAGGTTTCTAAGGGTTAAAAATTCTAATATATGTGAATAAATCTCCTAGAAATAATAAGGGAAGCAATTCTGTATGCAAAGAAAATAAAACGTATTTGGGGATAAGAAAAGGTATGAGGTATGGAGATGCATTTTCTTGAGAAAAAAGAGAGTATTAAAGCTGGTTATTTTAAGAACAGGAAAAAGAACAAGGGACAAACCTAATATGAACACAGAAAGTTATAGAAGTTTTATTGAAAAGGAATCTTGGGAAAGGAATTTTATATGTGATCAAGCTGGATAAGATTAAATGCATTTGTTATAAAGGTTTTAAAAACAAGCTTTAATATCATTAGTGTACTTATGTAAATGTGGTATTTAATTGTTTTCATCTGCTGAAAGAACAAAGTTTACTTGGACTATTGGTCTGCTCCTGGTAAGCCAATGATAAAGGTTTTCTTTACCTTTTAAAGTAATCTGCCTATAAACAAAACAAAACAAAAACAAAGATTCTATGGTTTATCAAAACAATACCCTGTGTTTGCTGTCTTCATCAGGCTTTTGATTAGTTTAGTAAACCAAGTCTTTTCAATGTTAAAAGAGCTAAGACATTTTACAACTATTTAACCTTCTGAATTTGCCTAGGATGTCTTTGCCACCTTGGTTAACGCATAACTAAGCACTGTTTCACAGTGACCTATTTGACCAAGTGTTTTAAAACCTTTTGACATTTTGGACAAACTTCCCCAAATCAAATTCTAAGTAAGTCTTACTGACCTGGAGGTAACTTTGGGGTTTTCCAGAGGGCCCCTGGAACACTCAAAATATTTGTTTTACCTCCTTATAAAAGAGAGATATTAAACTAATTAGGCTTATTTGGAATGTTAAATTACATGGAAAGCATTGTCAAATAAGTGATGATAAGCTGTCTTGGGTTATATTGTATGGGTAAATGTTAGTAACATAAATGTTCTAGAAATTATATGAAATTCCTAAAATTTGTATATGTTGTGGTATAATGTTATCATTCAAAGTTGTAGTCATTATCTGAAATGTTGTCTGTCACAGAAGTAACCAAATTGCCTTGTCAGTTCCATCATTAGAGAATCAGATCTTTAAACATGAAAATTTGTCATTTACCATTATTGTTTTGCTCAGATGCTTTTACAAAAGCTTCTTGCAAATGTGTTTTATCTTCAGAGAAATTCATGAGAAGGAATCTAAGAAGTACTCTAGAATACAAGTTTCTGATAACCTTTAAATCATAACACTGAACTGGGTAAACGTTTACAAACCCTAATTGAAAAAAAAAGAAAAACCTTATGGCTTCAAAACTTTCTAACAAAACAACAAGCAGCAAAAGAATTAATTACATGGGAGTGAATGAACTGATGAGGATGATTATAATTTTTAATGTTTTGTTTTCAAATTTGAAACTGCTGATTTTGTTTTGTTTTGTTTTGTTTCCCCAGATTTAAAGAAACTTCCTGCTCTTTTCTCTTAAGCTAACTATGACTTGGAGAAATTTGGTAAATTATACCTTTGTAAGTGGAATAGAAACATTTATCTTTTTCTCCCTATCCCATCCCTCCAGAATTTAGAAACTCTCAGTGAGCATTCTTATTTTCTTGAAAATATATTTATTTACATAAATTCAATAAAAATCTGTTCTCCTTATCACACAACACAATTGGAAACTGGTTATATTATCAAGGCTTTAACCAGAGTGTCATATTTGAGAGAGACATACATAGGCTCAGATATGACCAGACAGCTTTCAGAAGCTAAGACTGACTTTATGAAACCAATAAAGCCCCTTGGAAAATCAGCCTGGTACCTTGTTTACAGGGTTCCCAGCAGCCTTACTAGGTGAATAAGGGAGGTCACTTCCTGGCAGGCCCAGAAACCTCAGGGTATTTTAGAAACCTCAAGAAGAAAGGAATTCATTCAAATTTATAGGTATTGCTAGCGAAGTCTGATGGCAAATATTTCAATTGACTTCTTAGCTTTAAGAGCTTATTGAAAGTTCAATCTGGAGATTCTTCATAAAAGGTTCCAGCAAAGCAAACTTAAAAGAGCCTATATGATCAACCGTTATTCATGCTGCACTTCTGTAAATAACCAGGCCAAGTTTATCTAGACTCATTTTGCAAACAAATTAGTCTTAACTTGGGTATCTTTGGTAAAAATGGAGGTGATTTTATAGAAGAAAATTACGTTTCTATAGAAATAATACTATACACTTGTGGATATCAGATTCTAGTTCTATTAAATGTCTTTGAGATTTTGTTTTCTACTTGTAAGCTGGACTGGATCCCGAATTCTTCTAGTTTCCTACATATTTGGCTACAACTCTCCAAACTAACATTTCCAATTTTCGCTCCCATCCTTTTAACTTGGAATCATTGAGAACTACAACTGCCCTTTTTCCAGAAGCCCTCCAAACCGAAGCTACATGACTTAATTTAATCTTCAGAAAAACTGCCACCACAGTTTATGTTTCGATACTCTTCTTTGTGCCTGTTGCTGTGTGAGCCACTCAAAAGTTTGCCTGAACACCTGACACCATCATCGGGGACATCTCAAACTGCAAAAGACGCTTTGACGCTGAGATTTAGAAATCTCTTGACTAGCTGCGCCCTGGGCTCAGAAACTGGAACAGAGTCGGCTCCTAATCATTAACCTTTGTGTTCTTCTGTTTCCTTAGATATGCCTCTTGTTAAACACCTGATTGCTTGGGTAATGTAGCCGAACTCTATCACTGCCTCCTGAAATGAACTGAACTGACCTACTCTCAAGACTCGGAAAGGGATTCAATGACATAATGGAGCAATGTACCAGCTCAGCTTTTCATACGTGAAACTTCCAGGGACCTTTCAGAGGCGGAAACTATTGGGGCTCAGGGCAAGCTGCCCCCAAATATGCCAAAGTGGCATATGGATTATTTTGAATTAAAATTACTTAAGAAACCGCTAGTGCCAGGACACCCTGACCCTCCCTTCTGTCTCCCTGAGTGCAGGAAAGAAATCCCCCCTCCCTGCAGCAGGAGGTAGAGAGACATTCTTATCACCAGAGATAAGGAATTTGGGGCTGAGAAGCCTGTATAAACAAACCTTGTTACTTCTCCACTAATTTACTGCCCAAGCCCAAACTTCTTTGTCTTGTCATCTCTTCACAAATTTACTGTCTCTTTGTCTAAAAATTATAAAAGCTTCCTGCTTTGGCCACTTCTTGGGTTCCATATCTATAAGACCTCTGTACGTCCAAATATTTTTTTTCTCCTGTTAATCTGTCTGTGCCAATTTAATGATCAGACCAGCCAAAAGAACTCAGGAAGATTCTCCCCCAGGCCACAACACCCTCCCTAACACGAGTGAGCCTCATCCCATCAACTGAAAGTCCATAAGAGTAAAAACACACTTCCAGAAGTAATTCTGTTTCAGAAATGCAATATTAACTCCTGCCTGATTTCTAGCCTACTGGTCTGTCCTACAAATTTCAGACCAGCTAACCACAATCTCATGAGACAATTTCTTACAATCTACATCTCTCTCTCTCTCTCTCTCTCAGTGTGTGTGTGTGTGTGTGTTGTGTACGTGTGTGTGATGTATACAAGTATCTAGACATACACATATACACACACTCACATACTTTATATAAAGACTGAAAGAGAAAATAGGAATTCTCTACGCCAGATCTCAAATGATGGCTGTATTTGGTGCTGCGGGAAGTTAAAGAAGCCGCCAGCTCCTTTCCTGTCCTGTCCTCACACCTACTTCCCACCTCAAGAGGTGGAGTGCTGTCGTCTCCCCGCTGCCCCCCTCCGTGACTGGGGCTGGGCTAAGTGACTTGCCTGCATTAACAGAGTATGGCTCTGAGGTCAGGTCATAAGAAGCCTTATGGCTTCCATCTTGGTCTCTTGGGATGTTCGCTCTTAGAGACTCCCTCTTGGATTCCAGCCACCATGCTGAGAGCCCAAGTCACATGGCGTAGGTGTTCTGGTCACCCGCGCCAGCTGAGCTTCCGGCTGGCATCCAGAATCAGCTGCCTGCTTGAGCGGGCACCACCTCGGAGGCCAAAGGGTAGCAGCGTGGGCCACCCCCGAACAGGCTGCTTTGGCATAAGGGTTATTTTGAGCTGAATATTTTGGAGAAATGACAGATACAGAAGATGCTCTGAAAACAGAGTAGAAGCCACTCTTTTGTGACAAACATTTACATTTATAAAAGAAATCTCCGTTTGTAAGGGTGTCTTCCTCTCCGTACCAGGAAGAGTAAGATGACACTAAATTACAAGAAACTTATCAATGGAGAAGGCAGAAACTTAAAATCTGCATAACAAACCTTACCCTTATTTACCATGCTTTTCCTGGTACCCTCCCATAACTGGCCATTCCCCCCACCAATCCTACCCCCAACATCTCTTTCTTCTGTCTTTAGCTGAAGATGTTTATTTAAATGGTGGCTTGGGCCATCTTGGGGAGCCACCCATTTTTCCTGGGGATCTTCCACGTATATACGAAGTATACATGTTAATAAACTTGTTTCTTTTTCTCTTGTTAATCTTTTATCACCAGGGTGGAGGAGTTTCAGCCAATAACTCAGAAGGGCAGAGGGAGAATTATTTTCCCTCCCCCACAACATCCAGCCCTCTGTGAGGCCATTACATAACCAGAGTCCCACCAGCCTCTCACCAAATCCTCGGGAAGATACACAGGAGAACTTGCAGCTAAGCCCAGTCTACCCAGAGACATGTAGACCAAGAATGCTGCCTGCCACGTCAGTAAACAAAGGATGTCGCAGCCATCAGTGACTGCAGCCACCCACAAGGGTGAGCCCTGAGGGAACTCAGGATGGAAATAAGAAATGCCTGCCATCTAGCAGGCAAGAGACTGCAGTCACCCCCCCAACGGTGCAGCTTGAGGAAATTCAGGATGAGAAAACACAGGATACCAGCCTCAGAGAGCCGAAGTGCGTATCAAAGGAATGATTTCAGTGAGCCCAGACTCTTGCGTCTTTCTATACGTAGAAAAACACTAAATTCCTTAACTTGAAATATCTCATTTTCTTTTGCTGACAATGACCTTCTGTTCTCACTACCTGGTTTTGTTGCAAAAACTCCTGTATATCCTGGCCTACCCGACCCACCCCTCCAATCCCACAACAGTTTTCTCAGTTATCTGAGATGCTGTCTCCCAGGCTTGAAGTCCTAAGAATGCCTGCCAAGTAAAACATAACTCTCAGCTTTTAGGTTGTGCATTTTTTTTCCCAGTGGACAGAACCGAGAGGCTCTGATACATCGTTGTTCTAAGCCACTCGATTTTGTGGTGGTTTGTTATAAGGCAACAGGCAACTACAGCCTATAGGAACAGCTTTTGTCACATTGTTCTTAAGGTGCAACCGGATGCAATGTAACCAAACAGTGCCTTGATGTTGTTAAATTCTTTCCCACCAGACAGGGATAAAAGGTCTGAGAGAAGCATTTTGAGACCATCAGCCTGTTGTTAAAAACCCAGAAGATGGCACTACTGGACCTGCCTCACCTGTATCAAGACTGTGGGTAGGAACTTCCCTGGTGGTACAGTGGTTACGAATCCGCCTGCCAATGCAGGGGACACGGGTTCGAGCCCTGGTCTGGGAAGATCCCACATGCCACGGAGCAACGAAGCCCGCGAGCCACAACTACTGAGCCCACGAGCCACAACTACTGAGCCTGCATGCCTAGAGCCTGTGCTCTATGACAGGAGAAGCCACCGCAATGAGAAGCCCGCGCACCGCAACGAAGAGTAGCCCCCACTCTCCGCAACTAGAGAAAGCCCACGTACAGAAACAAAGACCCAACACAGCCAAAAATAAATAAATTAATAAATTAATTAAAAGACTGTGGGTGGGTCTGGAGGGGAGTTCAACTCCTAGCCTTCTCACTAACATTTTTAAAGGGCTAAACTCACTGTACTGCATACATTTTTAACTTCCTGTACGCTACGTTTCGACATCTTAAGAAAACCTTTCTGGTGAGGAGAGACTGCCTCTTCTTGGGGCTCCCAATTCTTAGGGTAGCCAAGGACCCAGAGAACTAACTAACCCAGAGCCACATCTCTGTCTGGCCTGTGCACCCCAGGATGTTAATATTAAGGCAGTATTTCTCTGCCTTAATCATCCCAGGGCCAGAGGCCAGGCCACTAGGGAGCAGCCCTCTAGTTGAGAGCCCACTGGGATTATTCCCAGCAGCCAGTCCTAAACTGTTCTCTCTGTCCTGCCTTGCCTGTCCCACAGAAACCCTATTCAAGGCTGGGGCCTGTGTGCTACCCTCCTGCCTTCTCTGAGCGCTCTGATGTCTCCACGTGGCCCTGTGTGGTGTGCGGGCCTCTTGTCCTCAGATCTGTGAGAATAACAAAGACTCTTCTCTGTCTCCTCATGTGGCCTCACCTGACCGACGGTCTCATAAAAGAATAAAAAACCACACGCTCTTTAAGCCACTTGGAAATTGTCCTAAAATGGAGATAACGCAGATGTGACCTAACTTCTTCTCCTCACCTGCGCCTCTCTCTATGGCACTTGGCTGCGTCGGGCTGTTTCATTTCGAGCGGAGAGGGTCCTATCTAGAGTGATGTGTGCACGTCTAATACTTACTGCCTGAAGTGTGTCGCTAGGAGTGAGGAACAGAAGATGAGAACGAGAAAGAGGAATAGAGCAGGTGTACAAATGTGTTACACAGACAACCACTCACTCGTGCAGAAAGGTTAAAGGACAAAATGGCCCTGCCCGGTGGTTAGACCTCTCTGGAAGGTCTGGTCCATAGAGCTATTAAGTAACAAATGACTACTATACTGTATAAAGTACGACACGTTTTTAAAGTCTTGCTTCTTCTAAAGGCTCTAACTTACAATCTAAAAGGGGGGGCTTAAAAAACACAAGATCTCAAGTGAAAACCCAGTGAGAAGACCATACAACTAATATTTTAATCTAAAAATATTTTAAAATATCATGTAATTTGGATTTTTAATGTACACAAAAAGGACAGTCGATAATCTGGAAAAAAGAGCAAGGTGACAAGTAAAGATTATGATGTTCCTGGCGGTCATTCAGGAAGTCACATTAAATTTAGCGTTACTGGGAAGTGGGCTCGATGAGTCAGTGGGTAGAGAGGTTATTATTAAATTATTATTATTATTAAATTAATTCTGACATAATTACAACTAGCCCAAGAGCAGGACGCTGAAGATTTTCACTGTCGTTGGCACACACATCTTGGAGGAATGAGTCTGGCCCCAAGTACAGGCTGGTGCAGGCAGGGCTGGGACGTTTTCAGCATGATTCAGAGCCACAGTCATGTGTGCATGTATGTACTTGCACTTCACCTTGGCCCAGAAGGGATTTAGGGTGGTTTCTTTACTCTAATAAAAAATTAAAAATTAAGGCTCTAAATATGGAGGCGAATGATCCAGTAAGCATTAGAAACAAGGTCCTGGCCTTCCATGGATCCAGGCCGTCTCTTGGTTTTGCCCCGAAGTTAGACAAGGAGCTGAGGCTCGAGCCTTTTTGTATTTGGGGGGTTCCTTCCTCCAGAGCTTGCTGATAGACTACTGCATCTGTTACTTGTGCATGCTGACCCAGTGCTCAGGCTTTGGCAAGCGTCCCGGTGTCCTCCTGGGTGCCTGGCAAGGGAGACCGACAGATACCCAGTTATAAAATCCACCGGCTGAAAAGGCAGTTAACTCTCCCCACGACAGAGTCACTCAGCATTTTTATTTGGCCTCCGTGTCGGACACTAAACAGCCCTCAGAATCCTGCTGAACAAACCAAGGGTGCTTTGTTTCTCCAGCTGTGGAGTGGGACAGCCGAAGGACAAATATAGGCTCGACCTGTAAGTTCTACTGGCCCTGAAGCAGATATAGAATGTGTGAGGACCTCCAGCGGCCTTTGGTCTTTCCAACCTACAACTAGTATTGGTAAATGAAAAAAAAGAAAAAGCGGGGAATCGGATGGATTTTGTAGCTGTATCTGCAAATGAACTGGCTCACAATTTTCCGTTCTGAAAGTCAACCTGAAGTTAAAGTACTAGGATGATACAACATAAAACAACTCAGTGACTACCCAGACCGGCAATGTTACACAACGATTTAAAGTTTAAAAAAAAAAAAAAAAGCTTACGTCAAAGGTCTAAGTTAACCAAGAAATCTAGGTGTATTAGAACTTATCCCACATGTTAGTTATTTAAATCACAGTTTATCTATGAAAGACATCAGGAGTTTCATGGGCACTTTTTACATTCACAGGCCAATTTTCTTGATCCTTCAGACTCCTTTCAACAACAGGTTATAAAAAAATCTGTTTCTTGAAAAAAGACTTTCCAGTCCGAGTCATTTAATTTATTTACATATGGCCTGCGACGCTCCAGCGGGAATTTCCGGTGGCTCTTATAATTACTGCCTGCCTCTCCGTTCTCACATCCACCGCATACCCTTCATATCTGCTTACATCAAATGCCAAATCTTCCTCATCTGGTGAGATTCTGAGTATGTTGCCCTCTCCTCTGAACGCACTCCGGTTTGCTTTCTTCACAAGCTGCCAACAGTGGACACAGTGCCCCAGGTGTGACCTGCCTGGCTCACGTGCAGTGGATGTGGTCCCCCTTGCCCTGGACAGGGTCCTTCTAACCGGGCATCTGAGTTCATGTTGCCTCTGGTGGCCTGTCATCTGGAATCTCATGTTTACCTTTCAATCAACTAAACAGAGATGTCCTTTCAAAAAATGTGTTGCTAATAGCAGTTTGGTTAGTCTTTATTATTAGTTCCAGGCATCAAAATGACTGACTGAAATATTTACTTCAATCATCTATTTTGCGCTAACATATATTCTAAAATATAAGGACAATTATCCATTTTCTAAAGGGTAGTTACTTGATATTATAGGTTGGATTCTGTATTTTTTGATAAGATACGTTGCTATGTTAAAGTCTTAACCCCCAGAACCTGTGAGTGTGACCTTATTTGGAAATAGGGTCTTTGCAGATGGAATAGAGTTGCGAGGTCATCTTGATTAGGGTGGGCTCTCACCCAATGACCAGCATCTTTAAGGTAAGAGAGAAATTTGGATACAGACACTCATAGAGAGAAGACCATGTGAAGACGGACACAGGGGTCACTCTGTGACTACAGAGGCAGGGATTGGAGTGGCGTGTCTGCAAGCCAAGGACACCAAGGACTGCAACCACCAGCAGCTGTAAGAGACCAGGAAGGACCCTCCCCTAATTTCTTCAGAGAGAGTATGGCCCTGCTGATACCACGACCTTGGACTTTCAGCCTCTGAACGGTGAGACAATCAATTTCTGTTGTTTTAAGCCATCCAAGTGGGTGGTAATTTTTTATGGCCATTCCAGGAAACTACTACATTGGGGAACGTGCCATGATATATGTATTTATAATCAACATCTGCTTAAGTGATAAACAATGCCTTTACTTTAGAAAATATTTTTAAAGCAAAGTATTTTAATTGTGATTAATTTGAGGGCTTAATGATATCTCATCTAATGTCCTCTTCATAACTAATTCTCTACCACTGAAGTAAAAGTGGATTTAACAAGATAATAACATTTAAGTAATAATAATTAAAATTGTCAACATATATTGAATGCTTGCAATGTGCCAAGCATTATGCTGAAACCTTTATATGCATATTACGTACATATATGCACACACACGTATGTAGGTCGTATTATACACACAAAGGTTTTTATGTTTTATACACAAACACATAAATTTACTATTCCATCTAGGGATCAGCAAACCTTTCCTGTTAAGAGATGGAAAATAAATATTTTAGCCTTCGCTGGCCACACAGTCTCTGTCACAACTATTCAACTCTGCAGTTGTAGCTCAAAAGCAGCCACAGACGAAATGTAAAAACTGGGCACGGCTGTGTTCCAATAAAACTTTATTTACAAAAACAGGTGGTGGGCAGGACTTCCCTGGTGGCACAGTGGTTTAGAATCCACCTGCCAATGCAGGGGACATGGGTTCAATCCCTGGTCCGGGACGATCCCACATGCCGCGGAGCAACTAAGCCCGTGTGCCACAACTACTGAGCCCACGTACCACAACTACTGAAGCCTGCATACCTAGAGCCCATGCTCCACAGCAAGAGAAGCCACTGCAATGAGAAGCCCACGCACCACAACAAAGAGTAGCCCCTGCTCACCGCAACTAGAGAAAGCCCGCATGCAGCAACGAAGACCCAACGCAGCCAAAAATAAATAAATGAATAAATGTATTTTAAAAAAAGCAAAACAGGTGGTGGGCTGGACTTGGCCCTTGGGCTGTGGTTTGCTGACCCTTGCTATAACCTTTTGAGGAAGATAATCAATGATTTTACTGGTTCACAGGTGAGGGAACTGAGGCTGAAAGTTAAAAACTTTGTGCAAAGTCACACAGTTACTACAGAGTAGTTCTGGAGTCTCAACCCGACATCAAATCTTCAGAAACTATGGTTGTCATCATTCAGTAACACTGTCTCATCTCACAGGCAAGAAAAACTTCATACTTTCCTCAAAAGTGTACTGATTAAATAATGAACTTTAAGAAACTTTCTGATGCCAATACTATCTTGGCATAAAGAAAAGTAACGACACGTCAGAAGTACAACAAAGACAGGCTAAATTTTATGAAGTCAAAAAAGAAACTGCTATAAATGCTCTAAAGAACATACAGATATTTCAGAAAAGGTTTAGGAAATTCCAGTTAAAAGTCAGGGTTATTGATTGTTAGTGTCTCAAACAACTATGTGTAAGGCTACTCAGCAATATTGCAAATAAGAAATGAGAGAAAACAGACATTTAAAGGAATCAGTAAAACTCTGATGCACATCTCAACATTTCTGTTGGTTTTCTAGCTGAAGAAAAGCAACTGAAGGGATTTTTTAAAGTTCCCTGGAAACACAGAAGAAACAGTGAGGTGTGACGTCCCACGACATCAGCCCCCTCCTTTTACTGGACGGTCACATCCTCTGTAAAGGACCCCTCTTCATCAGGTCCTTTTAACACTCGGGGCTTTGCTAGATTCTTCCAGACTCTCTAACAGTGTTCAACTGGGCGTCAGGCCACTCTGCTCAGAAGGCACGTGAACATTACATTTTCCCAAATTAGCTGAAAAATCACTCAGCATCACTGTATGTATTCTCTGTGTTAAAAAAAAAAAAAAAGTACCTCTCATTTAGCTAGTTCAGGTGGCTTTGATCAAGGAACACAGGAAACCCACCTTACTGATAAGACTCTAGCTGAAAGCATTAAATGACTAACTATTTCTTCCTGTACTCACAGCATGACGATAACATCTCTCAGATCCTTTGAACTGATAGCTTTGGAACAAAAGGCAGATGACTGCCACTTGAGCTTGTTTTGATTCTAAGTAAAAAGAATTTATTTCCCAGAATACAGCTTTAGTGGAGCTTGGCAAAATCACATAGGGACGATGGATCCTCACCTCATTTTCGTAATTATCATAAGTGCACACAGAAGCCTAAGTAAAGAATAAAGAATTAACTTCACGCATCTACTTGAGATAGGACATAAAGCGGCAGAGTGTCACTGCATTTAACTCTCTGCTGTAATAAATGCCACAGACAAATAGAGTTAACTGGGTTAATTAGTCACTGGTGGCTATTTTAATTGCAGTATTGAAAATCAGAGGCAAACGCTAGAAGAATTCTCACCATCAGGGTTACCTGGGCTTTTAATGGGAGTGTTCGCCTGGGACAGCAGCATCTCTAAAACATCACGAAACTGGTTACCCCTCTTCCTCTCCTTTACCTTTCACAATTAGCTGCACACTATTAACTTAGTGCACGTTTATCTACAACAATTCAATTCAGACTGTGAAGAATCTTTCTGGTCTATAATTACACTCCAGCTTAATTAGTGTAATTTCCACTGCACATATTTGAATAGAGAAGCTGCCATGATGGCTCAGCTCCCCATGTGGAAACTCTTCCAGGGAACATCACGAGGAGAGACAAATGCCTCCTGCTGGTGAATGGCCACAAAGGCGCTGAGATGACCTGAAGGCTACTTTCCATGAGAGATGAGTCTTGGGAAGGGCATGGAGGGGACCTGATGGAATCTCCTAAACTGCCATGGTCCTCCTAGGGCAGGAGTAGCCCTTAGAGGGTTCACCCTTCATAATTACCCATTGTCAATTGGGCCACGTGGTGCTGGGGTTTGCCCTCATCAGTCTGTAAATGCCTAGTCCGAGGTGTGAAAAACATCTCTGCAGTTTGTTTTGTATCTTCATCTGCAAGGGATGGCCGCTTGAGTGCATCAAATCCACCCACCACCAGAGGGCACCAGTTAGTAACTGAGACACAGATAAATGAGGCCTTTAAGAGATTTTTTACCAACTTGCAAGACCCTCTTCCAAGGCTCCCTTGTGGGAGACCAACCAACCATGAGAGGGAGTCGTCCCACCCATCTGGCACTAAACTGGCAAATACCTATTGTGTGACTTAGTAGGACCGCACTCATTGTCCAAGTATTGCAAATTTGTCCTAATAATAACCAAAGTCATCTGGTTTGGAAAATCAGATGACTGATTAAAGGAAAATCTTCCGTTCTAGTAGCTCATTATATTTTGCATGGATATTTAACTATTCAAATGACTTCACAAAAGAGCGTGTGCTAATGGTTTTGGTGTTAACATTTTAACCAAGCCCTGCATTGTTTCTATTTGTTACTCAGAGGGAAGCCTGGGGCATTTGCTCCCTCTGAGTCTGCAACACTGAAAGGGAAGGGACAGTATCAGAGAAGGGTTAAAAGTCTAGAGAGGGGTGAGAAGTTGTCGCTGTTAGGCAGACAAACTCTATAAAAGAAAAGTCTGGAGGAAGCAGGTGGATCTAACCAATGACGATGAAACCCAAGAAACTCTGCCTATAATGTGAAAGTGCTGATGGCAGAAGGCGTGATTCAGGGGTCTTGTATGAAGTGGCCACAGGACATGTGTCTCCTCTACCTCAATACTTCCACATTTTCTTTTCCAGATGTTTATTAGAATCTTGAAGCCTATTTTAAAGAAAATTCTGAGTGAGCTTAAAGAGTCATTTCATTAAGATACCTATGTACTTTCACAATCACCAAAGGTACAACTTAAAAATAACAAACGGGGCTTCTCTGGTGGCGCAGTGGTTGAGAGTCTGCCTGCCGATGCAGGGGTCACGGGTTCGTGCCCCGGTCCAGGAAGATCCCACATGCTGCGGAGCGGCTGGGCCCGTGAGCCATGGCCAGTGAGCGCGCATCAGGAGCCTGTGCTCCGCAACGGGAGAGGCCACAAGAGTGAGAGGCCCGTGTACCGCAAACAAAACAAAACAAACCAAACAAAAAAACAAATGCATGTCAAGCATTACACTATTTACACTAAACAAAATGAAAATTATATAATGAAGGCTCATGTATGACACCACAATCTGTATTTTTCTCAGTGTCATTTTTCAACCAGTTACAGCTCACGGGTCTGCTGAACAGTTAAATTAAATTTGTACTTATTTCTTCAAAATTATGCATAAGTGTCTTTTCCTTTGCAATAGGATTTTCATAATAATGAGCAATATGTATACTGACCTTTTTCCCAATAGAATTCTCACAGGTGTCTGAAGACGTATGGGGTGTTCGTCAACCAAGCTAATCTATCTTCATTTCAACCACGGCACTGACATTTACTCTGTTCCTTTTCTTTCTTTTATCAAATGTTTCATTTAAAAATACATCATGGCTAAGAGCTCGGCCTCTGGAGGCAACCTGCCTTGGGGTGAGCCAGGCTCTTCTACTTATTGGCTGTGAGACCATGGGCCAGGTACGTGGGCTCCGTGGGACTTGGTTTGCACGCCTACAAAATGGGGAGATACCAGCATCCAGCCTATAGGGTTACAGAGAAGTCAGGGAGGTACGGCAGGGAGAGAGCTTAGCACAATGCCCGCCCCAGCAAGAGATACCAACTCACTCATCTTTCATCATTTCCTGGCCTTGAGAAATATAAGAGAACAGCTTTATAACACTTTGGGCTCTTAAATCTGAATAATTTGAAATCTATTCTGGGCTATAAAGGAAACGCTAGAAAAATGTTTTCTCTGGTTTATTGTTCTTGACCAAAATAGATACAGTCTTCAATGTAAAAAGAGCAGACTGTTTCTTCACTTAAAAACTTCAACCTACATTTATGTTGCATCCATACCTCATGTCCAACTGGACCACAGCGCATGCTGAACTTGTAGTGTTGTCAGACGGCCAAATGAACTGACGCAGGTTTACATGTGTAATGAAAGAAACCGGTGCTCTGGTGTCAACAAAGTGTATATGTACATGAAGTTCACAGTACATGTTTGGCATAAATGTAAATACTTACAAAAAGGGTGCCTCTTTTTGAAACTGTTGCCAGAGTTCCTCTCTACGCTTGCCCTTGGGAACCCTGCAGGATGATTTTCACAGGAGTAAGCCCTCCCCGTCAGCATATGCAGGACATCATCAATATTCACATTCACATAACGTAAACCAAAAGGCAGAAATGTTCAGAAAGTTAGATGTCTATCTATGAACTATAGAATTAAAAAAGTGATTGAAAATTATTACACATGGAGCCTGGAACTGTATGATTATGTCAACTTTGGGTATTGTAATCATATAATAACTATATTCCAAAAGCTCCCATGTTTGTAAAACACTGCCATTCACAAACACTGTATTTCACCACTTCTGAATTCCAAGGTGCAAACAAAATCTTCAAGATGAACTTGAATGACATTTGTATTTAAGCCCTCAATTTCAAGTTCCCTTTCCACAGTGTTGGAATTTACTAGAATTTGTTCCTATTAGAAGGCTTCCCCAACGTGGGGCTGTTTTTATTTTTATTTTGCTCACAAACAAAAAGTTCAAGCACGGTAGGATTTTTGCCTCTACATTATTTCTCAAGTTCTAACAAGCAACTACTAATTTATATACCTAGAGACCCACACATTAAGTAATGCATTTATATGTAGTTAGTATACACTGGCTAATACCAGCTGGTGAAATACCACACATAACAACTATGCCGCTTATCAGGTACATTATTGTGTTTTCTATAAGCTTACTCTTTGTATTCATTCAAAGGAAAACAATACGGTAAAAAAACAAACAAAAAAATCCATTGTAATAGTTGGACTGTGAGAATTCTCACGCTTTTGCAGTGTCAGATTTCTGGCTGGATTGATTTTTATGCAACAGGGAAACAATAGATTATGTAACACTCATAAAAAATACAGGATCCCTGCTTCAACACATGGTGTCATTAGAAGCAGTATTATTGAGGATTAAGCTCTTTTCTCCCTAAATCAGTGTTCAACATTATACTTCCAGGCTATGTCTCTTTTTTTTTTCCTGAATTTTTGAATTTTATTTAATTTTTTTTTATACAGCAGGTTCTTATTAGTTATCTGTTTTATACATATTAGTGTATATATGTCAATCCCAATCTCCCAGTTCATCACACCACCAGGTTATGTCTCTTAATACCTTCTTTGATTGGCGTTATTGGATTACTGCAACCCCATGCTTAGCCTTATTATCGAAAGAAAGCTTAAAATAGCAGATAAAAAAAAAACCTACAATAACCAGCAGATAGAAGAAGCTAACTAAATAATAGTTCATGTGAATTCCATGTGGAACCAAACATACAAATATTTATCTAAATTAAATTATGTGATGCACTTCCAGGAAGTAACCTACTAATTATTATGCTTTGGCACATGGTGATAAAATACACTCTATCCAGGAGAATAAAAGGCACATGTTAATCACTGCTGTCACTGAGACTTTAGTGCTGTCTCTCAGGATTGTTTCCAATGAAACACAATGTGAAATATTTGCAACTCAGTTCATACAAGCCCAAGCACACATAAATGTGTACCTAATTCAGTGGGGAAAAGGTATCCTGACTAGATACATGCATTTAGATAGCTGCTGTTCTGTTCTTTTCTACTCTGTTCGAGTCTATTAAATTATTTTCCAAACCGCTGTTCATGACCAATAAAAGGATTTTACTACCCACTGAGGGGTCATAATCTGCAATTTAAAAAATGTGTGTATATACACACATACACACACATATATATACATATATACACATATATATAGACACACACATCTATGTACATAAGTATGTGCAATATATGTAAATACATATATGTATATATTAATATATGAGTGTTAGATAATCATGCACACACACATCACATATAAAGTACTGCATATAAAATCATACTTGTTTAACAATTTGGGTACTAATTAACTTTAAAGGCTAAAGTTAGATTGGGAGGAAAGATGACTTTAATTTTATTTAAACTCCTGGTCTACTCAGCCCTTTGTCCCTTGCCTTCTTTCACACATATGAAACACTTTACAGAAACACATGAAGATGATGAGAATGACAGTGACAGTGACAATACTGCCCACTTCCATCTGGACACTCATCTCAGTTCTCAGTTGGGCCCTACTGCCCTCATGAAATATTTTATATTCAAATGAAGAGGGAACACTGGGCTTCCATGATCACTGGGAAGGACCACGTGGTCCCTTTGAGTATCTCACGTCACCTACAGTTTTGGCTCCAAGTACTGGATGAGTCCCTACCAAGAACTGGCTGAATGAGAAATGAATGGGAGGTTGAAATAAAGAGGCAGAGAGAAGAGACTTCATTCTGAGATACAAACCATCCCACTTAACGTAAGGAGAAAACAACTTTTACAAGGAAAGAGAAAAATTGTGTGAAATACGATGCCTAAGCTGTTTTCAGAATGTGAACTAAAATATTTAAAAATATATTTTTTACAACTATAAGTTCTATTTTCTAACAAGGACATGCAGTTATAATACCAATTCCTGACAAATAAAGGAAGAGTTTAGATTATTTTTGCACTCAAACTTGTGGACTGCTTCAGAAAACACAGCAATGTGACATTATTTTCTTGACAGAATTATGTCATTTCTTCCTCTGATCATTCAACATCTACTGTGGAAAACACTACGCCACAGCCACACAAATCAATTTATACCCATCAGTTATGACATAAGTTATTAGCATTGAATAGCTGGAGGTATTTGATAATGTTGTTACTCTGTCAGCATCTAGGAGATTTTTTGGAATGTATTATTTGGGGAAAGGAAATACTTCTCAGCGTTTTGCATATATTTTGCATTAAGACCCACAGTAAAAATATATCTTAGACTCACAGACATACACACACACACACACACACACTCACATGTCTGACACCTCTTTTCCAAGACACCAAACCAAACTTTCCTTACTATGGGCGTTGTGATCATTCTAGGCTATCTGATTCAATCTTTTAAATGCTGGTCAAAAACCTCTAAATTGACTTGACTACTCACTCATAGGTGGTCCCCATTTGGAAAACAAAACTGTACTAATCCAATCAGGCCATGGACTCCTGACTTCTATAAGAGATAGATAGATACAGGAGATTCTATAGATAGAATGCATCTATTTCATAAAAATATAGAAATTCATTTTAATCACTTAAACTCAAAGGGCTATCTTATTAAAACATATAAGGGCAAAATATCAACTTTTTTTTTTTGCGGTACGCGGGCCTCTCACTGTTGTGGCCTCTCCCGTTGCAGAGCACAGGCTCCAGACGCGCAGGCTCAGCGGCCATGGCTCAGAGGCCCAGCCACTCCGCGGCATGTAGGATCTTCCCGGACTGGGGCACGAACCCGTGTCTCCTGCATCGGCAGGTGGCCTCTCAACCACTGCACCACCAGGGAAGTCCAAAATATCAACTTTTATATTTACGAGAAGAATACCTGAATTATAACCATGAGCACGTAAAATCAACAATATGTTTGAGCCGGGTTAGTACCTGGGCCCAATCCAGGCCACCTCCTGTGTTTGTATGGCCTGCCAGCTAGAAATGGCTTTAACAGACAGGCAGTTACAATAAATTGGATGATAGGGAACATTAAAATCTTGAAGTCCAATTACACGAAATGTTATCTCCCCCAAATAATCTCATTCTTATTGACAGACATCTATTAAAAAACATTATTATTAACATTTTATTATATTTTGGATTTCATTAATAATAATTTTGTAGAAATGTGTTTCCTCTCTTCTTATATAAGTATGTACATAATATTCTTGATTTGCCCCTTGGCCCACAAAGACTAAAATATTGGCTATCTGGCCCCTTTACGGAAACTTTGCTGATCCATGCATTAGAGTGTCATTTTTAAATTGTTATAATAATTTCTATTAATACTAATCAGTATTAATTAAACAGTGATCTGACTGCAGCCTTAACCACACTCTGGTACCCAGGTGAGCACGCAGGTGATAGATGCTCCAGGTTCATGACTAAGTGCAGGAATTCCCCACCCTACCTCCCCGCACCCCCCAGCTCCAGATGTGAAAGTAACCCTTTGGTTCTAGGGAAAACCATTCCCCTGAAGAGGAGAACCTCTCTGTAGCCAAGGCAACTCAGATGCCTTTGTTAAAAATAACTTTGCAAGTGATTTGGGAGGGAGACACAAGAGACAAGGGAACATATGTATATGTATAGCTGATTCACTTTGTTGTAGAGCAGAAACTAGCACACCATTGTGGGGCAATTATACTCCAATAAAGATGTAAAAAAAAAAAAAAGAAGACATAGAAAATAATAATAAAACATCTGGGGAAATCTCCCAAGGGCCCGGAGGACAGAAAAGCTCAAAAAAAACAAAAAAAAACTTTGCTTTTGTTTTATTAAGATCCATAAGCTCAGAGGGAAATTGGGCTTTTCTTTCAATGAAATTACTTTTCGCCTAGTTCCGGAGATGTCACAGGAGGTGCACAGAGCTGCAGCAGGAGACGATCTACTTAATAAGCATCTCAGTAAAAGGAGCACTTCCTGTCTCCTCACCATAGCAACTGCACTCTGGATAATTGCCACTTCTGGGTCCAGATAAATGGGGCTATTGAACCACCTCATGTTTATTGCATTTAAGAAATTCTTATTTGTTTTCAGGTGGACATGAAGCATCATGGCTGAGCTCCCTCTGTGTACATTTTCCACTAGAAAAAAACGTTTTACTCTACCCTGATACACAGGAAGTTTCCCTGAAAAAGATGTGTTGCCCTTTGGGGTATTAAGGTTTTAAAATTTAGCACTGGACAAACACAATTTGAATAAATACAAAGAGTTTCTGGGGAGTATTTATGTTTTCTGCTTTTAATTTTTACCATGTTTTACCTTGATTGCTCCTGTTTCTTTCTCTCCCTCTTTCCAATCATCATAAATACTTCTCTTTAGAACACGCTTAATGGAAAACCTTAAACAACGATCTTCATCAATATTCATCCCTTCTTTGCATTTTAACTAGGGGGTGAGCCAAGGTGTACCTTACTGGCATGATCATTGATGGTTTTACTTATCCTGTGGGCAATATTTTACAACTTCATGAAAATCTTAATTTTCACATGACATATTAATCAAAGCCTTGTTTTTAAGGCCTTTGGTGTGGCAATTTGTATGTCTGCTTTGGGTCCTTATTAAATTTTTGTTGGTTGTATGTCTGTTTTAACAATACATAATAACTTTTTCTTATAAAACTACCATGTTGTTAAATCCCCATTTCATGTGAACACACAGTGAGGTTCATTAGTAAAAATGCTAGAGAAAACTATGCATGAAAAAAGCATCCTCTAGGTCTTCCCTGGTGGCGCAGTGGTTGAGAGTCTGCCTGCCGATGCAGGGGACACGGGTTCGTGCCCCGGTCTGGGAAGATCACACATGCCGCGGAGCGGCTGGGCCCGTGAGCCATGGCCGCTGAGCCTGCGCGTCCGGACAGGCTCCACAACGGGAGAGGCCACAACAGTGAGAGGCCCATGTACCGCAAAAAAAAAAAAAAAAAGCATCCTCAATGTCAAATTACAAACATCTTTGGAAAGTAATTTGAAAACCAACATTCAGAAACAAATAAAACTATTTCCACAAAAAAACCTAGTTGATATAAAAAAAAAGCAACAGAATATGTTAAAAATTTCCCTGGAACAAGATTTGTTCAAGGTTTATTTAGCACAGTCTTGGCACATAGATTAAATTAAATACGATCCCTCTGGAAATAGATTCTAAACTCAAATAATCAAGTCTAATAATTAATGATTATTTTCTCCCTGCATAAAATGCTATAGCTCATTTTTGCCCTTAAGCCTCTGATAAAAATAGTGTATCTTTTTTTTTCTTTTTCCAAGCAAAGGTTGTTTTTGAACAAAGAGTTGGTTTTCAATGACAGAATTAGGCAGATTTAGAACTACAGATGTACAAGAAAGTTCTAAAAAAAAAAAAAAAACTAAAAATTTTTTTCTTAATAGCTAATGCAAATCTCAAAAATCTTTGTATTGAAATAAAAACAGTACCTGTTGGGCTTAACTGGTATTTGGTCCTCGTAGGGCATTTCACCAGTTAGGCATCTCATTATACAGGATTTGAAGGTGAGGTGAAAGGACTGACTCTCACACTCTTTATCTGAATAAATGTACCCTGGTGAGAGAAGGGTGGGACCAGGTGTGCTCAACAGGGCTTCTAAGTGCCTGTCACTGTCACAAGTGCTTTATGTATAAATCCCTCCATTTAATCCTCACACAACTCTATGAGGGAGGCGCTAATATCATCCCCACTTTACAGACGGGGAAACTGAGGCACATAGGCAGTGACCCAAGGTCACAGAGCAAGCAAGGAGCACAGACGGGTTTCAAAACCTGGCATCTTGTGCCAGAGGTGGGCGCTCTCAACAACCTCACAGCCCCATCTCCTGATCAGCACTCAGGTTCACGGGTGGGTAAGTGGTGAAGTCAGAACAGGAACAAAACTGACTTCTGCTCCGTCTTCACACTCCAAATCCTGCCTTTGTAGGCTCCTAGCTGTGCTCTGGGCCGTGTCCTGGACACGGCCACTTCAACAATGAGACAGGACAGACTCAATCCATCTCCCTGAGTTGCTCTGATAATGAATGAAATTCCAGGGTGAGAGCACTTTTCATCAAGTAGATGCTTAATAAACTTCATTCCCTCCCCCTTACACCCACATCTTAAACGTCTCTCTGTTCCCAGCTTATTCACAAACTCCTACAGCTTAACGTTCAAGGGAAACAATCATTTGAAACAAGAGGAACTGAAGTTCGACATGACTTCAAATTAATCAGGATTCTATTTTGTGCCAATCCGTGGAGAATGTGCTGAACAAAATATATTTCTTCAAAAGATATTTTCCTAACTGTGTTTTCTAGTCGATTTACTGTCAGCAAGAGAAACTTACAATTTGCACATTGCTGAATATCTGATTTTAATTCCCAAGTCATCCATTCCTTACACATGATCTAGAATACAATTAAAGAATGGACTTAGTTGTTTCTTTGAAACTGAAAGCTACTTTATTTATTTATATAATTGTTTTAACTGATGCAACTCTCCAGAACACAAAATAACAATGAACACAAGAAATAAATCACATCTCAAATTACAAAACGACACATCGTGAGTTGCAAAGGGGCCCCTGAAAAGATATGCCCAAGTCCTAACCTTCAGTACCTATGAAGGTGACTTTATTTGAAATAGGGTCCTTGTAGACGTAGTTAAGGGTCTCAACACAAAACCATCTTGGATTTAGAGTGGGCCCTCAATCCAATGACTGGTGTCCTCATAAGGGAAAAGAGAGAGGAATTTGAGACAGACACACAGGGAAGAAGGTGACCTGAAGACAGAGGCAGAGACTGGAGGGATGCAGCCCCAAGTCAAGCAGCCTCTGGAGCCTCCAAGATCTGGAAGAGGAGAGGAAGGACCCTCCCCTAGAGCCTTCGGAAGGAGTGTGGCCCTGCTGACACCGTGGTTTCAGATTTATGGATTCCAGAGCTGTGAGAGAATATAGTTCTCTCAGCTCTGGGGTAATTTGTTATGGCAGCCTTATGAAACAGGTACACTATATTTTTGAAGAGAAAAAGAAAAACACGGAATGAAAATATTCTTTAATGTACAGAACTACTTGAAAGTGCCCCCTTGCCTTTTTCTCCTCCCCTGGAGCAGTGGGAGAAAAGATTTAAACAACAGTCCTAAGAGCATAATCTAAGCATACAACTCAACAGGTGTGCTGGTTCTCTAACATTCTTTAAGAAAACGTAAGCATTTAAAACTATCGTTTTTATTATGAGCAACAGAAATTACTGGGGTTTTTTTTCCTGCTTTTATAGTTTCCCTCTTTAAGGAAGAATAAATAATTGACTTAAAAAATAAAACATGTTGAACTCATGTGTTAATTAAAAAAAGAAAAGAACCATAGAACAGCTTGAGTCCCAGAAACCGCAAGGGCTAGTTTCCAGGTACTGCTGTGGTCGGCCGTGGGGTGATGGGGCTGCTCTGGGCCTTTCTGCTTCAAAGCTGCTGCACTTGGGAGATGGCAGCTCCCCTGTGCTCCCTCCGCCCTGGACACCCAACCTCAACCTCACCCGTGCTCCCCCCCCGGCTTCAGTGGACCTCCACATCTGCACCTGTGCTGAAAGCCTGTCCTTGCTTCCCTGCATCCCACCCTGTTCACCTCTTTGCTTGCTAATTTCCCCCCCACTCCAGCGCCTCTGTTCTGCCCCAGCATCTTCTCAAAACGGCCCCGCATCGCCCACCGGCCCCTTCAGCCATAACGTGCTCCTTAATTTCTCATAGCTCAGTTCTCTTGGTGGCACTCCACCTGGACAGCTCCGTCAGTGGTCTCAAGGGACCAGCAAACCCAATGCTTCTGTGCACTCGTCATTCTACTCAACCTCTTCGCAACACGGATGAGTTTTCCTTCCATTGGTGTCTGCACTTGAACTATCCTTGCCTCCCTCCCCCCTCTGACTACTCGCTGGGCTTCCTTCACAGGTCCTGTTTCTTTTTCTGTCATTCATTTATTCCACAAATATTCATGGAGCACCTATTATGTGCCAGGCAGGGAAACAAATAGAGAAAGAGTCCTTCCTCCATGGAGCTCACATCCTTTGGGGGAGGCGAGCAGTAGGGGAGACATGAAGGTACCTCCAATATTCCTATGTGCTAAAGAGAACAAACAGGAAATGAAATGGGGAAAGGGCTGCCATAAAAGCCAGTGTCCAGGGGAGCCTTTGACGAGGAGGTGACATCTGTGGGGATCTTACGTGGCTGCTCTCAGGAGAGGAGACTGGGGCAGGGGCACAGATGGAAGTAGGGAGGCCAGTTAGGAAGCTCAAGGTGTCAGCAGATGAGTCCACATACACCTTGGTAATGAAAGCCTCAAGCCTGGATGGGCTCATGGGGAAATGAATGAAGATGGACAGAGAAGACGCCCAAGGGCTGTGCCTGCAGTGGCCCTACACTGGTCATCCTACCTTCTCAATACACCATCTTCTGGGACCTGACCCTCTCCTGGTCACCTTCTTTCACAGGCCCTTTCTCTGTCTCCTTTGCTGGCCTCTCTCATCGCTTGACCTCTAAATGGCGGCATCCCCAGGGCTCATCCCGCTTCTCTTCTTTTCTTTATCTTCACCCCCTGCCATAGTGCTCCCATTTCATATCATGATTTTAATCAGACTAGGGGTAGGTTAAACTGATGATGAAATTTGTTGGATAATTACACTGGGGGTAAAAACGGCATTGGATTATCTTGGGCATCTGAGAAAGTATGGTTGCTTGATTCCGTACACAAATGCCTCTTGGGTTTACACTGCCAATCCAGAACTACCTGTCTTCCAGAATTGGCTACTGGAGCCTCTGCGATTCTGCCCTCAGACGTTTATGTGACATTTCACACTTAACGTGACCCAACGGTGACTGTGAAATTGCCTCCAGAACCGTTCCCCTCACCATCTCCGACATCTCAGTGAATGACAGCCCCAATCTCACAGCCTCCTGGGCCTAAAGCCTGCTTTGAGATGGCAGCCAAGTCTGTCTCCTCTACCTTCAAAATATACCTATAACCTGAGCCCTCCTTACTCCCAGCCCTGCACCACACTGGCCTAAGCCACCGCCATCTCTACCCCAGATTTCTGCAGCGGCCTCCTCAACAGCAAGCTTCCCTGCTTCGAATCTTGCCCCCGGAGTCTACTTTCAAGGTACTCAGAGTGATCCACCCCAGAGCTAGGTAAGGTCCTGTCCTTCTGGTGCTCAATCCCTTTGGTGCCTCATCTCACACGGAGGAAGAGACCCAGCCACACTCAGTTCAAAAGTCTGGTGTTTTCTATTCTGTAACTTATATCTGCTTTCCCCTCCCCCTCATCTTTATAAGCGGCACTTATTGTAAAGTTCAGACACTTACAATCCAGAAATAGCTTACTGCATATGGAGAGGGACACACAGAGGCCAGCCAGTATTAATACCAATGTACTAAAAGCGGACCAGTATCATGGGTGGAATAATAGATGTCTTAGTCTACTCAAGCTGCCTTAACAAAGGACCACAGACTCAGTGACTTAAACAGCGGACATAATTTGTCACAGTTCTGGAGGCTGGGAAGTCTAAGGTCAGGGTGACACCTTGACTGGGTTCTGGTGAGGGCACTCTTCCTGGCTTGCAGACGGCAGCCTTCTCACTGCATCCTCACAGGGTGGGGAGAGAGAGAGCTCTGGTATCTCTTCCTCTTTCACAAAGACACCTGTTCCATCAGACCAGGGCTCCTTATGACCTCATTTAACCTAATTGCCTCTTCAAAGGCTCTGTCTCCAAATACAGTCACATACAGGGGGGTTTAGGTTTCAACATATACATTCGGGGAGACATGATTCAGTCCACAGCAATAGGTTAAAGTGTCTACTTGCATGTTTCTCTCTTACACACTCTGTGACAATCACCAAATGCTTTCAGTTGTGTCCTTTGGGTCTCTTCCTTCCCCCTAGTTTTTTTTTTTTTTTTTGTGGTATGCGGGCCTCTCACTGTTGTGGCCTCTCCCGTTGTGGAGCACAGGCTCCGGACACGCAGGCTCAGAGGCCATGGCTCACGGGCCTAGCCGCTCCACAGCATGTGGGATCTTCCCGAACCGGGGCACGAACCCGTGTCCCCTGCATCGGCAGGCGGACTCTCAACCACTGCGCCACCAGGGAAGCCCCCCCGCTAGTTTTTGTCTGAAGGTTTCATTCTGCCCCAACCCTGAATATTCTATTAACCAGCCCAGTCTCCTCCCTCTGCAGACCCCCAGCCCCCTTCAATTGTGTGTCTTCAACTCCCAGGACACAGCAATGAGCAAACAGGAATGCATGTGGATGGTGCTGGCTGGAGAAAGGCTTGCTCTGCATTACCCAGAGAGTGGTGGCCAACAAGCAATAAGAATATCAGGATTTATCCTCTTTAAAATAGTACCTACTGATTACCACATGTGAAATCCTCAAGATAAATCAGAATTAATGAACGTGTAGCTAGTTGACTGCAAAAAACATTGTATCAAACATTTTATCTTTTTAGCCCTTTAATAGCAGCTCTTTTCTCCTTGGGGCAAATGTTTTCTTCACCTTTCAGAAATAATTACACAAGCCCAGTGAATTCCGGAGGAGATAAGTTCAGTGAGGGAAAGGAAAGGTCATGTATGTTTACATTACTGGCTAGAAGAGGTCTGGGTAAGCCACGTGTTAGGAGAAGTTCAGAAAATCCACCAGCTTTTATAAAATGTTCCCTTTAACTGACTGGCATTGTTACCCCATGAAAGGTGTTAGTGCTACTGAAATCATTCAATCATAGGAAACAGCAACCATGAAGCAACAGGAAACGAATGGCCAATAGCAAACACTTGAAGGATTGTACAAATGAAGTCAAACCTTGGAGACTGACTCTGTTTTCCTATTGCATGTATTAGTTTGCAAGAGCCGCCATAACAAAATACCACAAACTGGGTGGCTTAAAAAATGAGCATTTGTTTTCCCACAGTTCTAGAGGCTGAAAGTCCAGCCAAGGCCAAGGTGTCAGCAGATCTGGCTTCTTCTTCTTCTTCTTTTTAAATTGAGGTAACACTGTTTTATGTAAGTTTATGTGTACCTTATAATTTGACTTCTGGTTACACTACAGCACGCTCACCACCAAAAACTATTCAATGCTTCATGAATTTGCAAGGGTATCCTTGCCCAAGGGCCACGCTAATCTCTGTATCCTTCCAGTTTTAGTATCTATGCTGCTGAAGCGAGCACAGGGTTGGTTTCTTCTGAGGCCCCTCTCCTTGGCTTGTAGATAGACGTCTTCTCTCTGCATTCTTACATGGCCTCTCTTCTGGGTCTGTGCATCCCTGGTGTTTCACGTTCAAATTTCCTCTTCTTCTAAGAACACCGATCCTACTGGATTAGAGCCCACCCTAATGACCTCATTTAAACTTAATCACTTCTCAAAGACCCTATGTCCAAATGCAGTCACGTTCTGAGATCCTGGGGGGTACGTCCTCAAAGCATGAATCTGGGGGGACACAATTCAGCCCATAACATAGTGCCTAACAAATACTCCAACACTTAGTAATTTGAAACAACAGTCATTTATTCTGCTCACAAATCTAATTACACAGGGCTCAGCAGGCACAGATCATCTCTGCTCCAGGTTGTGTAATGTGGGGAGACTCAGCTGGGGTTGGAGAATCCTGTCTTCAGATGGTTAATGACCACGGCTGACAAGCTGGTGGGGTTGGCTGCGAGCTGGGCACTCAGCATGGGGTGGGGGTTATGGGCTAGAGATCTCAGTTCCATCAGCAGCAGTAGTCAATGTTCTTAGATGCTCAAGAGGTGGCAAATCAAGCCTTCTGCCTGATGTTTCTAACCTTTCTACACCAACACCCAGTGGGGTGACGGGCATGAAGCAGATATTAAACAAATACTGAACTGTTTTTGTTTTTTAATAGACTTAGTTTTTTAGAGAGTTTTAGGTTCATTAGCAAAACTGAGTGGAAGGTACAGAGATGTCCTCTACGACCCCTGCCTCCCCCCCCCTGCATAGCATCTCTGGTTATCAACGTCCCCTCCAGAGTGGCAGCATTTGTTACAAACGTTGAGGCAATGCTGACACATCATAATCACCCAAAGTCCACAGTTTACACCCGGGTTCACTCTTGATGATGTACAACCTATGGGTTTCGACAAATGTATAGTGACATGTACCCACCATTAAACTATCATACCAATTAGTTTCAGAGCCCCAAAAATACTGATTTTTAAATCACCAAAGAAGGTATACTTGATAGGGACACTCAAGAGGGTTGGGCATTGGTACACTACTCTCCCTCCTAGAAAGAAATACCTGATTTGGGGAATGTTATGAGCCAGAGAATCATGTGTCCTTTCAAAAAGCACTCTTTTAAAAGCACCTATTAAAAAGTGGTGGACCTAGAGACTGTCATACAGAGTGAAGTAAGTCAGAAAAAGAAAAACAAATATGGTATATTAACGCATATAGGTGGAATCTAGAAAAATGGTATAGATGATCTTATTTGCAAAGCAGAAATAGAGACACAGACATAGAGAAAAAATGTATGGACACCAAGGGGGGAAAGGAGGAGGGTGGGATGAATTGGGAGATTGGGATTGACATATATACACTACTGATACTATGTATAAAATAGATAACTAATGAAAACTGACTGTATAGCTCAGGGAAAACTCTACTCAATGCTCTGTGGTGACCTAAATGGGAAGGAAATCCAAAAAAGAGGGGAGACAGATATCTATATCTATATCTGTATCTATATCTATCTATCTATCTATCTATCTATCTATCTATCTATCTATCTATATATACTTTGCTGTACAGTAGAAACTAACACAACACTGTAAAGCAACTATACTCCAATAAAAATTAATTAAAAAATAAAATAGATAACTAATAAGGACCTACTGTATAGCACAGGGAACTCTACCCAATACTCTTTAATGACTTATATGGGGAAAAAAAAATCTAAGAAACAGTGGATGTATGTATATGTATAACTGATTCACTTTGCTGTACACCTGAAACTAATACAACACTGTAAATCAACTATACTCCAATAAAAAATATATTAAAAATGAAAAAAAAAAGTGGTTCTAATAAGCTTCAAGCCCCCATTGTGGTCTTGGTTTATGGAGGACCAGTAGTGACGACCTGAAGCCAGCACTCCCAGGCGCCCACCTTTATGGTATGACTGTTGTGTCTTCCAAGGTGCTAGGAATCAACATTGACTTAGGGCACCCAGGTGGGTGTGACTTAATCTCTTTTTGAATCGGTTAATTCTGATAAAAAGTAGCCTTTCATGGGCTTCCCTGGTGGTGCAGTGGTTAAGAATCCACCTGCCAATGCAGGGGACATGGGTTCGAGCCCTGGTCCGGGAAGATCCCACATGCCGCGGAGCAACTAAGCCCGTGCACCAACTACTGAGCCTGCGCTCTAGAGCCCATGAGCCACAACTACTGAGCCCACGTGCCACAACTATTGAAGCCCACACGCCTAGAGCCCATGCTCTGCAACAAGAGAAGCCACCACAATGAGAAGCCCACACACCACAATGAAGAGTAGCCCCCGCTCGCCACAACCAGAGAAAGCCCGTGTGCAGCAACGAAGAACCAACACAGCCAAAAAATAAATAAATTAAATAAATTTAAAAAAATAAGTAGACTTTCATGAATTTCATGAATAGTGGACTTGCATTTAACACTTATAGAACAATGAACCATGAGTAAATGTAATACTGACAAATTATTACTTTTAAATTTTTAATTGCTGTATAGATTTACCTACAACCTTAACTAACAACAATTAATATCCCTGCTACTGTGCCCTCCAAGTACTAATAGATCTTTGCCACAGAACTTTTACTCACAACATAGGAAACTCATGTTAAAACTTGTTGCAATCTAGCATTTTTTTCTTCTCAGATCTTTGTAAGATGAAAGAGTGAAAAATGAAGTTCCTGGAGCCAACCTAACAAGCTCACCTGATTTAATCTTCAATGGCTGGTCTTAAAATCCTCCAAAAATGTGGTTACCTTTACAATTTTCTTCTTTTCTCCACAGTCTCTTAGGAATTTCCCACCCGCTGACCTCCTCATCCACTCCTGGGCTATAAATACCGACTATTTCTTGGATTCAGGATTGAGCTCAGGTCTATATTGGGGTCTCCTTGCCCCTGTTGCAGTAATTCCTGAATAAAATCTGGTTTTGCCACTTTAATTGCTGTCCAGCTCTGGTTCTCTTTGACAGGCCCCAGTCTAAAAGTTTTCCTGAACAAGAACAGAGGAAGACCAAAGCTCACAGGTACATCTGATGTCTGACTCTTGGTACGATCTCATCTATGCTTATTAACCTTCCCACCTGCCATGTGCAGCTCCCCTCTGCCCACCCACCGAATTAGCGAGGAATGCCTTCTATTTGGTGAGCAGTTTTGCAGTTACAGACTTCATGTATCTGTATCCTCTGAATTTCACAACATTCCTTTGAAAAAGAAATGACTATTCTTGCTAGTATTTCCTTTTGTTGTTCAAGCATGTGGCAGAAGAAAAGAATTAAATTGGGCCTAAAAACAACGACTGAAGTATAAAGTGGCCATTGGTATGTATGGATTAAATCAAAAGACACTATCTTAGAATTTGTCTGTAATGGTTAGAATTGGAAAGTCACGTAATGGGTAATAAGTTTTTTAGTCTCTGATTCTGTTACCAAATAAAATCTATATTGCTTGTAATACTCCTCTAGTACGCTTTTTATTCTTTGCAATGTATTCTTATGCATATCATTATTATTTAATTTTTGGATGACTTGCATTGTCCATCCTTGAATTTTAGGAAATATTGGAAATATTAGGACATTTAAGAACTTTAGGAAATACTGAAAGGTAGGTGCTTCAGAGCATTAGGGAAGAACACAGCTTACACCCTTTGTGCAATGTAAGCTCACAACCACTTGGGTTTCAAAAGACAGTTTTTGAAGTGGATACACTAGTCTGACAGCCAGAGTGTATTCATTGGAAGAAGGGACAGAAAAAAAAGACTTTTGGAATGCTACACAAAAACTTGGCTTTGTAAATCAAACACAAGCCTGGTTTAGAGAAGTTACTGAGAGCCACGGAACCGGGAGGAACACAAGTTGACATCATGCCAGGAAGAGACCAGAACTCTCTCTGGACCAGGAAAAAGAGTTCTAGAAAAGACTAGAGGAGAAAACCAGTAGGATATGGATGCTAGTGTGAGGTGCTAGACCATAATTTCTGCCCCTTAGGTTTAGGGACCCGAAAAGAGGGGGATTTTCCCCTCTGCCCTCCAGGGAGTAGTAGGCAGGTGGCCATTCTCCAAGGACTGGTTATGACAGCAGTAGAACTGGTGCCTTTGAGCAGGGGAGCCTGAGATAAAGCTCCGTCCTCTTGATCCATCCCTCCCCTCCCCTCCCCTCCCAACCTGGGTCCTCAGTAGTTCCTATGAGCCCTGGGCTCTCTCCTGCTGCCCACAGGCATGAAGAAGGTAGTTGGGAACTGAAAGCCGGGGTGTATTTCTGGGAGTGGGAGGGGAGGCAGACCTGTACATATATGTTAAACACAACATGGTTTTAAAAATCTTTACGAATACACACCATGATGTAAGTGTTAATAAGAGAGCATAGGTGGATGCCGATAAATAATGTGATGCCACATTATAAAGTCAGAGGTAATATTACAGATCAGAGGGGGCAAAGGTGCTGGAAAAATAAGGGCCTTTCCAAAAACTGATATTAATATGAAAAATAAAATAAAATTAAATCCCTACTTCACGCCATACACAACAATAAGTTCAAGATCCATTAGAGAACAAATCTGAAGAATTAAATCTTAAATATTTTAATAAGAAAATAAAGGAGACTGATACTATGAACTTAGCTGAGGGGAGGATTTCTTAGACAGAGGAAGAACAAAATTTGAATACATTAAAATTTAAAAGCAAAAAAAAAAAAAAAACCCATTAAGAGACAAGTCATAAGTTGGGAGAATATATTAGAATCAAGATAACATCAAGAATGTATAAATATCTCCTATTTTTATTAATAATGGCTTTCCTTTATTGAACACCAAGCCCATTTAAGTACTGTACGTGTTGTAATTTATTAAGAACATACAACTCTAACAAGGTAGATAATTATATTAGTCTCATTTTAAAGATTAAGATAAACTACAGGTAATCAAGATTAAATTTGTACAAGAGCGCACAATTAGAGGTGTGGGATCTACAAGCAGGTAATAGTCTCATCTAAAAAATACCTTCAGGTGCTGGTTCCAGCACCCTCACTCTTAATCCAATAGTAAAATGGGAAAGTGTGTGAACAGGCATTTCTCAGACAACTAACGACTCTGAAGATGCTAAACTTCAGGGATAACTGAGGAAATGCAAATTGAAACAACAGACCCATCAAATTGGCAAAGATTTAAAAGGCTGACAATACCAAGAGTTGGCACACATGGGGTGAAACAGGAACTGTTGTTAACTGATAGTGAGAGCATCAACTAGCACAACCATTTCAGACGACAATGAAAGGTAGCTCTTAAATTTGAAGATGCACATCCCTCTGGTCCAACAATTTCAAAGGACACACATACAAAGACAGTCTTTACTTGCTAAATGTTCACCAAGAAGAGTGTGGAAACCATCTAAATATCTATCAATCAGAGAACGGATAAATACATTGCAGTCTATGCATGCCATGGGATACGACAAAGCAGAAAAATGCATGAAGTATGTATACATACATTTATGTGGATAAATCTCAACAAGGTTGAGTCACAAAAGCAAGGTTTAGGTGGATCTATATATCCATATCTATATCTATGTAGTATGATGCTGTTATGGTTAATTTTATGTGTCAACATGGTACTCAGATATTCGGCCAAACATTATCCTAGATGTTTCTGTGAAGGTATTTTTTAGATGAGACTAACTTTCAATTCAGCAGACTTTGAGCAAAGCAGATTGCTCTCCATAATCTGGGTGGGCCTTATCAAATCAGCTGAAGGTCTGAAAAGAAAAAGATTGACTTTCTGGGAAGGAGAGGGAATTCTGCCAGCAGACTGCCTTTGGACTCAAATCACAACTCTTCCCTGGGTCTTCAGCCTGATGACCTACCCTGCAGAATTTGGATTTGCCCACACTTCACAGTTACATGAGCCAATTCCTGAAATAAATCTCTCTTTATCTATACATTCTGTTGGCTCTGTTTCTTTGGAGAAGCCTGACTCATAGAGATGATGATATAAATGTCACAAACGCACAGAACAGTTTATGGACACACATATGTGAATGACATTCCTAGGGCTGTACGGTAATGTCCTGCTTATTTCTCAGTGTCATAAACAGTGGGCCATACACAACCTTCATGGCACTGCAGAGGATGGTTTAAAATTCCCATTAACATGCAAGAAGTGCTGGGGGACAGACAATTCCGAGAGTTGCTTTTCAAGTGAGTTTCATTTTTCAGGAAAGTGAATATGCCTCATTTTCCAGCATGAGACTAAGATGACTGGATTTTCCTCAACTATAATTTAAATCACTGGACCAGTTCTAAAAACTGTACTGAAGTGTTATATCAGAATAAAAACTTCACATCAATCAATTGATACAGTCAGTGCAAATTACCCATTTTTCTGGGCTGTCGTTTTTATTTATTTTTTTATTTTGTAACAGAAAATAATTTATCTGCCAATGTGTATTATACTTTACAATGTGTTTTTTCATTATGAATTAGAGAAAAGTATGCTGTGCTGGTTTCTGGACCATGTCAGACATCATTCAGATATGACACAAATAATTCAATGCATTCTAAGTTATGATGTCACTGTAGGCAGATTCATGGCTGCAGGTCATTTCTCTTTTTGCATGAAACATTATGCCAATATTTCAAGGTGATGTGGCATGGGAACCACCTGCTGCATATTTAAAGCCCTATGAGATCAGAATTCCAAAAGAAACACAAATACTAAGTGACACTAATATATTAAAAATCATCTACAGTCATATTCTTGTTTTTGTATAGAAACAGCTCATAAAATGTTTTCTAGTGTGCCTTCAAGAAATTTCTTTAAAGATGACTCAGAAAAAACAATTGCTAATTAATTTTAACACCATGTCAATTTTGCTAATAAAATTCTAATTAAAATCCTTGTGATGTAAATCAGTCCTTGTGTGTATGTGTGTTATTATACAGGCTGTCAGCCATCAGATACTTATTAAGTTTACATGAACCTATAGAATGGGCTTGGCTGTATACAGATCTTTTGACATATCTAGTTCTGCCTGCCATAAGCATTGGGCAAATTAATGGTGATAGTCTAATATTTAAGGTACCATGGAGGTAGGCTAATTGATGCTCATTAGGAAAATGAAATATCCTGGGAGGCAAGAAGGGACTGAGGGGTAAGAACTAGCTTTCTTAAAAAGAGTCAGAAACAGTGGATAGGGCAATTTGGACATTATCATATTTCAGGCTGATTATACGCGATTGTATAATGAAAAATATATAAATCTACAGCAACTTCTATGCTGTAAGATATAAGTGTTCCTTTGGGGGGGGATGTTCTGGACATTGTAACTTCAGACGCTGCTAAATGTGGAAACCTCAGCAAAGCAAGTATGTCCATTTCGGTCCCTACTACTTGCCTGGCCCTGTGCTAGGTTCTGGGAACACCACTAAATAAGACACAGACACGGCTTTAAAGCAGGATGCTTGCCTGGCAGGGACAGAAGCAGTAAGCCAGAAAGTGTAGTACAGAGTGTGTTGGGCTATAAGGGGCACCTCATCCAGGCTGAGAATCAAGGAGAGCTTCCTGGAAGAGATGGCTTTTGAGCACAGTTCTAAATGTCACGGTTGTTGACAAAGAGGGGGCAGGAAGGCATTTCACATAGAGAAGCAGCGTTGCCTAAAGGCTCCTAAATGAGAGACAGCAGGTTCACTGAGGGGATTGATATCGATCCTCTGTGGGTGTAGCTTAGCACTGCAGTAGAGGGGTGTTAATAAAAGAGAAGGCTGCAACGAGAAACGGGAATAAGATCATGACTGAGCTTGTTGCCCATCAAACAGGATTTTACGTTGAAAATTCTCCTCTTCTATTTGTAAATGAATTTGCAAGGCAGCAATGGCTCTTGTGTGGTAGAGAAGTAACAGGCTCCCAAGTTGCCACCCTCATCGTGTAGGAACAGAATAGATGGGAAAAGGGCCTGACACCTCCAAAGAGCAAACACTTATTTCGATGATCAGGTAGCAAAGTGGATGGCGAAGTGTTTATCTTTACATCCACAACAGCAATCAGCTCAAGACGTCATCTTGTCATGGGTCCCAGGAGACACGGAGGGCTAATTAGGGTAACGAAAACCTCCTGCTTCTCCACTACGTGTGTGCAATTAGTCAAACCATCTATGCCTAAAAAAGTGAACTCTGGGAAACCACACATGGCACATATTTGCTTTATGAATCTGACAAGTCTATAATTAGGACTTCGCCACTTCTAAATTCCACTGAGGTTCCAAGAAAATGTTGAAACCTAATAAAAGCAGAGGCACACACGAAGGCACTAAATCTTCTCTACGTTTATGGAAACACCTGGGTTCGAATCCTCATTTCCTAATAGACCAGCCTGATATACGTGTGCTCTGGAAAAGCTCATCTCAATATGGGACTCTTCTCCATGAGGGACCAGAGTTCTTGGTGATTTATCCTTCCCGTTGTCAGCATCTGCAATTCCCAGGCTGCCTTGACTACTGGATTCCTAGGTGATGAAAAGCCAGGGATGTAAATGAACCTTTATGTTCAGCCTTCTTCCAAGAGACATAAATAATTCAAGCGAGACAGAAAGAATGTTTCTTTTGTGTAAAAAACAAATAATTTTCACTTGTAAATACAGTTTTCTAATACTACAAAAAGGTGGACCCTCCAGGGAGTATCAGATAAATTAGTCCAACTGAAGAAGAACAAGCCAGAAAGTTTGCAAACTAAAATCCGCGGTGGGGTCAGTGTGGCGATCCTGGAAGGAGCAGGCTGTGTTAGGACTCAGGATGCTGGACTCCACTCCCCTTTTGTTATTTCACTAGATGAAAAGCACCCGAATCCAAATCGTGTGACAGACATGAGAGCCACACCGGGCAGAGCAGAAGCTTCTTGGTGTCTCATGGCCCACCTCTAATCTCAGCCACTGCTGCCGGGGACGTTTCTCTGTGAGTTCAGATGACACAGCAGTATCTGCCATGGTCTTGTACTTTCTGCCTGGGGCCGTCACCAAAACCACGGCGGCCCACTTGGCTGCAAGTAAGCATAGCCCAGAAGTGCAGGGAAGTTAATGAGCCCAGGCAACCCACAACCAATGAAAGCTGGCGGATAAACAGCCCACCTCCCCGGACCACTAGGGGAAGCATTCGTCTGCTTCCTAGAATTCAACCCCTCACTCAGTGCCAAAGGCAGTGACCTTGATGGTCAATGCTTAGGTTATTTTCCCTCCTTCCCTGACTCACTCTCCCGCTTGCGTCCAAGTCTTTGTCTCAGGTGTGGCTTTTAGGGGTCCCAACTTTGGCCAGCGCTAAAGAAGAGAGATCACCAAACTGGTCTGAATCGCCAGATTGCCTGGTGAAAGCAGGGCGCTCGGGGGGAAGAAGGAGGACAAGTCCAGCTGAGGTACCAGCAGGAGGTGAGCCGCGGGCCTGTGCGGTAATGAGATGCCGAGATGCTGGCCTGAAGGTGGTCAGGAGTCACCTTGGCCTGAGCATCCATCTGGAATTCTAAGAATCCTGCTGTTTCCCAAGCAGCTGAGCCATCAGCTGACCTCACTTCCGCTGGGACACAGTGCCCAGACCACTACTGGTTTCGCCACTTTTTTCCTGTAACCTTTGCTAAGAAATACATTTTGCTTGGCAGCCAGAGCTTATGTACATGTACACAAGTACATATGCATATTTATATTTATTATTCACTGGGTATATAAATGAACAAAAAGGTCAGAAACTTTATTCTTACTATACATGATGAAATCTGACCTCTTCCATTCTGTCATATTCTCTCTTTCTCTCTGACTCTTGTTTCACAAAATTGATTTCAAAACCCTTACCTATCAGTTGCAACCTGTAGCTTAAAAATCATTAGTCTAGACCAGTCTTCCTAGGAGCTTGAAGATACCATCCATGCTCTTTGTGCCTTGCTTTTATTACTTGGTAAAAGTAAGAAATAATGAAGAGGAGATGATCCGATGATAGAAGTCCTTCCTGTCTTTCAGAGAATTTTACGTGTTGATGTCAGATTCATAATAAAGTATCAGATTATACAGTCCATATTCCATTAATTTTAGTAGTTAACAGAAGACACAGTTTAAATGGAAAAATTATATGTTGTATTATATTTTTTCCAGAAAATACGTTTGCTAAGATGTTGTATATCCTTTCAGCAATATCATACTTTTAGATTCAGAATTAGGATATAAAGTCATAAAATAGTTGCAAAGATATAGCTTTAATTTAATTTCTTTATCTCTGATATATTCTAGGCTTTTAAAAAAAATCATCAGTTCTGCTTCTTACACCATTCTTCTTGCTCTGTTGCCCTAAAAGTGACCACGTGCCTTTATAGTTAACGGTCCCCTCCGTCTAGGTGGAGACAGCCTGCCAGTCTCAGCCTGGGTGCTCCCCCTTGCCTGGAAGCCTCCCTGACCTGACCTCCTCCTTGGCCGTGTCCCCACGTCACTGTCTGCACACCTCTAGTCTCATCAGATCCTGGGGTTGTCATCTGTTTACGTGGCTCTGAGTGCCTGAAGAATGGAACCTGTGTTATTCTTAGCATCCCGAGCACCTCACACAGTACCTGACACAAAGCGGGGGACCATCAGACGTCCACGATAGGAATAAAATACATCCTGTCTTTTACATTTTCACTCAGATGCTCCTAGGTGCCCATATCCTGACCTCAGGCTCTGATGCCATTTCTCAAAGGGAGAGCAACTACTTAGCAGCACAACGAAAACATTCACATTCTAATGCATATGGCATCTGGCATCTTCTTTATCAAACTGAATTTGGTCAAAAGAACACCAGTTGAGCACTGGGAAAGTTATTCATAGGGTCCGCTCACAAGAGAGCAACCCCTTCCTCTCCAAACAGTGCATGATGAGGACAGACTCATTCTCCTACAGATCAAGTTCTGAGGTGCTCTTCTGTATTAATCAGAATCCTCTGGTTGCAAGTGACAACAACACAAGAGGAAAAAAACAACACGCAAGCAAACAACAACAGTGGCTTCCCAGGCCAGGGGACCTTATCATCGAGCTCCAGTAACCTCCAAAAGAGCAGGCTCAAAAAGAGCCTCACAGTCCCTCTTGCCCAGGTCCCCATCACTGCTTCTCTCCAAATGCAGTCCCTCATCTCTTCTAAGGACTCCCCTGCTTCCATCTCTTCACTCTTCACCACCAGGGATAAATGCACATCACCCTTTCTGGTCCCAAGTCCAGAATTTCCAGGGAAGGGCTGCCATGGCTCCGCCCGGGTGAGGTACTGAATCGTGGGTCGTCACTGTCAGCAGGAGGGAGGCCCTGATTGGTCGCCACTGGAAAAAGTCACCATCCTTCCGCAGCCTCAGAAAACGGCCGCTCCCCTGGCAACCACGTGGATGGAGCACAGAGACACACCTTTTGCAGAAGAGAGGGAGCTATTATTCTGGACACAGAAACTGATGAGTGTCTACGGCACACTCCTAGAGTGTATCTCCATTTTCACATGGTTTTACAATATTCATTTGTAGCACTTTCCCCTACTCGTGAGCAAAGGTCCACTCTCTTACTGCCTAAGTCTCTTTAAGTAATTTCAATTTGCATCTCATCCCTTAAACTCGATTTAAGCTATACGAGAACAAAAGTAGCTTTTTAATTTTGTTTAGAACTGCCTATGAGGTATCTAACAGGATGTTCTGGCCCAAGAAGAGCTCCACTAACCACACATGACTGTGTCTTTCTTCTCGGCACTTTGGATTTGCTGCTCACGTAGTCAATGATAGTGCATTCCACACCCACCTTCAGTTTCAACAATAAAGATGATGACTTGTCTTGGACCATTTCTACTTCCACCATGTCTTTATTCCTTCAAATAATCACTTTTATTTTGAGAGTTATATTTTATCCATCCATACATGACCTCATATGAATAAATATCCCTCATTTCATGATGTCAGATGAACAAATGATCCTGAATGCAACCAGAATTGACCTTCAGAGAGGACTTTTTAAAAACTATAAAAGGATCATATAAAAGGATACATTCCATTGAGAACATCTGTTTTACCCAACATTGGTCTTTCTACGTAATCTCTGACGTCATCCCTCAGGCTCAGACCCCTCTTCCACATGAAAAGAGATAAATGAAAATCTGAGTCTTTTTAAAAGACTCTTATGAGTTTAACAAAAAGTAACCTCAGTTGTTACTTTAACTTAATAAAGTAAAGTAGGATACGCTGGGCCCCAAATATGGGACGTGTGGTGGCAGCTGGTTTTGTGCGGTTTAACAGTGCTGTCGATTTGAGCAGGGTCCCAGGGAATTAACATTTCGCCTACCTTAGGGCCCTGACAAAGTTAAGCTACTGGAGAGAGAGAAGTTGGATACTTAGCAGAGAAGCTAAGACAGAGGTATCAAGTATGAGCCATCTTCAGGGAACGACATGTTTAATGGCTGGTGTCAGGTTCTTCTCTGACATCACGGGGCCGTTGCTTCCGACCCAGGTTCCCTCCGAGTGGGATTCCTCCACCCGGTGTGTGATGTCAACTGAAGACAAATGGCTTCTTCCCACAAATCTGTTTCCTCTCTGGACTTCCCTTTCTCAATTCTTCTTCAGCAATACCAGGTTTTCCCATTATCCTAGGCTAGAAATTCTGGAGTAAATTTCAACTGCCCTCTCCCTGTTTACGTTCAGTCTCCAAATACCATCATGATTTCCTCCATGGGTTTCTCCTATTCATTGGTCCCTGTTTGATCCCTTTCCTGTGGGTGAATCTAATCATCCCCTGAGTTCCCCGTGCCAGTGCCCACCACTTCCAATCCATTACACAATTACTTCCAGATTAGTCTTCCGAAAACACAGCCTTGCGCATGCCAATTACCTGCTCAAAGCCCTCAATGCTTTCCCATGACCTTTAGGAAAACAAAGAAAAAAATCTGGTCCTCTACTACCCGGCTCCGACCTACTCCAGATGAATCTCTTGAATTCCCTTGTGGCTCCTGTCAAACTAGTCTATTCATTTTTCTCCAAACATGTCTCTAGTTTTACAACTTGTTAGTTCCCCAAACCTCCCAAATACCTGGTAACTTGCAACAAAAATTATTTGAATGCCTGGCACAGAATAAGCAGTTGATGAGTGTCTGTGGAATCAATGAAAACATTTGTATGTAATACAGAGACAAAACTTTTTTCTGTTGATTGGCAAAATTTTACCTTAAATCGATGTTTCTTCTTCAGGATTTCATTACAATTTTTACTTGATATACCAACCAGATATATAAAATGTTCCTAAATTACAAAAAAATGCACACCCTTGACCCATCCACTTCCCCCTTCTCCCCACCGACTCTGCTCCTCCTTTTGAGTTTCCATCGGTCGTTATGGCAGTTATGTATCTATCCAGTAGTTGTCGAAACTAGAACCTCAGAATTGTCCTCAGTTCCAACTCCTCCTACTCACCATGTAAGAGTTACCTGCATTGCAATATAACAACAAAACAACAATAGCAAAACCTTACATTTATTGAGGGTTTACTAAGTGTTATGGGTTCAGCTGTATCCCCCCAAATTCATCTGTTGAAGTCCTAACCCCCAGTACTTCAGAATGCGTCTTTATTAGGCACAATTAGTTAATCTGAGGTCATCCTGCAGTAAGGTGGATGGAGTCCACCTAATCTGGTATGGTTGGCTAGACTCCTCGTAACTAGGGGCCATTTGGGCACAGACGTGCACACAGGGAGAACGCCACGTGCAGTCTGGAGTTTCCTAAAGCTACTAGGGGATCCTCCCTTAGCGCCTTCAGAAGGACCATGACTTTGCCAACACCCTGACCTCAGACTTCCAGCTTCCAGAACTGGGAGACAGTCAATTTCTCTCATGGAAGCCCCTGAGTTTGTGGCACTTTGCTATGGCAGCCCTAGTAAACTAATACGCTGAGTTCCAGCCAATGTGCTGGGAAGTTTTGCAGACTGACAGTTATTTAATGCTCATAGTAGCCAGGGGGTCATCTACAGTTAGGGGTTCACACCACCATTACTCCATTTTACAGCTAGAAACAAATGCTTAGAAAAATTAAGTACTGAGGCCATCTCCTGGATATAAATAGTGGAGCAAACCAAAGCATCTGCGATTCCAAAACTCAAGCTCATATCCACTCTACTCCTGGCCCCTGGAGGACCTCTTCTGACACCTTCCCAGGCTGGGACAAGGTCACAGAGGTGGCAATCACACAGCTTCAGTTCTCTACACTATAGAGTTTCCACTTAAGATATTCCTTCACGTGCTGCATGTAAATAGAAACTTGAATAAAATAATTCATTTTATTTTAGACAAGCCCACATTCACCGAAAGGTCCCAAAGGCAACTTTCTCTTTATCTAATTTATCAGATGTATTATTTAAAATGAAATGAATCATAAAGAAATCAAACATGATGGCTGCACATTTTTTACTGTTTATGAGGCAAACATGCTATTGCTAAAAGAAATTAAAATGGTAGCATCACGCTGTGCACAAATAAGGAAAATTAAATTCTGAACACATTTCAAAATTTATATTTGGTCTTAATATGCAGTGTGTGAATGAATGAAAAAGCAACAAACAACCCAAACATTTGCTCGCTATTTCAAAGAGAGGAATGATGTAAACTACTAAATACAGAACATAAGTGTGTTTTCTTTAAGCATTAAACACTACTCAAAGAAATGTGTAGTTTGTGTTTTTGTTTTGTTTTGTTTTGTTTTAAATATCCCAGGGGAGAGTTGTGAGTTTTTCTGTAAAATTCTCTTTGAGGGAAAGCAGTCCTCAAACCAGCATAGACCACGGCTAATCTAGAGGGGCAGTTCTCAAAATCTGGTCCAGGAACCTCATTCTGGGACTCTATAAGACTACTGTCAGATTGCTACTAAGATTATATTTGTACTTTCAACTTTGTTGACATTTTCACTGAAGCTGCAGAAGCAACAGTGGGTAAAATTGCTTGTACCTTCCTTTGCAGCATTCCAGCCAGTGACATCAAACTGTTCTTGTAGCCGTTATATTCTTCGTGGTCACATAGTCGCAGTAAAAAAAAAAAGCCAGTTCCAATTAAGACTGTCCTTGACATAGCAGTAAAAATTGATTAATTTTATTAAATCTTGACCCTTGATTGCACTTCTGTTTAATATTCTGGGTGATAAAGTGGAAAATACAGATAAGGCTCTTCTGCTTTAAAATGGTTTTCTCCTGAAGAAACATATTTGTGTGTTGAGTTGTGAAATGAATTGGCTGCTCTTTGCGGGGACACTAATTTTACGTGGAAGAAAGACTGACAGACAAGCTACAGCTACTCAGTCTTGGGTATGTGCAGGCATTTTCTTATGGACCACAATGACAAGGAGCTTCCCTCTTCAAGGAAAGTTACTGACAGTACTCAAAGGTTCATGGAAACATTAGAATGTGGGAAAACCTGGACCAGCCACCTTGAATTTAAACATTTCCCAGTACTTAAAGACATTCTCATGAGATTGTTGGTAATACTAATGAATACAACTTGAAAAAAATATATCATTTAATAAAATGTATCAACATTTAGAATACCTTCATAATCAGCAACATATGCCAACATCATCATGGGCAAGAGATCCATTCAACACATTCATGATCCATTCAAGATAGAGCAATGGATTTTAAGTAACACAGTCCAAAAAGTTCATTGCTATATTTGAAAATTCCTTATTTCTACTAACCTTTAAGGGACTATAACTTATAGAGTTTTGGTGTAGTATCAAAGAATATCCACAATTATCTAAAAAGCTACAAAAATAATCCTTCCTTTTCCAATTACACATCTATGTGAGGCCAGATTTTCTTCCCATATTTCAAACAAAATATATCACAACAGACTAAACAAAGAAGCAGGCATGAGAACATAGCTGCCTTCTATTAAGCCAGACAGTAGAATATATAAAATAGATAATAAGGACCTACTGTAGAGCACAGGGAACTCTACTCAACACTGCAATAACCTATATGGGAAAAGAAGCTGAAAAAGAATAGGTACAGGTATATGTATCGGAAATATGTAACGGAATCACTTTGCTGTAAACCTGAAACTAACACAACATTGTAAATCAACAACACTCCAATATAAAATTTTAAAAGCCAATAGACTGAATTTTGGGGGGTCATAATATTACCTCAATTTGGCTTCTTCCTCTTTGGTCAGGGAGGCCCCTTCATAACCCCTAGAAAACTTCACAGGGAATTATTTGAAACTCAAGGATGGAATGCTTCTGAAAGACTCACATAAATTGTAAAACCCTAGACAACTAGTCATTGCTTCATTAAATTATTATAAGAATACCAGCAAAAAAGAAAAAAAAATGCCAGAAAGTAGAGAGATTTTCAAAAATAAAAACCAGGGAGGGCCTTCAAGACGGCGGAGGAGTAAGACATGGAGATCACATTCCTCCCCACAAATACATCAAAAATACATCTACATGTGGAACAGCTCTGACAGAACACCTACTGAATGCTGGCAGAAGACCTCAGACCACCCAAAAGGCAAGAAACTCCCCACATACCTGGCCATGTGGCTGACAGGGTCTTGGTACTCTGGCCAGGTGTCAGGCCTAAGTTTCTGAGGTGGGAGAGCCGAGTTCAGGACATTGGACCACCAGAGACCTCCCGGCCCCATGTAATATCAACAGGCGAGAGCTCTCCCAGAGATCTCTGTCTCAACGCTAAGACCCAGCTCCACTCAACGACCAGCAAGTGACAGTGCTGGACATCCCATGCCAAACAACTAGCAAGACAGCAACACAACTCCACCCATTAGTAGAGAGGCTGCCTAAAATCATACTAAGTTCACAGACATCCCAAAACACACCACTGGATGTGGTCCTGCCCACCAGAAAGACAAGATCCAGCCTCATTAACCAGAACACAGGCACCAGTCCCCTCCACAGGAAGCCTACACAACCCACTGAACCAACCTTAGCCACTGGGGGCAGACACCAAAAACAACAGGAAGTACGAAGCTGCAGCCTGTGAAAAGAAGATCCCAAACACAGTAAGTTAAGAAAAATGAGAAGACAGAGAAATACGCAGCAGATGAAGGAGCAATGTAAAAACCCACCAGACCAAACAAATGAAGAGAAAATAGGCAGTCTACCTGAAAAAGAACTGAGAGTAATGATAGGAAAGATGATCCAAAATCTTGGAAACAGAATGGAGAAAACACAAGAAACGTTTAACAAGGACCTAGAAGAACTAAAGAGCAAACAAACAGTGATGAAAAACACAGTAAATGAAATTAAAAATACTCTAGAAGGAATCAATAGCAGTATAACTGAGGCAGAAAAATGGATAAGTGACCTGGAAGATAAAATAGTGGAACTAACTACTGCAGAGCAGAAAAGAGAAAAAAGAATAAAAAGAATTGAGGACAGTCTCAGAGACCTCTGGGACAACATTATATGCACCAACGTTCGAATTATAGGGGTCCCAGAAGAAGAAGAGAAAAAGAAAGGGTATGAGAAAGTATTTGAAGAGATTATAGTTGAAAACTTCCCTAACATGGGAAATGAAATAGTCAATCAAGTTCAGGAAGTGCAGAGTCTCATACAGGATAAATCCAAGGAAAAACACACCAAGACACATATTAAACTATCAAAAATTAAATACAAAGAAAAAATATTAAAAGCAGCAAGGGAAAAGGAACAAATAACATACAAGGGAATCCCCATAAGATTAACAGCTGATCTTTCAGCAGAAACTCTGCAAGCCAGAAGGAAGTGGTGGGACATATTTAAAGTGATGAAAGGGAAAAACCTACAACCAAGATTACTCGACCCAGCAAGGGTCTCATTCAGATTCGATTGAGAAATTAAAACCCTTACAGGTAAGCAAAAGCTAAGAGAATTCAGCATCCCCAAACTAGCTTTACAACAAATGCTAAAGGAACTCCTCTAGGCAGCAAACACAAGAGAAGGAAAAGACCTACAAAAATAAACCCAAAAGAATTAAGAAAATGGTAATAGGAACATACATATCGATAATCATCTTAAATGTAAATGGATTAAATGCTCCAACCAAAAGACATACACTGGCTGAAAGCATACAAAAACAAGACCCATCTATATGCTGCCTACAAGAGACCCACTTCAGACCTAGGGACACATATAGACTGAAAGGTAGGGGATGGAATAACATATTCCATGCAAATCGAAATCAAAAGAAAGCTGGAGTATTTCTCCGTAATGATCAAGGGATCCATCTAAGAAGAAAATATAACAATTGTAAATATTTAGGCACCCAATATAGGAGCACCTCAATACATAAGGCAAATGCTAACAGCCATAAAAGGGGAAATCAACAGCAACACAGTAATAGTAGGGGACTTTAACACCCCACTTTCACAAATGGACAGATCATCCAAAATGAAAATAAATAAGGAAACACAAGCTTTAAATGATACATTAAACAAGATGGACTTAATTGATATTTATAGTACATTCCATCCAAAAACAACAGAATACACTTTCTTCTCAAGTGCTCATGGAACATTCTCCAGGACAGACCATATCCTGGGTCACAAATCAAGCCTTGGTAAATTTAAGAAAACTAAAATCGTATCAAGTATCTTTTCTGACCACAACGCTGTGAGACTAGGTATCAATTACAGGAAAAAAACTATAAAAAATACAAACACATGGAGGCTAAATAATATGCTATTAAATAACAAAGAGATCACTGAAGAAATCAAAGAGGAAATCAAGAGATACATACAAACAAATGACAATGAAAACACGATGACCCAAAAGCTATGGGATGCAGCAAAAGCAATTCTAAGAGAGAAGTTTATAGAAATACAATCCTACCTCAAGAAACAAGAAAAAGCTCAAATAAACAACCTAACCTTACACCTAAAGCAATTAGAGAAAGCACAGCAAAAAACCCCCAAAGTTAGCAGAAGGAAAGAAATCATAAAGATCAGAACAGAAACAAATTAAAGAGAAATAAAGGTCAACAGCAAAGATCAATAAAACCAAAAGCTGGTTCTTTGAGAAGATAAACAAAATTGATAAACCATTAGCCAGGCTCATCAAGAAAAAAAGGGAGATGACTCAAATCAATAGAATTAGAAATGAAAAAGAAGAAGTAGCAACTGACACTGCAGAAATACAAAGGATCATGAGAGACTACTACAGGCAACTATATGCCAATAAAATGGACAACCTGGAAGAAACGGACAAATTCTTAGAAAAGCAAACCTTCCGAGACTGAACCAGGAAGAAATAGAAAATATAAACATACCAATCAGAAGCACTGAAATTGAGAGTATGATTAAAAATCTTCCAACAAACAGAAGCTGAGGACCAGATGGTTTCATACGTGAATTCTATCAAACATTTAGAGAAGAGCTAACACCTATCCTTCTCAAACTCTTCCAAAATATAGCAGAGGGAGGAACACTCCCAAATTCCTTCTACGAGGCCACCATCACCCTGATACCAAAAGCAGACAAAGATGTCACAAAAAAAGAAAACTACAGGCCAATATCACTGATGAACATAGATGCAAAAATCCTCAACAAAATACTAGCAAACAGAATCCAGCAGCACATTAAAAGGATCATACACCATGATCAAGTGGGGTTTATCCCAGGAATGCAAGGATTCTTCAATATACACAAATCAATCAATGTGATATACCATATTAACAAATTGAAGGAGAAAAACCATATGATAATCTCAATAGATGCAGAAAAAGCTTTCGACAAAATTCAACACCCATTTATGATAAAAACCCTGCAGAAAGTAGGCATAGAGGGAACTTACCTCAACATAATAAAGGTCATATATGACAAATCACAGCCAACATCATTGTCAATGGTGAAAAACTGAATCCATTTCCACTAAGATCAGGAACAAGACAAGGTTGCCCACTCTCACCAGTATTATTCAACATAGTTTTGGAAGGTTTAACCACAGCAATCAGAGAAGAAAAAGAAATAAAAGGAATCCAAATCAGAAAAGAAGAAGTAAAACTGTCACTGTTTGCAGACGACATGATACAATACATAGAGAATCCTAAAGATGCTAGCAGAAAACTACTAGAGCTAATCAATGAATTTGGTAAAGTGTCAGCAGGATACAATAGTAATGCACAGAAATCTCCTGCATTCCTATACACTAATGATGAAAAACCTGAAAGAGAAATTAAGGAAACATTTACCATGGCGACAAAAAGAATAAAATACCTAGGAATAAACCTACCTAAGGAGATAAAAGACCTATATGCAGAAAACTATAAGACACTGATGAAAGATATCAAAGATGATAGAAACAGATGGAGAGATATACCATGTTCTTGGATTGGAAGAATCAACATTGCGAAAATGACTATACTACCCAAAGCAATCTGCAGATTCAATGCAATCCCTATGAAACTACCAATGGCATTTTTCACAGAACTAGAAAAAAAAAATTGAACAATCTGTATGGAAACAAAAAAGACCCCGAAGAGCTAAAGCAATCTTGAGAAAGAAAAATGCAGCTGGAGGAATCAGGCTCCCTGACTTCAGACTATACTACGAAGCTACAGTAATCAAGAGAGTATGGTACTGGCACAGAAACAGAAAGATAGATCGATGGAACAGGATAGAAAGCCCAGAGATAAACCCATGCACATATGGTCACCTTATCTTTGATAAAGGAAGCAAGAATATACAATGGAGAAAAGACAGCCTCTTCAATAAGTGGTGCTGGGAAAACTGGCCAGCTACATGTAAAAGAATGAAATTAGAACACTCCCTAACACCATATACAAAAATAAACTCAAAATGGATTAAAGACCTAAATGTAAGGCCAGACACTATCAAACTCTTAGAGGAAATCATAGGCAGACACTGTATGACATAAATCACAGCAAGATCCTTTTTGACCCACCTCCTAGAGAAATGGAAATAAAAACAAAAATAAACAAATGGGACCTAATGAAACTTAAAAGCTTTTGCACATCAAAGGAAACCAAAAAAAAAGATGAAAAGACAACCCTCAGAATGGGAGAATATATTTGCAAATGAAGCAAGAGACAAAGGATTAACCTCCAAAACATAAAAGCAGCTCGTGCAGCTCAATATCAAAAAACAAACAACTCAATCGAAAAAATGGGCAGAAGACCTAAATAGACATTTCTCCAGAGAAGATACACAGATTGGCAACAAACACATGAAAGGATGCTCAACATCATTATTCATTAGAGAAATGCAAATCAAAACTACAATGAGATATCACCTCACACTTGTCAGAATGGCCATCATCAAAAAATCTACAAACAATCAATGCTGGAGAGGGTGTGGAGTAAAGGGAACCCTCTTGCACTGTTGGTGGGAATGTAAATTGATACAGCCACTATGGAGAACAGTATGGAGGTTCCTTAAAAAACTAAAAATAGAACTACTATATGACCCAGCAATCCCACTACTGGGCATATACCCTGAGAAAACCATAATTCAAAAAGAGTCATGTACCACAATGTTCACTGCAGCTCTATTTACAATAGCCAGGACATGGAAGCAACCTAAGTGTCCATTGACACATGAATGGATAAAGAAGATGTGGCACATATATACAATGGAATATTACTCAGCCATAAAAAGAAATGAAACTGAGTTATTCGTAGTGAGGTGGATGGATCTAGAGTCTGTCATACAGAGTGAAGTTAAGTCAGAAAGAGAAAAACAAATACCATATGCTAACACACATATATGGAATCTAAAAAAAAAAAAATGTTCCTGAAGAACCTAGGGGCAGGACAGGAATAAGGATGCAGATGTAGAGAATGGACTTGAGGATATGGAGAGGGGTACTGGTAAGCTGGGACGAAGTGAGAGAGCGGCATTGACATATAAACACTACCAAATGTAAAACAGATGGCTAGTGGGAAGCAGCTGCATAGCACAGGGCGATCAGCTCGGTGCTTTGTGTCCACCTAGAGGGGTGGGATAGGGAGGGTGGGACGGAGGCTCAAGAGAGAGGGGATATGGGGATATATGTATACTTACAGCTGATTCACTTTGTTATACAGCAGAAACTAACACAATAATGTAAAGCAAGTATACTCTAATCAAGATGTTAAAAAATAAATAGGTAAGTAAATAAAAATAAAAAAGAATGCCATATTTGGAAAAATGTAGTAATTTTAAAACAAATATATCGATATATAATGGATTCACTATAACTTTAAAATGAATTCTTAATGAACATGTTGAACTCTATATTTAAACATTTCCAAGTTTAGTATCTGATACAGTAAATATTAATAGACATAATTCACATAGACAAAAGCTCTTTGAGTTTTTCTGTATGTTTTAAGCCTGTAGAAGAGGGATTGAGAACCACTGTCTCAAAGGATTTGGGTGGGAGGAGTGGGGACGATCAATAAACAGGCTAAAGTATGCATTAGTCTGGATTTTATTCCAAGACGCAGAAATGTATTTCACCTCCCATCATCAAACAAATTTCCAAGCATCACATTTTTAGTTACTTTCAGCTCAAAATGTACAGTGACAATTGAGACAAAATGAAAACACCATCCATCCTAATGTTGAAATCCCAGTTAGCACCGTATACCCTGGACAAGTTGGCTGACAAAGGACTTTGATGCTGAGCACAGCCTTACAAAGTTGCCTTTCTTTCCATCTGTCCAAGGAAGTTGCATTTCTAAGTGAGTAACTTTTACATAAGGCAGTAAGCCACTGAAACTCCGTCCCGTCATCAAAGCTTCATGCCTTACCAAAAGCACGGCAATTTTAAAATTATAACAAAATCCTTAGGAAATAAATGGCTGTCTCTTGTTTCCTAATTAGATGCTAAAGCTCGGAAATGAATGTGTAAGTCAGAAGGGTAAAATTCCTTTTCTCCTGAACTCTTTATACTTCACTTTGAAAATGTCTGAGTAATTGGATTATCTCTCATTTTGTTATGTCTCTCATCAAGCTAGTTCTATTAATTCTATGATCTTGTTTCTGGTGATTTTATCTATAAACGTTCCTTATGGGAATATTTTTTTAAATATTTATTTATTTGGCTGCGTCGGGTCTTAGTTGCAGCACACAGCACCTTTGTTGTGGCGCGCGGGCTTCTCTCTAGTTGGGGCACGCAGGCTCAGTAGCTGTGGCGTGCGGGTTTAGTTGCCCCGCGGCATGTGGGATCTTAGTTCCCTGACCAGGGATCAAAGCTGCGTTCCCTGCATTGGAAGGCGGGTTCTTAAGCACTGGACCAACAGGGAAGTCCCCCTCCTAGGGGAAATTTTTAAATTGCTTCTGCCAGGCCGGTTTGCATAGTAGGTATAAAAATAAGTTTCAGGGTACAGGCTATAATGATGAAGCCAAACTCCACCACATACATCTGAGTGATGATGAACAAACTACGCATGTGTCAATGCCTCAGCTTGCTCAGCTATGATATGGGGTTAGTAATAGTACTTCAGAGAGTTTGGTGAGAATTAAAATGAGTTCTAATTGGTGAACACTTCAGAACAGTGCCTGGTGTGTGGTGGCCACTTATTATAATACAGCTGATAAATCTGTTTACTTGGGTCATCTTTCTATTACCAGCATGCAGAAGCTCTTGTGGTACAGATGGATAAATGTTCTCTCTGGATATGAGTTAAGGGTCTCTTTAGTGGATTATGTTATTAGAGAATAAAATGATATATTGCCTCTCCATCAGCTCTAAGTCAACTCTTTAGGTTGTCTTTCTCTTTGCTTCTTTTCTCATCTTAGTATCTATTTTGTTTACCTACCAGTTCGTAGGGTTTTGATTGACTGTTCTGCGCTGTTTTGCCTAAATTTAGATGTTCAACTCGTGAAGGTTTAACTACCATTTGTGTATTTATCATACAGAAGCACACGCAAAGCTCTTTTCATACCTTTTATCTCAACAAGCTGAGACCTCAACACAATCGCTTCCATTTCACAGTTGAAGAAAGTGAGGCTCAGCACGGAAAGGGTCCCGCCCAAGGTCACAAAACTCAAAGTAGCCGAGGCGAGACGGAACTCGAACTTTTTGGCTCCCAGTTCCACACGTGCCAAGGACACACATTTGTTGAGATGATACTCCTGAAGAGCTACAGTCTTTCCTGTTGTCACATCTCATGGTCCACATGCAGGTGTGTCTACTCTACATGCTCATCACCTCGAGAGAAACTCCTTGAGAAGCCGTCACAGCCTACCAGCAGGATCTGTGGGTTCTCCAGGGTAGAAGCACCTGTAAGGGCCGTATTGTTGTGTGGCCCTGAGATGGGTCTGATCCCTTGCTGAGGTCACTTCCAGACTAAGGCCACTGAGGAAGACAACTGCAAAGCCTTGACCGTCAGAATGCCAGGGGGCCTTGGCCAGCCATGAAAATGCCAGCCTTGGCATTTTCAGATAGCTTGGTCCTTAAGTAGTCATGGGGCTGGTGAGGGAGCTTCAGCAAGGGTAGGTGTCTCATTACTGTGATGCATCATGTAAAAACAGTGGCCTTTATGTTTTGCTGATTGACGGGAATAAGACATACATGTGAAAACATTACACATGATGCTTTCAAAAGAAGTAATCAGCTTTCCTGGTTGCTGTCATTCAGTTGTTCACTTCTCAGTTTGATCATCTTAGATGCTATGGAGTCCGTGGTCTCTGGGGGAGGACAGGCCCCCTTTCAGGAGGGATCTCAATTCCCTATGCCCATGGCATCATAAATCCTGTGGATAACACTCAGATTCCTTGAATGGGGAAAATAGATAAGACTCCCTCCTCTTGTGAGAAGAGAGTAGGATGGTGGTCCTGGAGAAGGGAATGTGGGTGGGAACTCCACCAAAAGGCAGGGTAGGTACAGGAAGCACAAGGCTATGTCATATCTGGGGAGACAAGTGGAGGAAACTATTCTGTCTGGTGGCCCTCTGGTCCTTGGTCATCACCGGCAACCTTAGAGATGCCCACTGTTATATTTTCATGATCCCTTGGGTCCAGTCAGCCTCTGCACATGCTCATCTCTCCTGGACGTTTCCTGTGTGAGGACCAGGCTAGGAGCTCCACTCACTACAGAACCCCCTAGTCGTCCACACTCTCCTCCAGGCCAGAAGTTTCCAAATTTAGCAAATAAACATATAGGAGGCCCAATTAAACTTGAATTTCAGACAAACAACAAGTTTGTAGTGTAAGTATGTCCCATGCAATATTCGACATAGTTATACTAAAATGTGTCTGTTTATCTGAAATTTGAACGTATCTGGATGTCCTGTCTTTTAGCTGACAGCCCCCAGCCCCACCCCACTATCTGCTCAGCCCTGCCTCCTACTAAGAGCAGCCCCGCCCTCTCCATCCCATACCCTGAAGGGAACAGGTTTCTGGAAACGGGGAGCAGGCAGGGGTGCTGTCCTCAGACAACATGGGGCTGCAGCACAGTCTTCCCCTGGGATTACAGATGATGGCGGGGGAGGAAAATAAAACAGAGCTAAACAGTAACTAGTATCTTAGTACATGATCCTCCCACATCTTCCTCATCTAGGGTCCAGAAAACAGGAAGCAGCTTTGATCCTCTCAAGTGGAGTAGCTGAAATGAACTAGGAGATAAAGTAGATTCCAAAGCCTGTGGTTCCAAGACTATGGGTTGAGGGGTGAACCATGAAGGGTCTGTATCACCACTGGAAAAATTTAATACAAACAACCAGGAATGGCTTGTTTTTCAAGGACTTCCTCAAACTTGATGCTCTTTCCCCTATTTTGCTCCTTTCCAAGACACCAAAAAATATAAAACAATGTATTTTGTTTCCCCTGAAGATTCACCGTCGAGAAAGAAGAGATCACATTTCTAGCTGCTCACGGCTCCCTCAGCACCACGATGAAGGACAGTCTGCAGGCAGGCAGGGCGTGAGTTAAAACATTTTTGTTTCAATCCTAAAATGTGCGTTTTTACATTAAAATCACATACCTCACGTCCATTACAAACACCGGAAGTTCTACCTGGTCTGGCCCCTCCTACCCCACAAAAGAAGAAAATATTCCATTCTTTGCAAACTCAATTGCCCTAGATTTTCCTATCATCTCTCCTAAGGAAATGACACTTCTGCTGGAACACGATGGCCCTTACTGTCCCGTTATGTTCTATCCTGCGTTGCTTTCAACCTGAATAACTGAGTGTGTCCTCTGGAAAATGGGTAAATCAGAGGAGGGCAGGGACAGTCCTTAGAAGGAGCAGCTGGGAACCAGATCCTTGGAGCGCTTGTAGCTGGGACTGGTGTGGGAATTAGATCGTTGTCGAATCATAAACCTACACTAAATTCGCTTTCTTAGGCGTGCCTCTGGCTTTTGCTTTGTCAGTAATCGCTCTCTGCTCCCTGTGGTTTTGGATAAAATTCTTCCCCCAAGGTTGACCTGTTTCATTTGTTCTAAGAAGGATGGAGGGATGGAGGGCTGTGTTTCTCTCTGCAGTGCTCTCCTAGCGGCTGGGTATGACCATCACCCCCGATCAGAAGGAAGGCCATTGGCACAGGGAAAGGTCAAGGGAGATGGAGGCGGTGTTGTTTGTACAGAGCCTTCCCCCATCTGGAGATGGTTGTTCTCACCCTGGGATGCCCTGGGCTGCAATCTTGGAGGTGTGTGCTCTGGTTTTCACAGTCCGCTCCTGTGCTAAGTATGTATATGGGGTCCTGGGAGAAAGGAATAGTGCATACCTTTATCAGGGGCGAGGCTGGAGGTTTACAACAAATCCCATAAATACTGAATGTGAGAAGAACTGAGCTCACCAGCCTCAGGTTGACTTAAGAGACAGGCAGAAAAAAACAAAGCCTCCCCAAGTTCTGTTATGATACTTGCCCTGCTCTCTACTAACACTTACTGGAGAGGAAACCATGCCGAAGAGTTATGTGCAATTACAAAGGTGGCCTCTGGTCCCCAGCTCTGCCAAGCTGCCTGGGACCACTGAGAGCAGTGGGGTGAAATCCACCTCCTGGCAAAGGGAGGAGGTGAAAATGCCTGGCATATGCTGCCTGTATCCTGAGGCATCCCCTGGCAGGTTTCACAAATGCAGAAGATAGTCACGGAGGTCACTGCAGCTGCCCTTTCTCCTCCAGAGACCCTCGTTCCTCCCCTTTGAGGGTTGGGGGGTCCAGGAGGAAAGGTTAAGGATGCCAGGAAGGCTTTTCATAAAGAATGTGATTTAGATGGGCAGGTGGTGGTGAAGTCAAAAACATGCTTCTCTTGCGCACACCTGAGAGCCCAGTAGGGTTGGTCCAGTGAGAAGGGTGGGGCATGTCCAAGGCAGAGGGTTGCCCGTGGGAAGGGCTTGAGGTGGAAATGAGATTGGCCCATTGAAGGCACGGAAAGAAGGCCTCCCAGGCTGATTCAGGATGTACAGGATGAAGGGGGATGGGACACGTGGATGAGATGAGATCCAGGCGGGCTGGACCAGGCACAGTCTTAGGGGGTATTTTGTTGACGACTTCAGACCTTGATCTTAAATGTCATGGGAAGACACTGAAGGATTTGCACTGGGAAGGGAGGCAAGCTGATTTCCATAACTGCAGAATAAATATTCTGTCTGCTGTGAGAAGAGTGGGTTAGAAGGGAGTAAGACAAGAAGCGGGAAGAAGCCAGTGAGGAGGCTGGTCCGCAGTGGTCCAGGCAGGAGACGATGCCAGCTCAGAGCAAGGACGTGCAGGTGCTGCCGAAGATGATTGAACGGATTTGTGCTAAAGTCGGAGGGTAGGTTTGGGCAAGTGGTTGTTCTTGATAAACATTTGTTATGTGAATTAAAGAATGGGCTCTTGGCCTCAACTTCTCCTTCTTTTACTCAGCATGTTCCTAGATTTCTATTTCTAAAATTAAGTCTGATAGCACTCTGCCTGCAAGATATTACCCACATTTCTGGAAATGGTAACTTCTAAAACCTCAATATCCTCTTCCAACCTGTGTGTCTTTCTTTCCCATCACAGGACCAAGGCCCCGTCAGTTATCAGCACTCCTTAAATGGACCCCTTGCCGCCATCACTGACCATCCTCATTCCACGTCTGCCAGGCTTGCATTCCCCTACCTCTTTGCCTCCAAATCCTATTCATCCTTCAAAGCTCCGTGGGCCTAGTCTGTAGCCTTTCTAATTCCCCAGTGTGGGTTCATCACTCTTTCTCCTCTTTTCTCCACCAGCATATTTTCTCAAGAATATATAAACCAAGTAAGTAAGGCACTGGAACCAATCCCATACAGTTAGTATGGTAACATGCAATATACGGTTATCAAATTCTCTCTCTCCATTTTCTGCCTATAGTTTTTTTGGCAGCAGATCAGAAGCCGGATGCTTCCATCAATGCTGTTTGGAAAATAGGCTCCTTGGGCCAGCATGGGGGTGAATCTAGGGATGTCTGTTTTCCTACAGTCATTTTCTAATTGAAAAGGTACCAGAATCATCATATTATCCATTTGATTGAGAATCAAGCTACTTGTCATTCAGTTGCCTTGGAAACAGGAAGAATTTAGGTTTCTTGATCTGCTAACTTTTCAGAACACACAGGTTCACCTTGGGCCCTGTTACGCAAGGCACAGCTATCTTTAAAATGTAGGGGGGTGCTTTTCTATCCACATGTACGCACAGGGCTGTTTGATGCTTTGATAATTTACCGTGTTGCTCAGTCTAAATGCCAAAATGCCTCAAAGGCTTGGCTTGCCCTGTGCCCAAAAGGCACAGCGGACCAAGTCTGACCTTAAATTCATACAATCTGGTCTTCTATCTTTAGTGACAGTGCCACATTCTGCCTCAAAACTGAGGATGGCCGCCTCCCCAGGGGCTGTGTTTCCCTTCCGGATCCCTCTCCGGGACGATGCTCGTGGTCTGTGTGCAGGGCTCATGCATGTGGCCTGGCGGCGGAGTTTTAACCAGTGTTCTTTATGGCTATAGGGATGCTTTCCACCTGCCACACTCAGAAGTATGTTCGTCCTCCTTCTCTGCTTTCGAGTCGATCATAAAGTGAGGGCAGATCAGAGGCCCACGTTGCTGAGATAATACCCAAACCACAGAGGAGTGTGTATGTGTGTGTGTGCCCATGTGTGTGAACATATGGCTATGTGCGTGCATGTGCGTGCACGTGTGTTCACGGGCACGGAGCACAAAGTAAAGGGGCCAGTTGGTGGAGGCAGCCTGGTGGAAGGAAAGCCTTCTTATTCCAGTGTGAGACAGACCACGTGAGACCCGATTTGTGACGGATGTGTTGTAAACAAAAATAACAGAGGCCAAGGGGCTAAGGGACACGCCAGTAGTTGAGTGCTGCCTGTATTTTTAAAGAGGTTCACACTGATAATAACTTGCATTATATTAACTCATTGTCTAATGAGATTGTTGTATGCTCATATTAACTGGCGCTCACTAAACAATTATCTAGGGGAAAAATATCACGATTGCCTAAGAAAACAAACATCAGTACATAGTTTGGTTTAACGACATAAAAACTGTGGATTATCGAAAATTTTGCAGAATAAAGGAAATTTATTACTTTTAAGTATATTCATTACATTGGACTCACAGTACTGCCTATGAAGAGCCTTACTTTAATCACTACGTGTAAAGATGTTCTGTAATCAGTGTTACCAACTGCATGCCTAAGAAACATTACCCTTTGCTTAGATTACATTTTTTTAAGCAAGTTGTTGATCTACTGCATTTGCAAACCTGCTTTTAACTTACCACTCACTGGTTTAGAAGCAGGGGTAAGCAAACTTTTTCTGGAAAGATCCAGACAGTAAACATTTTAGGTTTTGCAGGACAGTCTCACAATTACTCAGTTCCTCCTCATAGTACAAAAACAGCCACAGACAATACATGAACAGTGAGCATGGCTGTGTTACAATAAAACTTTATTTAAAAATCAGGCTGTGGGCTGGATCTGCCGACCCTGATTTAGGGAATGTAGGTTCACTTTCCCCCAGGCTCCATTAATCAAAAACTGAAAATTAGTGATGAACTCCATGCAACGTGAAGTCTTTGTTAATTTTCCAATAGCTATTGGTTTTGTTTTTATTTTGAAAAATGAATTTAGCTTCATTCAAGGCAAAAGTAATCAGAAGCAATTAGTAATGACGCAAATCTAGGCAGCATGTGTAATTGCTTAGATTTTTCCATGTGAGTGTACCACAGTCTGTTTGTTACCGGCTTCATTTATTACAAATATCTGAGCTCTTCCAGTGGGCTGGGTCCTGTGCTAGGTGGTGTCTAAACAGAAATAAATCAAACTACCCCCTTGTAGGGTTCCTGCTGCACGGGGCCTGAATGCTTTCAGTGTCTTGTTCATTACAACTCCAGCACTGAAGCAGGCCTGGTGCCTAGTAGGTGTTCAAAACATCTTTGTTGATAAACTGAACTTCAATATCCTCTTTGACACATCTGAAGTGAATCCTTACCTTCCCCTAAAACTTAATTTCTCCTTCTGCCTTCATTTCTTCTATTTATAACATTGCTGTCTAAGGTTTAAAACTCCAAAGTCATCTTTGGTGACAGCTCACGGATCCGTCCCTTCACGCCATCCTACACATTATAATCACCGTAATCTTCCTACAACTCAGAACTGATTCTGTCAGTCCTCGTTCATGACACCTGGGGAGTTGTCTTCTACCTTCAAAAACAAAGGCCCACTGCTCTGCAATGTGGAAATCATCCGTAGCACCCAGATTTACCTGTGCGCTCCCTCTGAGTGTGGGGTGCCTCGTCCCCAGCCCACATCCCTCTCAGGCCCCTCCTTTGAGACACAGACCCTCAAATACCCCCAGAGTCCCCTGGACAGCCTGCCTTTTGCGCATGCTCCTGTATCTTCTCAACAACATATTGCTTGGTGTTTCATCCATCCTTCTAGGATAACTTTATCTGCATTTCAAAACACGGGTAAAAATCAGTTTCCACTCCCCTTCCTCCATGGAGAATTACAGGGCCTGTGCTTTCCAGCTCCTTTTGTCCTTATCACATCCTGCTGGAGCAGGTGGAAATCTCAACATTACTAATCTCTAGTGAAGAAATGGGACTGCCTCCTTTTCCTCTAAATAAACTCCCACCGGTTCCAGAGCCTCTATTTGCTTGGGCCTGACACTCTCCTCCATTCCGTTTACAATCTGGTGCTTCGTAAGTTACAGTCAGCTCCTAGAGATGTGTCTCATTTTCAACCTTGCTACCCAGAGGAAAATCCTCACGTTGTTCAGAATGTCTTCCCCTGCCTCCTTCTCCCCCCCCAGAGCAAGACCTGGGTCATGGGCAGGGAGCTAGGCTAGGGTCTCCATGGTGCTCAGGTCCAAGGGCAGCACAAGCCCCGGCAACAAAGACCCAAGGACCGCATCCCTCTTGGGGGATGGTCCTGACACCCTCCTTCAAGTGCCTGACACTCTGACGCTTCTGCAGGGATCCTGGGGAAACATGTGGAATTCCTGCAGGCTGAGAGAAAGGGGCGGTCCCACCACGCCACGCTGCCTTCCTGCTTGACCACTTGGGCGCTTCCAGAAGCCCAAAGAGGAGTAGCCACCCTTTCTGGGGTTTCTGATGTGTCAACTCCTACCCACCCTGGCTGAACCTCAGGAGGTGGGATCCACCGGGTTCCTTCGTGAGGGTCCCATGCAGCGGCAAACCCCAGACCCGCCTTCGCTGAATTTCTAGACTTCCTGATTTTTGCTTCATCTTTCAACTTCTTTCCAGAATTCAGGAAATCTGCTTGGTATTCTCTCTGGTTTCTGGCCTGCTCTCTGGCCAACCTCCAAGCTGTGGTTTGGGGACCCCGTAAGTCTTCCCCCAACTACATCACAGCCTGGCTTTTTCAAATCAAAGAATCTTGTGGGCACACCAAAATTGAGCTAACCGCTTTTAAATGTCTGTTTGAAGCTTAGAGCTGAGGGGTAATCTTCGAGTTCTTGGATTCCTGTCTCCGTGAAGAAGTGAGTGCCCTGGCCGCAGTGTGGGAGGGGCCAATCAGGTGTGGCTGGCAGGGTTACAGATTAAATGCGCTCCGTTACATGTGAATTTCAGATAAACGATACTGACAAACTTTCAGTATGAGTATGTCCAAAATATTGCACAAATCATATTATACTAAATATAACTGATTGACTATCTGAAATTTAAATTTAACTGGTGTCATGTATCTTCATTTACCTCTAAAAATAATTATTAATTCTAATTTCCCAGCTCTTCTATTAGGTTCTATTAGTTCACAGTAAGAACTCTAAGTAGAAACAGGTGTGGCTGGTGGCAGAGGCTTCACCAGGAATGAAATACATCAGTTTAATGTTTTCAAAATGATGGTCTTCTTTATACTACACTGAACTATAAAAAGTGGAGCAGATAGGGCTTCCCTGGTGGCCCAGTGGTTGAGAGTCCGCCCGCCGATGCAGGGGACACGGGTTCGTGCCCCGGTCCGGGAAGATCCCACATGCCGCAGAGCGGCTGGGCCCGTGAGCCATGGCCGCTGAGCCTGCGCGTCCGGAGCCTGTGCTCTGCAACGGGAGAGGCCACAACAGTGAGGGGCCCGCGTACCACAAAAAAAAAAAAAAAAAAAAAAGTGGAGCAGATAAAGCAATGATCCCATATGACAATCTCTTCAATACAGGAGTAGGGCTTTCTGTTATCATTTTATTAGTTTAAAGATGATATAATTTAGAGATTAATGGAGACCTTAAATTACTTTATACTCTGCGTTTCTGAAAGATTAAATTAATTTATAAATAATTCTATACTGTTGACTTTTTTTTTGCATTTCACCAGCTTTTATGGTAAAAATTTATATCAAGGAAGTTTTAATTTTAGAATTATCATTGTTAGCACAACCTGATGAAATAACTTGGAAATTATAATAATATTTTGATTTAAAATGTTATTAATACACACATAAATGAGAATATCTATGTTAAACACAGGAAATTCAGAGATCAATTGATTTTTGTGGCTGGGTAGCAGAAATTCACAGCTTTTCGACTTTTTCCTCTCAGTTATTCTGAGAGCTAATTAATTTTGTAGAACGTGTTGGAGTTCTGCTATTAAAAACTTCAGTTTTCAGCGTTCTAGTTCAATGACATACTCACTGGTCGAGATTGGCAGGCTTTGCCTTGGCCATGGAAATGGATGGTTAAAATTCCTAATCTTTGGTTGGTCCTACACAGTAAGCCTGACAGCAGAGTTTGACTTGAATGAATTTATAAATAACATTGGGCTGGAACACTCAGCCCTCCCATAACCAGCAGACAGAAATTAATTTCAGATAATCCTCCAGCAGTTAATAAAAAAGACCACTTTTGGCCATTACCCACCTGGACTAATGTGCCTCCAGAGACCAAGAGGTAAGAAGCATTTGATCCCATTAATTAAGATTTTTTTTTACAGTTCTTTTTATTAACAAGACTTCTAAATGTTAAAACTGATTCCAGACCTCAACTAGAAGGTTACAGCCAAGGGGAAAACAAAATACTACCTTTTGAATATCTCATTAAGTTACATCCTTTTAAAGTTGAAAAGCAAGGTCAACAGTTACCATTTTTTGAACCCTTATTAGCTGCTAGATACATTCTACACACTTGAGATGCATTATCTCTTTTCCTCCTTAAAAACATCTCCATGAGGTAGGTATTATTATTTTAACCCCATATTACAGGCTAAGAAACTGAGGTTTATTGAGGTTTATTACGTAGCTTAGGGTCACACAGCCAATTAGTAGCAAATGAAGATTTGAACCCATTCACTGTAGATTCCCTCGTTTTACCTGCTGTACACCATTTACTACATCCTTTTTTCACTGATAACAGCTTCTTGGTGCCTCTGGTAGCATAGTCAGCTAGAAAATTAATACTTTAGTACCCAGAGAGCACACTTAGTTAGGTACATTCTTGCATAATTTCTAAATATTATTACTACTCATCTTGCTTTTTCCCTACAATATATAATAGATTCCAAATTACCCACTGGATTGAATTTTGAACATCGTATAAACCTTTATGTATTCCTATATTGTACTTTGTCCTTTTAAAGTATAGTTCTTGAGCTAATTATAAGTAATTTTTAATTATCTTTTAATTTCAACTAATTCCTTGCAGCCAAGAGCATATCTTCTACACAAAGCATTTTTAAATTCTGAATATCACCATTGCTTTACACTCAAATGATAATTAGTATTTTATGTAAGGCAGAGTTTTAAAGCAGGGCTTCTCAACCTGGGGTTCCCATGCCTATGGATGGAATTCCCTAGCCCTCAAGTAACACTGGAATTGTATATGGAATTTTGCCAGGATATTTGAGTACATGCAAAGTTGGTAATATTAAGATGCTCATAGCTTTCATCGGATGTTTTTTTAAAAAGTCCATGACTTCAAGTTTAGTACCCAGTGGATTATGGTACTAAAATAATACCTGGATTCTGATGCTTCTTTGTACTGGAGCTCCTGCTGAAGCTGGTTAAGAGTTAGTCTCAGCTCTTGGACAGCTGCTAGGGGCATAGGTGGCGTGCTTGAGGTGCTCAGAGGTGCTCAGAGGTGCCCAGGGAGCCCTCTGTCACTCCCAGTGGAAATTCAGGATTTGAGTCTCACGACCCCTGACTTTGGCAGACTCAGGGAATCTGTTATTTCTTTCAAGGAAACCTTCAACACACGGACCCTCTCACCTTTTCACCATCTGTCACCTATGTGTTGCTCCCGCACCCTGGCTCTCCCCACTGGCTGACACTCAGAGTCGAGATGCGAACACCCCTTGCTCCTCTGTCCCTCCACTGAGTCACCTGGCAAAACCTCTAGGCTGGTGACATTGGGCTCACTGCCTGCTCTGCCGAGGGTCTTGAACATCACTGAAGACAAATCCCAAACCAAGTGGGCTCTCAGCCCTGCCCTGAAATCTCACATCTGTCCTCCAGTCCCCGCACCCTCCCCTTATGCAACTGAGAAGCAGGCTTTTATCCCGGCCAGAAAGCAAAATCAGCCCCCCTATCTTCACCAGATCTTCCAACCCAGCTATGTCTGTACCAATCCCCTCTGCCTCTCCTTTTCTTCAAATTAATAAAGTGTCCCCCATTCCCTTTGGTACCACTAAACCCACTGCTTCTTCCATATGTAAGATCCTTACCTACAATTCTCCTCTCCCTCCTGCACCACTAATTTTTAATCCTTCTTCTGGGGCATTCCCACCAGGATTAGAACATGCTGTACAATCTCTTATCTGAAATAAAACAAAGCAAACAAACACACACACACAAACACTCCTGACCCCGCACTGACCTCTAAGCACTATGCTATTTTCCCTTCCCTGCTCTCCCTAGAAAAAAATTCTTAGAAATGCTTAAAATGATAATGGTACCAAAAATAAAATATTAATAATGATAGCAAACACCTATGTAATGCCAAACACTGTTTTCAGTATTTTGCACGTATTAACTTAATGACTCCACACGACAATCCTGTAACTGTTAACAATAAAGTAAGGACCGTTATCATCCTCATTTTACATGTGACTAAACGGAGTCACACAGAGGTTAAACGTCCCAGGTCACATCAGCCCAGACCCAGATGAGCTAAGAGTCGAACCATGGTAGCTCATACTCTCAACCATCTCTCCGAATTTTATCTGCATTCGATGCCTACATTTCCTCTCCCATATTCTGGTGAAGCCAGTAAATCGGGGTTTAGCACCTCACCCCCCAAAACCTCATGCTGTGAAATCCGGTGGTTAATTCTCAACCCTCATCGTACTGGTCCTGTCAGCAGCACAGGACCATCAGGATTACTTCCTCTTTCTCTGGTCACTGTCTTCCTGATACCAGACACAGCATTGACCTGGGTCTCCTAGCTCGCTCAGTTTTCTCTGCTGGACCCTTCTCTCTGCACAGCCCTTACAAGCTGCAGGGGTTCCTGCATGTCTTCGCTTGTCTCTCTGGGAGATTCCAATCTCTTGGGATTTACATACCGATGGCTCCCAAAGTTTTCTCCCACCTATCCCCTGAGCTCCAGTCTCCAGTCTCTACTTGGATATAAAATAGTATCTCAGAATGGACAAGGCCCAAACTGTTTCCCTCTCCCCCCTCCCCCCAGTCTGCAGATCTCCTGGAGTCTCCCATCTTAGGAAATGGAATCCCTATTCTTCCCACCACTCAGGACAAAACCACTGCAATTGTCCTTACCTCCTCCTTGTTTCTAACATCCTAAAGTCAGTTCACCAGTACACCCTGTGGGTTCTGCCTTCAAAATACTTTACTTCAGACGTACCACCCAGGCCTGTGCCTCAGGGCCCTTGCACATCCAGTTCCCAGTGGCTCAAATACTCTTCTTCCAGCTGTCTGCTGAATGACACCCACTTCTCATTTCAGTCTTTATTCAAACGTCACTTCCACAGAAAAGCTTTCCCCACTGCCCTGTGTAAAGCAGCACACCACTTCATCCTCTAGCTCCTTATCTTGCTTCACTTTCTTCAGCACCCTTTATCTACCTGTGATTGTATTTCTTTGTTTAACATCTCTTTCCTCTGACTACTCTGTAAGTTCCAACATAATAGAAACTGTGTTTGTTTTCCAACGCCCGAAAAAGTGCCAGGTCCACGGTTGATGCTCATATAAGTATTTGTTAAATAAAGAATGTTAAATACCTACACCATGATTTTGTGCAATATAGATATTTTTAAGAAGACCCCAAATAAATATTTATAAATTAAAAATGTACGTTCAACGAACATCTTAAAGTAATCCTGCCACGTCATTTGCAAAATTTTTTGCATGATAGATCACAGGCTAAGTCCACAGTTCTTTTCAATTTTGCATATTTGGATTTTCTTTAACTGATGGTCAGAATATTTTAGTAGATCATATTTTACTCCGAAATGATTAGCGTGTTTCCTATTTCCATGAAGCCATTATGCCTACAGCTGTAGATGCACGTGCACCGACCTGGCATTTGAAAACACTCATCACACTTGAAATGGAAATGATGCTGAGTGTTGAACGGTTGTATAACCGAACAGTTGTACCATTCGACACGGACTTCACCTTCAAGCTCATAAGTCACGGGCATTGCTAATTCGATTCAACTGGCACAGTCCACTTACAAGAGAAGCAAGTATCAAAAGGATATTAAATTGATGCTCAAATGCATTTGGTGTAACTCTTTTTTCTTTAGTTTTTGTCAAGTCAGTTGACAGGTTTTGGCAGGAAAGAGTTCTTTGGGAATATTAATATAGTTCACTTTCACTCCTAGAAGTAAAATTGCTTCAGTTTTTGTTATTTTTTTTCACTCAGTTTTTTGTTGATCTAAATATTGGCGCCCTCAGACAAACCAGCAACTAAATTACAGTTTTAAAAAATACCTCTGTGGGTGAGGAAATAATATAGAATATTAAACATTTAATCAGCCCATAAATAGAAAAGGAAAAGTATCTTAAAGAAAAACAAAAAAAGGTACTCTTTAATCTTCAAAAATTCTGAAAAGAAACACCAATGCTTAAGATTAAAGAAACAGAATGTATTTCTTTATGTGATCTACTTTCCAGCTTGATAAATATGAAGATGTCTTCAATATATTATGCAACAAATAATATCTACAATGTTAAAAATTCACACACATTATCCTTTCTTTCTCAGGTAAATGCAGAGCTTAACAGTGCATTCTAAAAATCCATTTATCACCTTTCTAATACATGTGACATAAAACTGAAATGGTGATGGATCCACCACCAAGCAAAGTAGAATTCAAACAGTTTGAGCTATCAGAAAACTCGACAGAAAAGTGGATAATATCGTGATTTTCTACATACGCATTTTGCTGCATTGAAAAGACTTACTTGTCCATTTTTGTCACCTGCAGACGTGAATGATAATAAAGATGATTAGATCAAATCAATATAACCCTCCACAGATCACCCACTGTGTTCTGTAGTATGGCTGCTGCCAGCCCATTGTCATGGGTTCATCTCCACGCTCTACCCAGGTGACAGTGGTAACAGGACACAGGTTTAAAGCTTCAGACGACAGTCATCAAGCCAGAGAAAGTCGCTCTGATTTACTGCTCATATTACACTCTTCATCACACCTGCACATACCGCTATTGAAGAAAGACCTGTCATCACTTGCAAAAGCCATCCCAAATTATGGCCTGCTCAACACAAGACATTTAGATAATGACGTAATAAAAATGTAAAGTTGCAATTGTGATAAGTTCATAAAAATGGAAAGTAATACAGTTGAAAGAGAAAGATGGGAAACGTGTGCAGGAACAGATTGCTTGGTTTCAAAGAGATTGCTGAAATACCACACGCAGGCACACATGCGTGTGCACACACATACACACACGCACACAAGTGTAATGAACAAGTACTGGGTCAAGATGTGGTCACTGGTGAAGAGATTTGGAACACAGAAGACTAGCTATTAGCACTGTCTCCCATGTCTGATCCTAAAGCAGAGGCCAGTTTCCTAAGTCCAGCCCCATTCCCCTACCTTTTATGACCTTGATTTGAGACACAATGAAATCTGATTACACCATCTCCCAGTCCCAAGTCCTTCTGACCAATGCAAAGGCTCACACACTGTGCCCCCTGGTGGTGTCCTGTCCCCACCTCTCCTCCGTATATCTGCACCTTCCATGCTGGATAACTTTTGCTCCCTGCATGGAACATACTCTTCTTTCATGTGAAACTCATCATCAGCCTGCCTTAGGAACTGCCTCTTCTCCAAGCACCTCGTGCAATTTGCTCTGGAAAGCCTTCTCTAGGACTTCCCTGGTGGCACAGTGGTTAAGAATCCACCTGCCAATACAGGGGACATGGTTTTGATCCCTGGTCCGGGAAGATCCCACATGCTGCGGAACAGCTAAGCCCGTGTGCCACAACTACTGAGCCTGCGCTCTAGAGCCCACAAGCCACAACTACTGAGCCCGTGCACCACAACTACTGAAGCCCCCACACCTAGAGCTCATGCTCCGCAACAAGAGGAGCCACCGCAATGAGACGCCCATGCACCACAATGAAGAGTAGCCCCCATTCGCCGCAACTAGAGAAAGCCTGTGCGCAGCAACAAAGACCCAACCCAGCCAACGTAAATTAATTTAAAAAAAGAGAAAAAAGTTTTCAAACATTGCTAAAAAAAAAAAAAAAAAAAGCTTTCCCTACCTCCTGTCATTAAATGCTCCCGCTCCAGAGCTCAGCATTTTACTAGCACATGTTACAGGACTGGAACTAGACATCTGTCACTTTCCACAGACATCTCAAAGTTTTTTGAAAATGTGTATACATCTTAATCATCTCTGTAATTTTAATGATATCGCAGTATTTGCTGCAAAGAATCTCTGATGACATAAGGAAGGCAGAGTTGTAGAATAATATGTAATAAGTATTCGTGAATTGCCTCCAAAAAGATTAGTGACATAAATGCAGTATCCCCCATAAAAGTCTCATTGAAGTGTCATTTTTGTATATAAAAAAGCAGCCAAGTTATTACATTGGGGTGATACTTGTTTTCGATATTTTATGGAATTGCACAATAATATATATGTATTTTGAGTGGCCTCTTGAATGCGTTTGCCACGTAAGCTCTGTTCATCTGGACAGCTATAAGATAAAAAGTTATTTTACTACAAGCAAGAGACTTGAATGATGTGTATGGTATAGAATGAAATATATTCAAAGTCAAAATAGATTTCTCTCAAAGTATGGGCGTTCTCCTTTGGCAGGTAACAAAGCACATATATGTAATCTTTTGAGGAATTCAATACTTTCCAAAAGCTCCTATGTATACCTACTCTGTGTATGGAGAAACCTGCACTCTGGGGAACGCTACAGGGCATTTTGCTGAAAGATATATGGGTAAACTTAAGTGATAAGAGGGCAAAAGTAACACGGTCTTTAGTTCAGTGGGCAGATGTGGTCATCTGTCAGCAATCTTTGACCACAGTGTAGTTTATTTCATGAATACATGAGACACCACTTTAGCACCTGAGATATACTTCTGAATGTTTTCCACACACTCTGACTCATATTCAAAGCATTTTGAAAGGCAGTGAGTCACATGATCTAGGATGACAAACTAGTGGAGAAAGGTAACTAGTCAGTCTGCCATCAGACAGGAGGCAGCCACTAGGTAAGTTCTTCCCTCCCAGTGGCACCATTCTGAAAAGGTTTGAAATCAACCTGCCCTCCCTGGTTTTGAACTTGACCCCCAAGAGAAAGAGCATCACATGCTGAAAACCTCCTGAGGGTAACTAATAAGACTCATGGTTGTTAACTTCATTTCACATTTCTTCCAAATACTTCATGCTTTATGCTTACTTTTTCCTTATCTTTAGGAGAGTTTTAAAAGATGATAGACGACAAAGACAAGTCTCTTTGGATTCAAAGACTTTAAAATCAGCACTCCATTTCACTTCTCCACTAGAAAGACCTGCTTCACAAAGGTCTCTGTCGACTCTGAGGGTGAGATTCTTCCACATCTTTCCAAACACCCCAAGCCCAGCAAACCATGGCAAGTTTGGGGAAGAGGTTCACACTTTATATCATTCTAGTTTTAAAAACTAAGAATGTTGTCAAATAAGATATTAGCAAAAGTAAAGTAAGAAAGAAGCTATAAAGTCACCTGTACTATTAGTAAATGGACTCAGACAGTGGCAAGAAATAAGTTCCTGCAGGAGACCTACTACCTCTAGGTAGTTTAAAAGCACATAATATAGACCTTGAACTATCTCACTGTGTAATCAACTAGTTTATCGCTTCTTTACAACAACATAAGAAACTTTTTCAAGGGCTTTTTCAAAATAAATGGCATACCTTTGAATCATTCCTAATGTTTAAATCTAATAACTTTATTAAAAACCTAAATTGACATTAGCTTGCCATTACTCAATCTCCGTAAAAATATGGTGGTTTTTTTTTTTTTTTTTTTTTTTTTTTTTTTTTTTGCAGTACGCAGGCCTCTCGCTGTTGTGGCCTCTCCCGTTGCGGAGCACAGCCTCCGGACGCACAGGCTCAGCGGCCATGGCTCATGGGCCCAGCCGCTCCGCGGCACGTGGGATCTTCCCGGACCGGGGCACGAACCCGCGTCCCCTGCATCGGCAGGCGGACTCTCAACCACTGCGCCACCAGGGAAGCCCTCAATGTGCTAATATTTTTATTAATATTTTCATGATTTTTTTTTTTTCCTAAAAGATAAGTCTGGGACATACTGATCTCTAGTCTCCAGAATTAAACTCCGTGTGTGTGTGTGTGTGTGTGTGTGTGTGTGTGTGTGAAAACTGGACATTTGCCAAGGTTCCATTCCTCTGGAAAATCTTTCGCTTCCAAATTTCTCAAATTATAGGGCTCTGGGTTTTTGTTTTTTTTTTCCTCTCTCTTTCCTTTCCCTTCCCATCCTTTCTTTAGACAAATCTGCAGGTTTCTGTAGACCCTCCAGGGGGAGCACAGAGAGAGGCAAAAGAGATCATACTCGATACTGGAAGAAGGATTTGAATTTTCCAGAAGTAAGAAGGGAAAAGGGCCTTTCCGTTGAGAGAAGAGATTGCGAAAAAGCACAGCAGCCTCACAGGGCACAAAATCTCCTGCAAAGGAGGAGCGCTGGATCACACAGACAGTGGAATGGAGGAGAAGGGTAGAGATGGGGTCCAGGACTTCAGGTGGTACAAAGTTGCACAGTCTTTTATTTCAGAGTGTGGATTTGGATTTTATTCCGTAGGCAACAGAGCATGAGTGAAAGCTCCTAAGAAGGAGAATGATGTGATCAAGGTAGTTTTGACCATGGTGTTTTGGGGACAGGAAGGAGGATGCCTAGAACTGAGAACCCGGGTCAGTGGGACAAGGTGAAAGGCTTTGCGTCTTTCCAGGTAAGTGATGACAAGGGTCTGCATTAAGGGAAAAGCAGTGGGGCTGGAGGGGGAAGTCTAGATGAATGGGATGTCAGAGATAAAGCCAACGGCCAATGTTGTGATCTGGGAGGAGGAGAGGGACTTGACAGCTCTGCCCAGGTTTTTAGCTTAGGACATAGAAGGCTGCAGGGGGCACAGACTTGAGGGACCAGAACAGATTTAGAGTCTTTGGAGATAAAATAGAAGGCTTCTGAGGTATCGGGAACAATTACCCAATGCGTGCAAACATGGCCCTCAGGAGAGGAGCCTGGCGTTGGGGATATAGTCTGGGCAGGTGGGCTGCGGGCAGGTTAAGCAGACGGCAGCTGGGAATTCTGACCAGCAAGGAGCCCAGGATGGGATTCCAGCCTCCACGAAGGGATGGGAATCACCAGAGCAGATAAGCACCTCGCTTTAGGGGCGCTGAGCTGAGATGCTGCATTTTCAAGGTGGGCTCAGGCCCTTGATTCAACTTGCTGTTGAATCCTACGAAAATGACTGACACTGTCTTCATCGTTTCTGATTCCAGGGCCTGGAGGGGCTACACCTACTGATAGGGGCAGAAGGAACTCTGGACAAGCCCAAGGAACCCTGTTCTTAAGTCCCTATGCCAAATATCCACAGGTTCCAAAGCAACAATAAATAATAACGCCCAGACCCCTTTACAGGTAATGTTTCCCATCAGACAGAAATCCTATGCAACAGCCTCCCTGCCGGCGGTGTTCTCCAGGTTACAGCCTACCTATCATTTGCCACGGGTAACCACTTGAAACCCACCTGGGGAAACCTTGAAGGGTGCCTATTAGAAGGTAATCTCATGCTCTCTTTGTCACTGAAATTTACTAACGAGACTTTTCCCATGGATTGCAAGGATCATTGAAAGAAAATATGCTCTCTGCTTGCATTAACCACCTTGGAAGTATTTGAGAGTATCTCCTTTTGCTTCTCTTTTCTTAATAATATGAAAAAACGAAATGGTGCCTATCCTAACAGGGTCGGGGGCACATCAGGTGACTGGCAGGGGAGAATTCTGGCTTCCTTGAAAAGATGAAACACCCAAGGCTTCTCAGCCTGAGGGCAGCCTGCCATCGCTGCCACAGTGTGCCATTGACTGCGGAGAGGGTAAAAGGATGGGAAAAAGTATAGTTGGACCATTGTTTAAAAGGGACTCCACACATCCTCATTGGCTGTGTATTAATTGAAAGAAACCATTTGTTTTGTGGCTAAAACAGTTTGCTTCTGAAATCTGCTAAGGAATGATTTCTCAAAAAAACTCAAAGCCAAGTTTAATTATTCCAGCTTTCAACCTAGGGACACATTATCCTTTTTTTCTAAAGAGAGAAAGCCTTAAATGGAAATCAAAGTCTGAAGCACAAGAACTAACCCTCTTTGCCTGAACTGGTGTTTAACAAGAGCGGACACTACACATTTCCTTTCTTCTGAGAAACTAGTTCAAAGGTCAAGCCTAATGGAAGTCTTCAGAAGTTTTATTTTCCTTTGCAGGCTTAATGAAAGGCTCAGAGCTTGACCCAGTAAAATCTAGATGATGAAGTAATCTCAGATGTTGAAGGAACCTCCATGATCTTTCCCTTTAAAATAATCATCTGTAGGAGATCAAAAGACGGTGCCTGGTTATTTCATTAAAATATCGTATAAACAGGTCCATATATACATATATCTTTATATCCTTTGTTTCCCATAATCATAAAGATCTAACTGTAAATTTTTTCTTTAGGTTTGAGCTATGATCATGGATATGAATAGTACTCAATGATCAAAACATATGATGATTAGAGCATACAATATTTGATACACTGTTATTAAATATAAGACATAATTTTATTTAAAATGCTTCCTTTGATGAGAAGGATATAGCGTTTTAAAAAATTAGTTTATGACTCCATGAACGAATGTTATTTTTTGCTAGAATGAGACAGGTCAGGACCGATCTTTCTATTTTTGGCTCTTATAGATGCCAGTTTTGAGAACCCTGTTCACATAACTATACAGCGAGGTCCTGGATGAGTGCGAGGTTGGCCTTTCTTTGTAAAGATGGTGGAGAGAAAGGGAGGTAGAAAGGAGAAGGGGTGAAAGGCAGATAGATGTTGGTGAAGTTGAGCATATTGAAACTGATGCCTTGGAAGGCTCAGTGTTCCTCACCCCACCTGGGACACACCGCCTCAGCCTCACAGCTACCTGTCCAGGATTTAGGGGGTACGACTCCTATTCTGAACCTCAGAAAGCATCAGGACAACAGAGACAGTATTGCTGCTGCCTTCCGGGTGTGTCCTACTTTCTCTCTCCTCCCTCCCAAGGGCTCCAGGTCCCTGTGCTTCCTGACAGCTTAGTTCCAGACTCTTCATCGGGGGTGCAAACTCCACAACAGTGTGTGACAACATATCAAGGCCTTTTCTTAATGAGGCAGAACCAAAATGCCTGGGCAATACTGACCTTCAGATCAGGGCTTCCTAAACTGAAGTGCAAAATGCATCCCTGGGGATCTTGTTAAAATGCAGATTCTGATCAGCAGGTCAGGGGTGGGGTCTGGGATTCCGCATTTTCTAAAGGGCTCTGCTTGGGAGGCACTTTTGCTGTAGAGGATGGTCTTGCATCCACCTCCATGCTGGCCACCTGATTTGGTAGGAGCAATGCACAAGGCACGGCTGAATCCCCAGAGAGCATGAAATGCCTATCTCCACGATGAGGGGGCTCAGGCTACAGGGGGATGCTCTGGGCTGAAACTAATCAGAGAGGTTGGATGTGGCTAAGTAGGACGATGGGTCTGCTGGAGGTCAAGGGCAGGCAGGGAAGGGAAAAGAGAGGAGAAATAATAAGGCTGTGAGCAAATCTAAGCGATTCGGGCACGATTCATTCAGATGACCTCAGCTAGCTGAGGAAGGCTCCAGAGGAGAAAAAAGAGACATTAGGAGGATTTGGCTGGGATCAGGGAAAGGGAAGGAATTGTTGGGTATCTTTGAAAGGCAAGCTGAAAATTTTGTTGTTTTAAAGGGAACAACATCACCTCATAAATTCCAGTACTTGGATAATAATCAAGGAAAACAGTTCCCTGAAGAGAGCCTTGAAAACAATCCATGGGAGGTGAAGTAAACTGTGTTACAACCTAGACTGTGGATGCAATGGTTAACCGAATAAAGTCAGCCTACATATTTTGACAGAAAAGATGACCAAGACATATCACATGAATAAAAAAAAAGCTACAAATAATAAAGATATGATACAATTATTGCAAAAATACAAAAGAAGGGGAATAGATATTGTGATAAAATTTTTTAAAGTAAATTATGTCTTTACAAATTCATGCTGCAACGTTTTGAAAGGCGACTTTAAATTTTGTTGATTATATGATCAACTATATATTTTGAACACGTGGGTTCCTAAATTCAGACTTTTCTTCAAGTAAGAGAAAACTCTTACAGCAAAAGTCAAATGATCCTAGTGCCTTATTATGCCACTAATATTCCAATACAATAAAAAGCACACTTGCGAGGTCAAATATGATTAACATCTTAATGTCATAGCTTGATTTCTAACTTCTGCAATAAACCAGATGTGATATTTAAGATGTTTCTCACTATAGATCAGTGATTCACTTTCAAGTGCACAGAAATCACCTTGGTGTCTTGTTAAATTGCAGATTCTCATGCAGTAAATGGATTTCTAACCAGCAGCCAGGTCCTGGACCACAGTTTGGATGACAAGGCTCTAGAGAAGGAGCTAGAAAATGTAAGTTTTGGTCATTTTAGCATTTGTAATTTTTTAAGTACAAAGATATAGTCTAATATAAGATTCAAAATGTGGTGGATCGAGATACTTTATTTCAGTGATTTTAAAACTGATGGAATGAAACAGAAAAGACAGTGATTATTTTGTAGAAATTATTCCATTCCATAAGTGGGTATGACCAATTTATCAAAGCACTAGTGACTTATTATATGAGGTTGGTCATAGGTTTAATGGTTTACGTGTAAAATTAGTAAAACTACTCTTTGATTTGGAATCTCATTTTCCATAAACTACACAAACTTTTTCAAATTTACAGAAGATAAAGTATACATGTGGACCTACATGTGATATTTTAAACACTATACAAAATTCATCTTTAGGGCTTCCCTGGTGGCGCAGTGGTTAAGAATCTGCCTGCCAACTTAAGGGACACGGGTTCGAGCCCTGGTCCGGAAGATCCCACATGCCGCGGAGCAACTAAGCCCGTGCACCATGACTACTGAGCCTGCACTCTGGAGCCCGTGAGCCTCAACTACTGAGCCCATGCACCACAACTACTGAGCCCATGCTCTAGAGCCCGCAAGCCACAACTACTGAGCCCATGTGCCACAACTACTGAAGCCTGCGTGCCTAGAGCCCGTGCTCTGCAACAAGAGAAGCCACTGCAGCGAGAAGCCCACGCACCGCAACGAAGAGTAGCCCCTGCTCACCACAACTAGAGAAAGCTGGCACACAGCAACGATGATCCAACACAGCCAAAAATAAAAACAAAACAAAAAATAAATAAATTTATTTAAAAAAAAATCATCTTCAGAAAAGGTACATCTATATGAGCAAAATGACTGGCCAGGTAAACTGTCTCCTTTGGGGCCTTCTGAGAGTGGCAATCGTACCCCCAAAAGCCCTCCTCTGGGGACACATATAACTAGATTATTGTAAAATCTCACCACAGCTGAATACCTCTGGGATTCCCGCTGAACCAAAGGCAGCTCTGCCTAAGAGCGCCATACAATGTGTTTTACCCTGGACACCCACCGGTAGCTCCAAACACAGCCTCTTGCATTGGTCTGCTAGGGCTGCCATCACAAAAACCACAAGCTGGAAGTTGATTTTATCACAGTTCTGGAGGCTAGAAACCCAAGATCAAGGTGCTAGCAGGTCTGGTTTCTCCCGAGGCCTCTCTCCTTGGCTTGCAGACGGCCACCCTCTCCTCGTGTCCTCACATGGCCTTTTCTCTTATAAGGACACCAGTCTTGTTGGATTAGGGCCCCATCCTGATGGCTTCATTAACTTAATCACCTCTTCAAGGACCTTCTCTCCATATACGGTCCCATTCTGAGGTCCTGGGGGTTGGAACTTCAACATATGAATTTGAGGAGACACATTGCAGCCCTCTTGAATTCACATCTGAATTCAAGGCACTGTAGAGTGACACACAACTGAAGAGAGATGCAGAGAGAAGACAGGGCAGTCCTGGCAGTCGGTGTTAAGAGACAAGAAGGAGAAGGGAAGGGGGTCAGAGGGGGACAGGGGGCAGTGGCAGAGTGGCCGAGGCCCCACACCCCAAAGCTCTGCAGGAGGCCCCAGCAAATGCCTACTTCTCAGGGCCGTGCTCGGGAGTTCCTGCCAGGGCCCCAAAGCAGCTTTTGTATCCAGAACTGTGATCTGGTTTTCAATGAGACCTGCCTAGCTGGGGCTGCTGAAACAGCTTCCTGTCTCTTTCATACCCCTCTGGAAACTTACAACAAGCTCCTATTGACTGAGGTAACCAGAGGGCATTTTTATTCCTTGCAATTTGTAAGTGCTTATTGCAGTGAGGGAGCTAATGCTGCATGTTACATACAAGCGCTTCAGTAGACGGTATGGCTTGAATGACCTGTATGTTCTATGGAGATGTACCTAAGGGTCTCATTATATGTTGCATGCTTTGCCTTCTTTTTTATTAAAGCAACAGTGTAGGGTAATCAAACAGAAACTCCTTTCCTTTCTAATGGATACAAATGAAAATTTATAGTCATCAAGGATTCGCAGTTACTTAAACAGGGCAGGTCTAGCCTGTGTGTGAGCGTGCACGCTGCTTCACAGACACGCCCAGATTCTGTGCTCCTAATGGCCACTTTGACAATATTAGCAGTACTGCCTATTTCTTTCACGCTGATTTATGGTGAATTTAAATCTGGTTACGTTTCAATAATCTTCAAAACAAAGCCCAGCAAGTATCTTGGAAGGCCCCCTGCAGAAACATGGTAGTTTATCTAAAAGAGCCTATGTTTTACATTTTCTTCTTTAAAGTCAGAAGCATTTTTACTGCAGTAGAGATGTTAATTGCCACTTATCTTAATGACTTCTTTTCTGATATAAAATAGCCTGGCTTGAAATACAGCAGACTTTTTTGTCAAGAAGAGACAGGAATAGGAGGTCTGTTGGCTCCTGGGAGAAATGGGACGCTTTTTCTTTTCTGTCTGCTTGGTTTGTGTTGGTTGCAGGCTTTCTGATTTAGGACCTTTGAGGTCTGAGTTACTGCCTTCATCTTCTGCGTGAGGGAAAACGAACCCCAGGAGAAGCCATGAAATAGAACTTAGGCTCTGAAAGCAAAAACCACAGTAGGAGCTCCTGAGGTTATTAAAATAGAATTATGTGGTAGCTGGTATAACCAGTTACTAAGGGACATTTTTAATAAAACTGTAACAGATAGTTTTTGTTTAAATTTGATTTATTTTTAAGTTTATATGATTTCAAATGAGATTTTTTCCTATTTGTTTCCTGGTTAATATTCCTACCTCATCGTTCCTATCCAAAAGTTTCTAGTGTCCAAAAGGGTGCTGGCTGGCTGTTGGTACCCAATAAATATTTGTTAAATGACTGAATGAAAACATTTCAAACTTATAACCCTTAGGTAGTATTTCTCAAATAATATTAATAACTAGTTTTATTCTACAGAATAATATTGTGCCATCTAATTGAAGAAGCTCCTTCACATTCATGATTTTAACTGTGAGTCTTACAGCTAATACATTAGCTAATATACGATTATAATATATTATTTTATTTAATCATAAGATTAAATATCTATGTATAAGTGTATATTATGCATATTAAAAGTATATGTGTAACTGAATCACTTTGCTGTACACCGAAACTCACACAACACTGTTAATCAACGATGTGCCAATATAAATTAAAAAAAGAAAAGAAAACGTTAGCAAGAGATTAAAGAGCTCATATTAGGTAACATATCTGGCAAGTAATAAATGATATAGGACACTGAGTATGTTCTCCTTACAAATGGGCTCCAGAGCTTCCCACAAAGTGGTGGAAGGCACTGTTTTGCAAGGGGTTACGTTCAAGAGCCCCGGAGCCATTTCCATTCATTCTTCTTCTCCATGGTCCCATCTGCTGCTCCTCCAGATGACCTTGGTTTCTGTCTATTAGTAGTGCCTGGGCAGCCTTTAGCTGGCTGTTTTATTTTCTTTCCTTTTCATTGTGGTAAAATAAACATAACAAAATTTACCATTTCAACCATTTTTAAGTCTACAGCTCGCCGTACACTGCCGTGCAACCACCACCATCCCTGTGCAGAACTTTTTCATCATCCCCAACAGAAACTCTATCCATTAAACACAAATTTCCCAACTCCCTCCTCCTCCTTGCCCCTGGCAGCCACTACTCTAATTTCTGTCTCTCTGTTTTTGACTACTCTAGGGACCTTATACACGTGGAATCATACAGGAGTTGTCTTTTTATATCCGGATTATTTCACTTATCATAACGTCTTTAAGGCTCATCCATGTTGTAACACGTGTCTTCCTTTTTAAGGCTGAATAATATTCAATCCAGTGTACAGACCACATTTTGTTTATCCCTTCACCCTTTGATGGATGCTTGGGTTCAAACAAGAAAAGGGGAAAGGGGGATTCACAGAAGATACTGGAAGGAAAGGCCAACTACCTTGGTGAGATGACCAGTCAGATTAAGCATAAAAAATCATCCCACGACTCAAAGGCTAAAGACAATAAGCATCATTAATTATCTCATGGCTTCTTTGTGCAGTAATTCAAGACAGAGAAGAGCAGGGACAATTAGTCTCTACTCCACAATGTCTGGGATCTAAGCTGGAAGACCCAAAGGCCTGACTGGCACTGGGGGATCTGCTTTGAAAGTGGCTCCGTCACATGGTGGGCCAATTGGTTCTTCCCCATGCAGACCTCTCCACTGGGATGCTGAGAGCCTTAGGATGTTGAACTGGTCACAGAGGCCACCTCTGATTCAGAGTGAGAGAGGGCCCACAAAGGTGTGAGCACCAGATGACAGTGTGATCGGGGACATCTTGGACACCACCTACTACAAACCTTATTACTGCTCATTATATAAAGTAGGCTAAATATTTGGAGATTTTTCAGAAATGATTAATATTTTAGAATATTACTGCTTTGAAAAACTTGAAAATATTCAGAAGAAATGTATAATTCTAGTCAGTCAGCAAATATATTCAAAACTGTATATATATGCACCCCAATGTTCACAGCATCACTATTTACAGTAGCCAAGACATGGAAGCAGCCTAAGTGTCTGCTGATAGACGAACGGATAAAGAAGATGTGGTGTATACACAATGGAGTATTACTCAGCCATAAAAAAGAATGAAATAATGCCATTTGCAGCAACATGGATGGACCTAGAGATGATCAGACTAAGTGAAGTAAGTCAGACAGAGAAAGATGAATATCTCATGATATCACCTATATGTGGAATCTAAAAAAAATGATACAAATGAACTTATTTACAAAACAGAAATAGACTCTCAGACATAGAAAACAAACTTATAGTTACCAGAAGGGAAAGGGGGGGAGGGATAAATTTCGAATCTGGGATTAACAGACACTGACAACTATACATAAAATAGATAAACAACAAGGATCTACTGAAAAGCGCAGGGAACTATATTCAATATCTTGTAATAACCTATAATAGAAAAGAATCTGAAAAAGAATATATATATATATATATATATATATATACATATACATATAACTGAGTCACTGCTGTACACCTGAAACACTGTAAATCAACTATACTGCAATAAAAAAAAATAAAAATTAAAAACAAAAACAGAAAAAACAACCCAGTATACACAAGCAAAGAGAATAAGGTAAAAGGCCAGGATTTCTTTTTCACATTCACTGGAATAATAGTGAGCATCTTAAGCTAATTTTACATTACCCACCTGTTCAGAGAAATTATTTCTGCTACATTGTGGCTTCTAAGCCAATGGTTCCCAGACGTTTGTCTGAAACCAACTTTGATTTTTTTTCATAGGGGCCCCTTTATGCAACTGAAAAGACTGTCCTATATTCCAAGGTTATTTCATGTCTGCCTTTCCTGTGTGCTAAGAGGAGGCTAAGGCTGGAGAAGACTATCTGCAAAGTAAAAGCCCAGCTACCCTGGGCTGGCACCCTCATGGCTTTTGGAATGGAACTAGTGTTTGTATTCCAAAAATGTTGGGAATCACTGTGTCACATTTCAGTCATGGGGAGTCACCCTGGGGGCTCACTGTAGCATCTGTCAGTACAGAGCAGCTGAGGGTAGATGGAGGCCCTCACTTTTGGGGCCTCTAGGCAAACGGCCCGGTTATCAAACACAATCAGAGTTGTCTTGGTGTGGTGGTTTCAGCTCTTAAGAGCTTCCAAAACTGGTGGCCCATGGGCCCTGTTCTAGCATGACATTTTAAGCAATAGGCACATCGAAAGAGCAAAGCACAGAGCGAAATGCCCCTAGAAAACTGAAAAGGTAAAACAACGAAAAGAATGAGGACACATGTCGCATCTCACTTGATGAGATGCCTTTCAATACGTAAAATATTCTGTTTTGCAGGAACCCCGCCCACTGGATTTCCCACTGGATATCTTCTTCTCTTTCTACTCTTCCCCTTCCCCATGCTTCTACTCTTCTTATAGAATTAAGTGGATGTTAGAACACACTCAGTTCAGCAAACCAGTTAAGGTAGTTGAACATGATCTTCAGTAGATGAAAGAATTTAAGTTACTAGGTTTATAATGTATCATGAACAATGGAAATATCAGTTCCAAATGTACTTTTTCTTACTATAAAATGCTCACTTTCTCTCTACAGATGTCAGTGCCTCTAAATTAATGAGCTCTATTAGCTGCAAAACATCTCAAGAAGCGCTGGAAATTAATTTCCATTAGTTACAAACTGACAGTCAACTACCACCTGCCTTGTAAGACAATAAAAGTTCTGAATGCTCCATTTTGGTCCTCAATTAAATGTTCAAAGTCAGATGGTGAAGAAAAGTGACTTAAGCCATCCAGAAAAATATTAAAACTGGTTTGTGTGTGAAATGACCAAAGGGGATTTCAGATTTTCGCTTGTGGTAGGATAAACAGGGAGGTTTTGAGGACAGACTGAGACTGGCTTTCCATAGTTACAGCAAAATAAGTTGAATAATGAAGAAAGGAAATTCTTTTCATAATATGGTCATGTTCTCTGAGAAGCATAGAGCCCTTTAAAGAGGACATAATTTCAAAAGGTTGAGCATAACTATGTAGATGCTGATTAAAGACGGAAACAAACAGCCAGGATGTGCTTTCCAATATTCTCACAGCTACTGGGATTTCTGAAGGGAAAACAAATGTTGCGTTTCTCTCATTTTGTGAATTTATATTTTTAGTTTTCAACATTCTATCAACATGGACTTGAAGAATGGAACCTATTTAGAATGACTCTTTTAAAATGGTAAAACAAAATAAAAGCAAAGCACAGAAGTTGGGAAAGCAGACTGATGGATAAACAGACAAGAAGCAAAATCAATACCTTGTTACTATGTGTCTTTTGTCGCATTAAAAATCAAGTTCTTACGTAAGTTTTGCAGATCTTATCTCTGGGTAACTGTGTGCAGAGCTGATTAACAGATAGTTTATTTATGTACATATACACACATAATATATGTATACACATAATCTATGTGGCCTATATGTAGATGCCAGTTTCCTTAATAAAATCAAATGTAGGGCTGGCTAGGTTCCCCCTAGAAGGAGACAGTCCTTGAGGAATGACTGACCAAGGAAGCCAGTTCTGTCACCCTGGATTTTCTTGGTTTCTCTTTTTTCCTGGGGGGGGGGGGGTCCAACTCGTGGGAACCAACCTTGGGGAAGAGGGATGCTCTTGTCTGTTTTTATAATCTTATTCAATACTGGACCCACAGAACTTTCCTTTGATCCCTTCTGAAGCACAAACCCTTCTTTTGATTCCTTCAAACCATTTCCCAGAACTCTAGAAAGCATCAAGTGGGAAGTGAAAGGAGAGCACGCAGACGGGAAATAGAGGCAGAGACCCCAAAATGGAGCCCCGAGATTTAGGAGCTTCTGTTCCAGGTCTGTGGGCCTCTCTAACCCTCATTGAGAAACCAAGGAAAGAGGCTGCCTCATTTTTGGTTCTCAGCTTGTTTCTAAGGAGCACTGTTTTTAATATTCACACTCCTTTTGGGCTCTTCAATATTCTGATCATTTCTTTCACAAGGAAGATGAAGAGAGAGATTTATTTCCTCCCTCCCACCTGTAGCTTAGCTTTCTGCTTCATCCTAAATGCCTGTCAAAGAATGACTTCACCTGCAAGATCCTACTCTCTCTTCAGTATGAGAACATCTAAGTCCAATAGACAACACACAGACACAAACATATGAACCTGGTTATCAGTGAGAAAACAGAGATTAACCTTAAGGCAGGAAGTAAGATGAATTATTAGCAAAAGTAATATACTAAGGGCTGATAACAACACTGCAAACTAATTATTTGTTTTACTTAGGAATCCAATATGCCATTCCTGTAAACCATCAATTATCTTTATTTTGATGTTATCATTGTACTTATCATTACTGGGGACCTTAATATTAAAACTAAAGTTGCCTGATGTTTCAGAGTTCTGACTTCTAGGGATCTGAGGTGGTCCCCTGATGCTAAATGGTGTCACCAGAGTTCATCTCTCCTATAAACAGATTGGGTAAAGATTTCATGATAATTAAATTATTGAATGGAACTTCTCAGTTGCTTTGAATCAGGGGAAAGATGCTATTTCTGTTCCTAAAACAGGGAATGAGTGTAGTTGGCCTTAAATAGAGGGGTTAACGTTAAGTTCTGGAAAGACTGCATCAGGATATATGACAGACACACGGGTAGATCATTAGAGACACAACTTAAGTGACCAAAGACAAATATTCCTGGCTTCATAATGGAGACCAAACCCAGGATCACCACGGCCACCTTCAGAGAGGCTGGGGAGGGGAGGGGGAACTCTGCTGGGAAGAAGGGGAGGGTGTACAACAGCCTTTGCTCCCGTGGTAGGCTCCAGGTAGCATGGATTTGGCTTTTTGCCCTAAATGAGGCAGGAAAGTCCAGTGGCCCACTTTCGAGAGCAGGGACTTGATTTTCTCAGGCTCCTCTGCACCCCTGGGGGTCTGGCTAGTGGGTGGAGGCCCCAATGAGTGGGTGGCTCTTGGACCAGGTGTGAGCTACAGGCTCACCTTCTGAACCTGCGGTAGAGCCTGTTTTACCAAAAGCATGTGGACTGAGGGGAAGGACGGGGCTGGTTCTCAGGAGGAAAGCCTGTAAACCAGAAAAACACAAAGCAGAGATTTCTACCATCACAACTGATGGAGTATCTGCTAATGACTCATTAACCAACTAATTAGTACCCTGGGTAGAAGGATGCATCTGGGATGTTGCCAAGGTCCCTATGCCAGAACCCGCTTTGGTGTAAACGAGGTGAGGGCGTAGTATTACAAATGAGTCGCTCTTTTAGAAATGCAATTGTTCACTCCTACGAGGGATTCAGAAGACAGACGGCAAAATGAGTAATCTGGGCTCTGGGAGAATCAAGATGGGCACAGACAAGTATTGTGTGTAAACACTGCTTTCCTTTCAGTTGATAAAAGGAATCCTGAAAAGGAGGCTTTTGTAAAACAAACAAAATCCTTTTGCAGTTGGAGTCTTCCCTTCCATCTTCCGATTCTGCTTCCTGGTCGTGAGGGCCCAGGTCTCAGTTTTCCCTCCTTGCCGCCCCTGCTGGCCTGTGCTCTGGCCTCCCCAGATGCCCTCCCATCCCTGGCCTCCCAGCAGGGCATCCCCCCAGGATCTGCTCCCCGGTCTTTGCCACTCGGCAGCACACGGCCTCTGTGCCTTCATCCGCTTCTTCCACGTCTCTGACTCCCAAGTGCCATTCTCAGCACGAGGCTTGGGCCACAGGTGCTCCTGAAGGCAGGCGCTGTGCTGGCAGCAGAGAGGCAGTGGTGACGACAGTGGACCCTTCCCTATGCCGGGAAACGCCCCAAAGACCTTGAGGTCTGAACACCTGTCATCTCACAACAACTTCATGAGGAAGGTGCTTTGATCATTTCCGCTTTACATACACGGACGCTGAAGACAGAGCAGGTGAGCATCACACCTGGAATCATGACTTGCTGAGAATCCTTTCCCCTGGGTATTAGACGCCCTTTACAACCCAGACCTCCTCTACTCTTCCTGTGGTGGATGAGAGCCTGCACTGCAGGGCTGCACAAGATCATCACCTGGGCTGAGAGGGGAGAACATTTGAAATTCTACTTATTTACTTAACCAAACAGAATAAAGCAATTCAGAACGATCATTCTCCACAGGTTGGCACTGGCCCTCTCACTGGGCCCACATTTCAGATGACGGTGCATTTTTTCCTGGAAGCCACAACACAGCAAGGATGACAGTCACACCCTTGCTAATTTGACCACTAGGGCTCCTTATTGCTATTGATGTGTGCCGGTCCATGTGAAGTTTTAGATTATACGATCTAGCTTTAAACTAACCCTCCCGATGCGAACAAGGTAGCAAAAATGATTCAAGCATGGCCAAGGGCTAAGAAAATAGCTATGCTCACCCATCTATCCACACCCGGAGGGATGAACGTCAGCCACGTTAACCAGCAGAAACAGTGATAATATACTCAGATCTAACACATTCAACCATATTGCTCTTTCTAAAGAAAGGTTTTTATTTTTTATTTTATTTTATTTATTTTTTTTTTATTATTTTTTTTTTTTGCGGTACGCGGGCCTCTCACTGTTGTGGCCTCTCCCGTTGCAGAGCACAAGCTCCAGACGCGCAGGCTCAGCGGCCATGGCTCGTGGGCCCAGCCGCTCCGCGGCATGTGGGATCTTCCCGGACCGGGGCACGAACCCGCGTCCCCTGCATCGGCAGGCGGACTCTCAACCACTGTGCCACCAGGGAATCCCTAAAGAAAGGTTTTTATGATTAAAAGTGTATACTGGTCTTTCACAGCTCCCTAAATGTCCATTGACAGATGAATGAATAAAGAAGATGTGGTATATGTATGATGGAATATTACTCCGTCGTAAAATAAGTATGAAATAGTACCATTTGCTGCAACATGGATGCAACTAGAGATTATCACACTAAGTGAAGTAAGTGAGAAAGAGAAAGGCAAATGCCATATGATAGCATTTATATGTGGAATCTAAAATGTGGCACAAATGAACCTATCTACAAAGCAGACTCACAGTCATAGAGAACAGACATGCGGTTGCCAAGGGGGAGGGGGTGGGGAGGGATGGATTGGGACTTTGGGATTAGCAGATGCAAACTATTATACACAGAATGGATAAACAACAAGGTCCTACTGTACAACACAGGGAACTATATTCAATATCCTGTGATAAACCGTAATGGCAAAGAATATAAAAAAGAAAGCATATATATGTATAACTGAATCACACTGCTGTATAGCAGAAATTAACACAACATTGTACATCAACTATACTTCAATAAAAGAAATTTTAAAAATGTAAACTGAAATAAAAGCTTTTAATTGTGGTGTTTTATCTTTAACATCCCCTGTTTCAAGTTCTATCTTTAGTGCACATCTATTTTACAGTGTAAATAGTATAACAGTACACTGAAACGTGTAGTTAGTTGAGTTAGTGTATCTCCCCAAAATTCATATCTATTCAGAAGCTCAGAATATGGCCTTATTTGGAAATAGTGTCTTTGCAGATGTAATTAGGTGAAGACGAAGTCGTCCTGGATTAGCGTGGATCCTAAATACAGTGACTGGTGTCTTCATAGGAACAGCATGGGAGACGTGAGACAGAGAGGAAGGTGTAAGTGAAGACACAGGCAGAGACTGAAGCTCTGCAGCCACATTCAAGGGATGGCGGGGCCACCCCAGACCCTTTGGAGGGAGCATGACCCTGCTCAGGCCGTGATTTTTCAGACTTCTGGCCTCCACAACCGTAAGAGAATACATTTTTGTTGGTTGAAGCCACCCAGTTTGTGGTAATTTGCATGGCAAGGCAGCCCTAGGAAATTAACATACCATGTTCATAATTTATAAGTAAAAAAATCCGCATACAGAGATGCAAGCTAACATTTTTTGCTGACTCGGTGGGTGGACAGCTGCCCTCCCATCCCAGCCCAACCAGGCTGGAGTACTTCAAACAGGCACCACCCCCGACTCCAGCCCTCCTTTCTTTTCAACTAGAGAGCTTTCTCTCCCATTTTTTCATATGTAAATATCAACTATTCCTAAAGGTTCCGGCCAACCACTCAATTCCGCCTCTGTACTTCTATCACATCTGTCTTATTTACCCAATGCACTACAGTCATTTGTGGATATACCTTTCTCTCTCACATACCTTTAAAAGCTCCTTAAAGAATGAAGCTCTTTACATGCTATCATTGCACCTGCAGAGTTCATCCTACAATATTCCCCAGAAAAGTCACCGAGAACATATGTGCCTTCAGATGGACCTGGAGGGAAGAGTTTAAAGGAATGAGAGCTACAGGGCTGTGTCCCTGCCCAGCTCTGGCCATGTGTTGATAAAACCTCGCTGAGGACATATATGTGTGCTTTTCATATTTCCAAGTGGCAGGAGCAGTGCATTATAATAATCATGCTGGATAACAAAACTGGAATCTGAAGTATCACATAACGGAATCACCCCCAACAAGAAGTGAATGTTAAGCCCCTCATTTAAGTTAAAAAGAAAATTATATATATATATATATATATATATATATATATATATATATATAAAATTTCATTTTATATATATAATGGAATACTACTTAGCCATTAAGAAAAAGAATGAAATAATGCCATTTGCAGCAACATGGATGGCCCTAGAGCTTATGATACTAAGTGAAGTAAGTCAGACAGAGAAAGACTAATACCATTTGATATCACGTATATGTGGAATCTAAAATATGACACAAATGAACTTATTTACAAAACAGAAACAGACTCACAGACATAGAAAACAAGCTTATGGTTACCAACAGGGAAAGGGGGGAGGGGAGGGATAAATTAGGAGTTTGCGATTAGCAGATACACACTACTATATATAAAATAGATAAACAACAAGGTCCTACTGTACAGCACAGGGAACTATATCCAGTACCCTGTGATAAACCATAATGGAAAAGAATATGAAAAAGAATATATATACATATATATATAGATATCTGAATCATTTTGCTGTACACCTGGAACATTGTAAATCAACTATAGTTCAATAAAAAAAATAATAAATTAAAAAAAGTCTCACTGAGAAGGCACTGGGGGAGGAGTAATAACTGTCCTCAGGGCTGTCTCTGAAGAAGGGAAAGACATATTCTAACGTGACTGCAAAGGTCAGAAACAAGATCAGGGAGTGAACTTACAAGGGGTGAAGATTTCAATATAAATGAGTGTACAAGGCTTGCATTATTCAAGAAATTAATAAAATGCTTCAAGAGATGGTGAGTGGCCCATTTCGAGAGGCATTCAAACAGAGACTGAATGGCCAATTGTTGGGCTTGCCCTTGGCCTAACTGAATAAATGACGTCCAAGTGCTCTTCACACTGAGGGTCTTTAAATTGCAGATGCTGTATTTTTCCCCCTCTGACATTTCCCCAGTTAAATAAATGATTATTGAACAATTAAAGTGAAAAACAAACTCCCCAGAGGTTCACCACCCCGTAACTGAACCAGGAAGAATATTATGACTGCTTTATTGCAAACACTTCAGACATGTTACCTAAATGACATAATAATGGCACTTTAAATGTTAATAAAGACTCTAAAAATAGTTTTTAAATCTTCACCTTTAAAAAAGCATCTTTGTATATATTTTGTTTCCTGAGCATTCATTTCACTATATGCTATGTGTGGTTATAGAGTGGGCAGGTAAGCAATGAAAAAAAAACCCAGCATTTGGAAAACATTCTTAACCTAGGTTTACCTAATGATATTTATAAGCAGTATTACTTAATAATATATACTAATACAACATCCAATAATAAAATAATTTTAGTAATACACTAGGTAATTCCTTAAAAGTGCATATTTTTAGATTATTGGTCAAATACTGGGGATTGAAACAAAACATGGAGAACAAGTTTGATAGAGCCAACTGAAAATTCAGTTGCTAATTTGCGCTCAAATTCAGCATAAAGATGTGTCACTGCATTTATTTCTCTGTTACACTGCATAACAAAAAGAAGATAGGATTTTATTGTGAATCATGTTTACAGTAAGTTAGATTCCTTTATCAGCCTTGAAAAACTGCTTTTGAGGTAGTTTACATCAACGATTACAATACCCTGAAAAGGGATTAATCCAACTTGATTAAAAGATGCCATTCATGCTGCAACCTACACATTAAGTTATGTCAGTAAATGTCTTAGCCATAACTTTTCTTCTTATATAGACAAGAACATTTATAGCATCATTCGTACACCAGGTACATTAGTCTTGCTTTTTTTCTGGTTATTTCATCAATCACATTTTCAAAATAAGGATGCTATGACTTATCACTCCCAACATCACTGAGTTGGGATGAGTCCTTTCATATAATTTAAAGATTTATATTTGGCCTACATGTTTAAAAGCACTGTATAAAACTCAATATCTGGTATAGTACCAACAACGTATTAGCTGTGATAATTCTTAAGAAATTCACATTTTATGGAAGAGAACATGCAATTAACAAAAAGTTCTCAGCAAACGTGGCTGTAAAGCAAACATTATATATATAAATTTTTTTTTCAAAGTGATTGCTGACTTAAAAAGGCAATCAGATCCTACCATCTCCTTTTTTTTTTTTTTTTTTTTTTGCTGTACGCGGGCCTCTCACTGTTGTGGCCTCTCCCGTTGTGGAGCACAGGCTCTGGATGCACAGGCTCATCGGCCATGGCTCACGGGCCCAGCCGCTCCGCGGCATGTGGGATCTTCCCGGACCGGGGCACGAACCCGTGTCCCCTGCATTGGCAGGCGGACTCTCAACCACTGCGCCACCAGGGAAGCCCCCATCTCCTTTCATAAAAGGTCTCTGTGCATTCTTTGCTGGAGTACAGCAGGGGCAATTAAAAGTGAAGAGTCCAAAGTTTTGCCCCGATCCGTATGACTCAGCCAAGTAAGCTAGAGAAACCTAATCCTTCAGAACCAATCCTTTCATATCCTATGGCTTAGAAAAAATTTTTAAAAATTGTTTTAAAGAATATATATATGTATAACTGAAGCACTTTGCTGTACATCTGAAACTAATGCAACACTGTATATCAACTATACTTCAATTAAAAAAAATAAATTAGGGCTTCCCTGGTGGCGCAGTGGTTGAGAGTCCGCCTGCCGATGAAGGGGACACGGGTTCGTGCCCCGGTCTGGGAAGATCCCACATGCCGCGGAGCGGCTGGGCCCGTGAGCCATGGCCGCTGAGCCTGCGCATCCGGAGCCTGTGCTCCGTAACGGGAGAGGCCACAACAGTGAGAGAGGTCCGCGTACCGAAAAAATAACAATAATAATAATAAATAAATAAATTTTAAAAATAAAATAAAATAGCCTAACTAAATAAATAAATGTCATCAAAATATCAAAAAAAAAAGATAACAGGGAGTTTCTGGTTTCAAGTCTAATGACTGAATTGGGGCTACCTTGATTCTTATTTTAAAATGGATGATTTGCTTGAAAACTCCTCACTGAAGCTCCTTAATAGAGAAAAGATACTGGTCTGCAATAAGACAGATAGGCAGATAGTAGAAGAGAAAAGAAAGGAAAAACAAAACAAAGACCACATATTCATAAGCAATTATCAGAGAGACCAGACCTATTTAGACAATTTGTATCATTTCCTTCATTCCTTCACTCACTCCTACACACAGAAAACTGGTGCTACCATTTACTCGTCCTCCAAGAAAATCATAAAAGATGTGAGTATAATCTTTCCTTTTCCATTTTATTTTTTATAAAGAAATATAAATGCCCATGCCAATACGTGCCTCGTGTCCTAGAAGTGTGGATTCTAGCCTGTGTACCCACAGGTCATTTATTCTAATTCTCCATTTATTTAAGGCACAAAATATGGGGATATCAGTTTTCTCCCACAAAGGAGAATTAAGTTAAAGATGTAAGGAAAAGTGCTTTGAGAATTGTAATGTGCTATAAATACATGTTTGCAATGGCAAAGAGGCTTACACGGTCTGGTATTTAATGATAAATAAAACTTTAACAAATTCTCTTCAAAAATGTATGTATAGAAGCTTGAAAGAAATCTAAAAGCTGGAAAAGTTTAAATCATAAGTTATAATGCTGAAAAAAACAATTTTGAACACCCAAAGTAAAAGATACCCGTTCTAGTAATATTCACCTAGGAAGAACCAAAATTCATTATTCAAAAGAAGATGCAAAGATGTTATCATAAAAGAAGCATTAGATTGTGGACTAGAATTTTAGATTAGATTTGGGCTGTCTCAATTAAATCTGAACACTTTGACATATTCCTTTATTAAAAAAAAAACTCTACAAGAAAGGCATTATTGTATTTTATATACCCATTTTGCATAATGCCAGGTTATTATTATTAGTTCCTTTTACATTAAGCCATAATAATTCAGTTCTGGTTCTAGATCTCGTTCTGTTTGTTTTGATTCTATACCTGACCTTAGGATGGTGGTATGATTTTTTTTTTCAGAATTAACACATATTTAAAGCCAATGCTTAGCATTCTTAAAAATAAAATAGTAAACTGTAATTCCTATAACACTGAGTTGTATATAAGTTCACACCTACAAAAGGTCAGTGGCCAGTATACTCTTATTCATTCTAACATTTCTTATTGGTGTTTCTCTTTTTTGGTTTATAGTGGGCACTCAATAAATATATGTCACATAATCCATAACTTAAAAAGATAGTAGCCATGATACACTGAAAGAAGAAAAAAGGCTATAAAAGTGACAGTAACATAAAATAAGAAGGCTATGCCATTTAATAAAATAAAATGCATTTAATACACAGTATAAAATAAAGAAGCGAAGCTGTAGCTAGAGAAACATAAATTTGGGTTCCTATCAAGCCAAATTCCCCTAATATGAAATTTTAAAACCTTTCCACTGAAGATTAAACGCTTAGCCTCAATTTAAGTAAACAATGTTCAATAAAGCAATGCCAATCCAATTATGTATTTTTCTATTTAGCATTTCCTAGGAGTTTGCTTCTATTTCTACATGTTTTCAATAGCATGTCTAGAAAAATTATTTAAAAATAGAGAGTGTTGGGGGAGGGATGGATTGGGAGTTTGGGGTTAGCAGATGCAAACTATTATATATAGAATGGATAAACAACAAGACACTACTGTAGAGCACAGGGAGCTATATTCAATATCCTGGGATAAATCATAATGGAAAATAGTATAAAAAAGCATGCATATATACGTATAACGGAATCACTTTGCTGTACAGCAGAAACTAACACAACATTGTAAATCAACTATACTTGAATAAAAAAATAATAAATATTGAAGAAAGAAAGAAATAGAGAATGTTGAGGTGTTGTTATCTGAAGAACATTCTACCCACACATGCCAAGAATACTGAAGGATCTGGGGCAGATTGCAGGACCAAGACGATAGAGATCCCTGTTTCGACTGAAAATCTAGAGAAGCAGGATGCCGGACAATGTAAGTATAAGAATTCTTCTTATTTCTAGTAGTTAACAGTGAGCACTTATTACAATTCACCTTTACAATGGAGGTTCTACCACGTATAATATTTAACATAAACCCTCCAAGCAGGTTTGAATGGTGCTAAAGAAGCGATCTCAAAGAATACCAAATGGTCCCATTTGGTAAAATGGTCCCAGTCTGCCTTTTATGTATGTAGAAGTGATTTCTTTTTACAAAAGAATCTATGCAAACCCCTCAATATAGTACACATGCACTTGTGTGCTCTATCAGAGAAAATATCCAAAAATTCCTTGAGATGAATTTTACCGCCAGATTCAAGTCACATGCCCCGTTACAAAGACATACCAGGAATCTGATGTATCTATAGTATTCACAGATGCAGCTATGTATTTATGGGGCTCTGCATAACTCAAATGTCTATGAATAAAACATCATTGAACTCTACAGGAATTCAATTCCAATTTCAGAAGTAGAGTATCACTAAATCCCTCACCACTGTTGAAAAAAGAAAGCAAAAAAGAAACACTTCTCAATAATAACAATTTCTTTAATATATTATATTCAAGTTTTTAATCAATGTCCAATCAACTTCAGCCTCATGTTTATTTTCAGACACAAAAATGAAGGTAATAAGGGTTTTCTAAATGTCCAATTTTTAGTATAACCTGGTAGGTGTGCCACTTTCCACTCTAATGGATGGAAACATACAGCGTGACAAAGCATGCTTCTACTAAGACAAGAAAATACCTAGACCACAGTATTTGAAGTCAAATGATATAACCCCCCAATCCTCCATTTCTACTGCATGAAAGAAAATTGTTCAACATCTCATCAAATAGCTGAAACCTTCAAGCACCTACAAATGTTCTGATCAAAAGATCGTCTTTGCTGTTGAACCAAGAAGATACTAGGGATCCATGATCGATACCAATATTCCAAATCAAACAGAAGATTATAAAACCCAACCAAAGTCAACACTTTCATACTCAGCCAGTGACATGGAGGCAATAACGCGACGCAAAAAGAAATCATGTAGTAACAAGGCCTGGTTTGAAAAACCTCTTTAGCAGTGATTGGGAAGAGAAAAAGGTTGATACCCACCTGGGATCTTTCTGAATGCTATCGATGGACGGGGATCTGGCCAAGGTGCCTTCGGGAGGGAGGGCAGGGCCGGATTTGCTGTACGGAGACTCGACGGAAGGACAATACTGCAGCTGCCGGTAGGGGTCCGCGTAGCTGGAGGCTGGGCCGGCGGCGTAGCTGGCCCTCTGGAAGGTGGCCACGGCAGCGCTCTGCGGGCCATGCTGGCTGCCTGTGCGCTGCAAGGGGACGGAGTCGACACCGGGGGAAGACGGGGCTAGGACAGGAAAGTAGGGACAAAGTAAAAAATTGAGGACCTGCTCACAGAAACGGTTAACCAGGTCTAGGCAGGGGGGAAAATTACACACATACAAAAACAAAAACAAAAACAAGGGTTTGAAAGAATAAAAAAAAAAAAATTCTGTCATATTTGAACTAACACATTCGATGTTACCCATTAAAGTGATAATTAGCATGCTATTTCAGGAATAAACCTTTCCACTCTAGGGCAAAAACACATCTGCGGTGTGTTTGCTGCTTACCAACCTCCACGAGAAGGTTTGTTAATCGGAAATGTAAACTCTGTGCGGAGCTAAAACCCAGAAGAAATGTAAGGAACATCTTCTAAGGAGTCGTGTACAGTGACTTCTTTACTGTTTAGGTTGAGAAAACTCAGAAAGTGCTCGCTCAGGTGATGTTACATTAATTCTATTCAGGGTGTGAAAGAAATTTAGTAATGTGGTTAATTTCTCCTAAATAAAAGAAAATAAGGCAACGTGAGAGGATGTGTATGCATGGGGGTGGAGGTGAACACAGGTCCATAGTTAGTACTCGAGCATTAAATGCAGGACTGTCCTAGTTCTTGTAAAGTTTAACAAACACCCACAGGAGTTTTATATGCCTCTTTCTCAAGTTGAGCTGTCATAGTAACAAATACATTTGGTGAAGGGTGGGCATGGGAGAGGAGATGAAGACCTGCCCAACTGCAACACAAACAAAATAAGAAGCTGACTTGGCTTTTCCAGAAGTATTTGCATCTTTTCAATACGCCTAAATTGTTTGGAGAAGATTTGACACCAGTTACTAAAATTGGTTTGACTATTTCCAAACTGAATTTCAGTTTTTTGTTTCCTTCCTGGGTTCTTTGGAGTTTGTTTCCTGTCATTATTTTTATCTGGTTCTCAGAAATACTTGACGTCTAAGGTTTAGTTGACATATACAATGAAAATAGCATCTTCCATATTAATAGAATGCGACCTGTTATTAATTGTTGTGATATTTAGCCATGATCGATATTAGATAGCACCTTTACTTTCTAGCATTGTAGATCGGAATATATCCCAAATACAGCCAGTGTCTAGATAAGGCCGTTTACCATGCAAGCTCTACGTGGAATTAGTTTCCGATTACGAATCACACCCCACAACTCGGACTTTCTGAGAGCTTCATAGTGGATGGTGATAGAGCTTATTTTATCCTCTCTCTCATTAGAAGACATATGTGAAATCAAATACAAAAGAAATTATGTCACATTGAGGAAACAACGTTAATGTTAAAAGTTAAGGATATCATGTCGGAATGACAAAAAGTTGCAAAGTGAACTGGAGAAACATATCCTAATATGAGAGCTGATTTTAACAGAGTTCAGGGCTTCTCATTCCAAAGAACTTTTAATACTTAATCTTATAATAACCAAAATTAGGAGACTAGGCACTGTGACATGGTGAAGACTAGAAAAATATTTAAGAAAACTTTCTAAACAAAAAGTGCCTATTTTCCCAGAAGAGCAGTATTTCGAAATGATGAGGGCTGCCCTGATGGATTAAGTTTCAAAGTCATTGGATTAGACTAATAAGCATTAAGTTCACAACCAGAAAATCTGTCTTACGTCTTTAGGCAATTTATGGAGCATTTAGATTGTCTCCAAAATTTTACAAGCATGTCTAATTAAAAGTCATGTTTTAAAATTTATGAACAATGTGCTTTATGTCATGGGGACAGGGGTTAAAAATTCAGGCCAGGCATAACCATGCTCTTGGAAGAACAAATGCAAAGAGGTAAACACAATTTCATTTTCTAGAAGAGTTGTGAAAAGCCAGCCAGCAAATCAAGGGCAAACGGGGAAAACTAACTATAACCTGACATTTTTCAGATAAATGCATGTTTTCCATTCAGGAACTAAATATCTGCACTTAAGCTTGCTGAAAAGGGTTACTAATATCAGAAAAAAATCCTTTTCTATGCAAAATTATTTGTTATTCATACATTAGATATAGTGATTAACAGGAAGGGAGGGCAAAATGGCAGAGATCAGGATTTAATAATGAAACGTGAAGAAACACTCTTGTTAAAAAAATGATAATATATTGGGCTTCCCTGGTGGCGTAGTGGTTGAGAGTCCGCCTGCCGATGCAGGGGACACGGGTTCGTGCCCCGGTCCGGGAGGATGCCACATGGCGCGGAGCGGCTGGGCCCGTGAGCCATGGCCACTGAGCCTGCGCGCCCGGAGCCTATGCTCCGCAACGGGAGAGGCCACAACAGTGAGAGGCCCGTGTGCCGCAAAAAAAAAAAAAAAAAAAAGACAATATAGGTAAGGGAAACAAGCTAACTAGCCACACCAGAAACTCTCAAAGGACTATAAATTTAAAAAGAATAGGGACTTCCCTGGTGGTCCAGTGGTTAGGACGCCGCCCTTCCAATGCAGGGAGCACAGGTTTGATCCTGGTCGGGGAACTAAGATCTTGCAAGCCACGTGGCACGGCCAGGAAAAAGGGGGAAAAAAAAAGGTATTAAAGAAAAAAGAACATAGTATAACGAGCAGTTTAAGAAAAGCAATCCCTTGGGCTTCCCTGGTGGCGCAGTAGTTGAGAGTCCGCCTGCCAATGCAGGGGACGTGGGTTCGTGCCCTGGTCCGGGAGGATCCCACATGTCGCGGAGCGGCTAGGCCCGTGAGCCATGGCCGCTGAGCCTGCGCGTCCGGAGCCTATGCTCCGCAACGGGAGGGGCCACAACAGTGAGAGGCCTGCATACCGCAAAAAAAAAAAAAAAAAAAAAAGAGAGTGGACTATGAAATTTAAGACGGGTAAACAACTTCCAGAAAGATCATATTTGAAAAAAAAAAAAAAATCGCAATCACATTTCTGTCACTTGACAAATGGCCTTTCAGAAGTATCATTCCTGAAGCCATAAGTTTCAACTTTTTTAGGTCACAATAAATAGAGTACCCGATGAGAATTTCAAAATATAAAATTAGAACTCAAACTGATACTGTCAAATTCAAATAAATTAGAGACTGATCAATGCAAGGAAAATAATGCAAAATAGCAATACAAATGGGGAGAAAAATACACTATTTTAAAGGGTAGGTTATATGATCATATAGAAGAAAATGCATGAGAAACGAAGAGATCTCAAACGAGCCATCGGTAATGTAACAATGTAATACTTTCTACTTTTTTAAGCATGAGGTAAAAGACTGATTTCAACACGTTAACACTGATTTCTCCCTTTTTGCCTGTTCAGACTGCGGTGTGTTTGATGCAGACGGTGGCTCTCTATTAATACAGATAAGCCGATACCGCTCACACGATTAAAAGACTTTTCTTTAACACAAATTTTCCCTTAATTTCTGTCCTGTTATACTCGGTTGGCCAAAAAGTGCGTTCGGGTTGTTCGCAAGATGGTACGGAGGAACCCGAAACGACGTTATGGCCTATGTTTGCTCTCATTTGAGTTTTAGAGCTCAGTTGACCAAATCACCCACCTTGGAGGATTACTCTATTCAACTGAACTTTCTTATGGCAAACATTTGAAGTAAAAGGTGCTTTATCAGCTCTGTAAACACTCCTCTCTCTTCTCACCTGCTCTGCAAACAGCCCCCTCTCCCCTCAATAAGCTCTTCCAACTCAATGAATCACACTGCTGGTCTCCTTGGGGAGAGTTTAAAAGTAGCCTCTTCGGGGAGATTTTAAAAGTGGCCTCTTCAGCAGTTGACCTGATACTTCGCCTTTTCACTCTGCTCATGAAATTATCTGTTTTCCGAAGAGCTACACAAATAAAGGTCTAGTGCGTAAAGGGAAAAAAAAAAGATGTTTTATGTGTTGTATTTTGTTTGAAAGAAGGGAAGGGAGATCCTTTTTAATAAAAGCAAACATTCTATTTTGATGAGGATAGATGGTTACATGCATTATTTACTGACAATGGAAAAAAAGGAGAACAGAATAAAATACAAGACTCTGGCACATGAAGAAACTTGGGAGATGGAATATAAAGTAGGGTTCAACAGAAGAAAGAAAAAACATTTATTTTTGTTTTCATATTATTTATCTTTGCTTTTATGTATATTTGTACATAGAGAGATATGAAAACATAAAATACTTTTACACATGTTATAAAATACAAAGTAAGCAAACGATAAGCTGATTAAATAACATTCCTTCTGCAAGCTCAGAAAATAAAAATGGCTTAGGTGACAATGGGTCCAAAAACATGGCCTATATACCTTTAAAGTTATTACTTAAATAATAACAACTCTATCATTTCAGGGATGAGGAACCTTCACCACCCAATCCACTATATTCCCAATAGTATTATCATCTAGAACTGAATTATACATGTCTTCCAATTTTCTGCACTCTGCACAGGTTGATCCAAGCTGAGCTCAATGGAAAAATATTCAAGGGTAAATTTAACATAATCTTTTAACTTCATATGTCATTATGTTTGTGGGGGGGAGGCATTTAATGCAGGATTATTATTAGTGTTGATGTTGATTACTGGTGTCGATGTTGCTGTTTCTAAATTTTATCGACTGTTCTACCAGCAAACACTCTGTTCTCCTTCAGCTGTAATTACTTTGTATTTACACCATTTTAGGTGAATTGATATAGGTAAGCATCTGGAAGCTCTTCTTGGTTTTAAGATGATATTTATCACTGGGCTCATTAAAAATTTCCAGTTGGGTAATCATGTGCCCCTGACTTTTTAGATTTAAAAGAGGTAAAAATTTTAACTAAGAGGTTACGGAGGATCTAATTTGACTTACTCCAGTGGGAAGCAATCATTTTTACAATTTGAAGTAACAGCCTTTAATAAGTAATAAACTGTTACTATTATATCTTTTGTGGACTCAAAAGATGAATTTCATTGAAAATGTTATTTATATTTTATTGAAGAATAGCAATAAAATTTTATGAATATGAAGGTTCTATGTAATCCCTCTATAACTTTATGAAGCATTGAGTCTTGCTGCAGAAAGTTAAGTTTTTTAAAAAATGCTTTCTCCATATGGGCAAATATTTTCACCCCATTCTTATTTCTTGTTATGTTGCAATATTTGTCAGCCTCATAAGGATATTTAGCAGGTTTTCTCCCTGCAGCGTACCTACGCTAATTCATTCTTTATTAGAAGCTGACACATTCATCACAGAAAGCTTGTTTTCTCCACTCAGGATCACATTTATCCGAAAGGAAATGCATGTGACTATCAACCCAGCCGATGTTGGCCATTTTTGCTAGTTTAGAAAGAGGTGTTTGGGGGGTTGTCAGAATCAAGTATTTACGTTCATCAAAGGACTCCTAAGTTGACAGTCATTGATATGTTTGAGTTTGAAATAAAAATCTGTGTCATCTTAATAGACTTTAGCATAAGCAGATCCATGAGAGTCACACGTTCTTTGTCTGGCCGTGTTCCTTCTTATATAAGCTCTGTTTGGACAAGGTTTATCCCGGACAAAAGGTATATTCTATTTAAACCGACGCCCAAATTAAAAGTGTGCCTCTTTAAATTTTCATTGTGCAAGAAGTAAAGACTCAGACGTTGGGTGGATGGTCCTGGAAGAGCAGGTGGGGATATTGGCTCTACTGCCCCACTCACTGCTCAGTGGCCTGGTCTTCTGCTGCGGCCACAGCATCCTGTCTCCTTGCCCAGGGAGACAGCACGGATGGATCTGATAAGAGGGTCCCCTCTGGGGAGCCCTGTTGAGTGGCGACCACTGCTGATTCAGGAAGTGACGCTTTTATGTTCTCTCGTGCTGCTAGATCTCTGGGGCCACCGTGCTGGCTCCTGTCTCAGTCCTGTCCTGGTGCCCCTAGGGGCAACTTCTCTACTGTCTCTGCCACCCTACAAAGTCACATCCGGGCCCAGGGAGGCTGGGGTGGTCATCCTCCAAGGCTGCTCCCTTCTGCTGGGACAGAGTGGGGGGAAAGGTCTGTGGTTCTTGTTGCCAACTAAAAGCTGGCACGTGCCACCTGCCTCTACAGGGATGGAATCACAAGCTGCTGCGACCGCTGACCTTCAACACCCCCTGAAAGGAGTTCAGGGTGGAGATGAGGAATGCTGCCCTCTGTGCTCTGGGTAAAACTGGCAGAACAGGTCTTCAGAGAGTTAGATACTTTCAGGGGAAGATTTTATGAGCCCACTTCCTGCATCTCCTCATATCTAGAAAAGCACTAAAATCATTAACGGTGACGTCTGCTCCTGGTGACTAGCAGAAACCTTCTGCAAAAAATATGTGCCTGATTGCATGGACCCCTCCCTTCACCAAAATCACATCTATACTGACCTTCCCTCCTACCTCTTTGGACCAGTTCCTCAGAGCTATCTGAGATGCTGTCTCCCAGGCTATAGTCCTCATTTTGCCCCAAATAAAACAACTCACACCTCTCACGTTGTGCATTTTTCTTTCAGTTGACATTGTCCAGCACTGGCTGGGGTGCCCAAGCAGGAAGGGTCAGAGCTAGGTCTGGGATGCGGGCAGAAGACCCTCTTCAGACCATGCTCCCTGACACAGCCATGGTCCACAGAGTCCTGGCCCAGCTGAATAAAATCCGATTGATTTCTTGTGTCTGAGTTGTGAACCCTGTTGCATGTTTTACCATCCACCACCCTGGAGTGTGAGAGGGGAGAAGTGGGAGTCGTCAACCCAGATTCTCTAACACGCACACAAATGTATACAAATGCACGCATGTAAGGCTCTGACATTATGGTCAGGAAGTTTTTTGGTTTGGGAAAGGCTCGAAGACCTTTCTGAACACCCAAAGGTAGACTGTGCTTCTTGTCTGAATCGGGATCTAAGTCAGTCTTCATAATAAAGTAACAAGGGTGAGAGGGTAACTATGGCGGCCAAGACGGAGGGATGGAAAAAAGATGGCGGTAGGTTGGGTATAGGGGGAGAAGCTAACTGAGAAATCACCTTTGGAGGGGAAGTTTAGGGAGCTTCACTCTGTCTCATCTTCGAGGACTACAGCTGTTTCCTGCTCTTCTCGGTATAGTCATCTCAGTGTATCTCTCAGCTCTGGTACAATCTATGACTCAGGATGGCCTTAGTGGTGTTTGGAAAGGGAGGCCCAGGGATGGGGTCAGCACGGGCCTGACCAGGGATGGGAGAGAAGAGTGGCCACGGGAGATAATGCCCGGGACCCTGAGCCAGGTGGAAGCAGAGCTGAAGTACTGAGCGACCAAGAGTGGGTACCATTCCACAGCCCCACTCCCTGCTGAGAAACTACAGGATGACCTGGGAGGGCGGCAGGAATCGTGTATAGTGCAATCTTGAGTTACATGTTATCTAGGAAAGAAACGACAGTATGTGTTGTTCTGTGCTTTTTTTTTTTTTTTTTAACAGTTAAGGTCATTTTAATTTTGCAATTGTATAAAGAGGAGGGGAGTTTTTTTTCCCAGTTTTTCCTGTGAGAGGAAAATACATATTAGTAAGTAAAATTATTTCAGTTTAGTTGAATTTGTGCCAAATCTAAGCAAGTGAGTCAGGCATCCAAGAAACTAATTTGAATGGCTGACCTTTCAAAGGAGTTACTTTTGAGCCTCTGAGTCCAGTGTCACCAGTTGAGGGATGTCCTTTTCTCTTTTGTAATGATCCTGCTTGCTTAATTTTGAATATGTTCTATTTTTTTGGTGCTTTTCTTAATACTCTGTCTTCATTTTTGTCTGGAATATTCATTTAGCCTTTAATATATTACCTTCCGTTACCAGTTATTTTGTCCTATTTTAGGTCCTTCTCTGAAACTAAAATGAGCATGCGTGAGGACAAAGTTGGTTTAAGCTTCTTTGGACCTGAAGCCCATGGAGCACGTGGTTTGTTTTCAACAGATATTATCTGATTAACGCAGGACACAGGAAATCCTGACGCTCTCTAGATGAAAATGGGTGTATATTTATTTATTTATTTTTGCAGTACGCGGGCCTCTCACTGCTGTAGCCTCTCCCGTTGTGGAGCACAGGCTCCGGACGCGCAGGCTCAGCGGCCATGGCTCACGGGCCCAGCCGCTCCGCGGCATGTGGGATCCTCCCGGACCGGGGCACGAACCCGTGTCCCCTGCATCGGCAGGCGGACTCTCAACCACTGCGCCAACAGGGAAGCCCTTTATTTTGTTTTTGAATGATGATTTTTGCAAATGCAGCGTCCACCAAGATGACTGTTAAGAGCCCAGGTCCCAGGGCAAAACTGCCTGGGTGTGAAGCTTTAAAGACTGGCTCCATACCACCTGTGTGACCTTGGGCAGATTACTCAACATCTCTGTGCCTCAGTATTCTGATTCGTAAAGTGAGCATCATAATAGCACCTCCTTCATAGGGCGGTTCTGAGGATTAGTAAGTACATTCAAAGCATTGAGAACCATGGCTGAAAGTGGCAGACATGCTATATGCTTTGTCATCCTGTCTCACCTGCTTGACGCGACAGCACCACCCAGTAATTCCCAAATTGTTAAGGCCAATACACTTGACTTCACTCCCAAGTGGGGATTCCCTCAAGAGCAGCAAGTGGCCTTCAATTCCCCTGCCCCACTCTCCTGGAAGTATCCTCTGGAAATGCTCTACAGATGGAACTGAAGGACCTCCGGCCAGTGGCCTTACTTCAAAGCAGAGAGGTAAGGCTGAAGAGCCGCCTTGGCCACCGATCTGAGCCAAAAGCCAGTGACCCCGGAACAGTTCAGGTCTAACAGGCCTCGTAAGAACCTGTCCTCTTCTCCCAAGGAATTAGGGTATTTGCTCTGACTCTGGACGCTTCTTAAAAGTCTGTACCGGTGGTGGCACTAAGTGTGGGGTGTGTATAGCACAGAGGATGTGAAAAATAACCCTCTGGATATAGAAAAGCAATGTTTTTTTTTTTTTACTTTATTTGTTTGGTTGCACTGCACAGCTTGTGGGATCTTAGTTCCCCGATCAGGGATCGAACCGGGGCCCCCGACAGTGAGAGCACGGTGTCCTAACCACTGGACCGCCAGGGAATTCCTGGGAAAGCAATCTTAAAATGTTTCTTTATTGAAGTTTAATCTTGCCTCTACTAGATATAATTTAATACTATTGTATAATATGTATGTAATTTATAAGTGAGAGATATATACCTGTATGAAAAGCATTTTCTCAAACATGTGGGTTCTGATAGAGACAGTTCCTGGAGGTGCAGGGTTAGCTGGGAGAGGGTAAGGACTTGAAATGAATTCAGGATAGAAATAGGGAGTAACCTGAGCAGGGGTGAGGGAGAGAGGGCTTGTGGCTTTACGCTTAGGAGCTGGAGACATGGCTTCTCCCCACCTGTTCCCAAGAGACCATTCATGGACTTCTGTAAATTTCCATAGTGTTGTAGAAATCAGCATATTTCCTCAAAAGTGCCACAAGTTCAAAGATGCGGGCAGGGAGGGTGTCTTGGGCATCTGGATGGCATACCTCAACAGATCTCGGCCAGGACAGAGGTTACTATTAGTGGGAAAGGGCTGGGCAAACAGATTGTCCCCTCTGAAGCACTCAGAGGACCCTCCTGCCTTCTCTCAGAGGAGAGATAGGAGAAAAACACTCATTTATTCATTCAGCCTGGTTCTCCACTGATGGCTTAGAATGGGGGTCAGCAAACTTCTGTAAAGCGGCAGCAAGTAAGTATTCTCAGCTTAACCAACCATATGGTCTCTGTCACTATTCAACTGGGCTGCTGCAGGGTGACAGCAACTACAGATGATCTGGAAACAAAAGGGTGGGGCTGTATTCCAATAAATGTTTAGGACTCCGCAATTTGGAATTCATATGACTTTTACATATCCCCAAATATTATCCATCTTTTGACCGCAAACCATTTAAAAATGTGATAATCGTTTTTAACGCGCAAGCACTACTACCACAGGGGACGAGCTGGATTTAGACTGTGGGCCATCGTTTGCCAACCCCTGGCTTAGAGAAAACACTACTTTTGTTGTCGTCATTGTTTTTTTTTGTTGTTGTTAAGTGTGAACATCAGTCCTGGTCCTTAATTTGAGATCGATGAATGAAATACTTTTTTCCTATTGTAGCTAATTTTTCATTAAACCTCCAGAAGTTTATCAACGAGAGCTAATTCTAAAAGCCTATGAATATGGAACAGGGAATCAACATAATCCCTTTTGTTGTCAGTTTTTCTTCAAATTAGATATTGAATGTCACCGAGATTGTTATCTTTGTCTTTTATAAGGAGTGGGTGGAAATAAAATTACCCTAGTTAATAATATGCAACAAGCTAAATGTTAAACTAGCCCAGCCTCAGACTGGAGTAGGTTTAGCAGGCTGAAGGTGAGAGAAACTCTGACAGAAGAATAAATGGGTATTCTTTCTACCTAAACTAAGATATGTACTATTAACACTGGATGGCATTTACAACGTCAAGAGTAAAATCAAGGAGTATTCTGTGCTTTTCTTCCTATGATGCAGTGAAATACTGAAATGTAAATACCAATAATCAGCTAGAAAAGCAACGTAGCTTGCCTGGATTTCAAAACATATAAGTTAGTATCACAATGAAGTTTAACAAAATTGCTATGATCTACTTCTTGGGAACTGGAAGTTACAACAGTCTGAAGATGAAGTGCCCGGTGCCAAGGCCTGGACCAGAGCTTCCGCATCCCCATACCTCGGCCCCTGCCCGGGATGATAATGTGTATCATTAGAAATGAAGGAGACAGCTCTACTGTCTGCAGACCGGCAGCATAATGTTTTCTAAGCTAACTTAGCCATGGGAGGCTTTAGAGGAAGTGCAATTCTCAGTATCTTAACGATATTGATTTTACAGTTAAGATAAGTGTGCTCGAGCACATTTAATCATGACACTTGACCAGTTATTTTGCAAATGGCTTCATGTTCTGGAAAACACTTGTCCTTCTTCACGTGGCCTAAGGTTGTGTCAAGTTAAAATATATATTTAATCCAGGAAAGCTATACAGTTGAATGAACCATATGCAATTGCCAATAACCGACTTTTCAGAAATAATTTCATATGATTCAACCTAATAGTGTGTATGAAATAAATTCTCAGTTGGCTTTACAAAATATGCTACATTTTTTAGTAAATATGCTTCCTTCCCACCAAGCTTGCCAAACAGGTAGACTGTGTCATTAAAAAAGTTACCAGCATGAGGCATATGCCTTTATATGTCCTGTACAGTGACCGTGCTTCCCTAAAGTAGTTATAGTCATTAAATACGTTAATAAGGATGTACAAAAAATTGGTACTGCTCCTTCGATTTGCCTGTGTGACAAAATGAGCTGACAACCCCCCTGTACTTATTTCATTTACAATCTACTCAGGGAGCTAAAGTGGAGTCATATTTGGTTTCTATCCTCATCACCAACATTAACGAGAGAAGCAGGTGTATCATAATGCTTCTGAGGAAACAGGACACACACACGCACACACGCACACACACCCCTTTCACAAGGGAGTGTTCTTTAAGCTTCCAAGCAGGCCCACCCCTCTGTGGACAGGCCCCCCTAAGTGGACAAGCCACCCCTCTGTGGACAGGCCCCACTCTGTGGACAAGCCACCCCTCTGTGGACAGACCCCCATCTGTGGACAGGCCCCCATCTGTGGACAGGCCCCCGTCCATGGACAAGCCTGTGGACAGGCCACTCCACTGTGGACAGGCCCGCCCTCTGTGGACAGGCCCACCCTCTGTGGACAGGCCCACCCTCTGTGGACAGGTCCCCCATCGGGGTCCTGAATACACACCTGTGCTCGTGCGGTACGTGCCCGTGTGTGCTGGCGGCAGAGGGTCCCCCTGGCTCTGGCTGAGACTCCTCATGGGGGGCTTCTGATAGACGCGGTCTTCATAGATGGGGTCTATGTGGTGCTCTGGGGACTGCAGGGCTCGCAGCTCCGGGCCCAGGTGGCCGTGCTGGCTGCTGTATGAGGCCCGGGACCCAGCTGAAAGGAATGGACAAGGAGACAGTAAGACCCGACCGACATTCAAACAGAACTTGTTTTAACCAAGACGTACTTGAATCTGGGGGGGACAGGAATGTTGAACTCTGCAGAAAATCAGATGAATGGCAGGAAAAGGTCAAGCTGATCAGCTTATCTGCATCACCCAGCTGCCTTGCTTTGTGCCCAAACCTGATCTCTGTATAAGGATGATAATGATTCTGAGATAAATGCCCATTGAACAGGGCCAGTGAAACAGCATCTTTCCCAGCCTAACGAATGTAACAGGTTTCCTCATTAAAGAGATCAGTCAGATTGAAGTCAAACCTAAAAAGCTCTTATTATGCCTTAGTCCTTGCACCTGAAATTTTACGACAGGAATTCTTATTTAAAACGATGAGCAAATGCATAAGCCAGGGTGGCAAGCCATCTTGATGTTGTTCCTGAAAAATGGACCAGAATTTGTTCTCTCATCAGCAGTTTTTCCCTGGACAATGAATGAACCAAAATGTTCGGACTTAACAGTAGTCTAAATCCCTGAGAGAAGCAGATTTTAAAGAAAAAGGTTTTCAAGTTACGTTTTCCTTTACTCTTACCCTCCAAATGGAAGGATCTGCATTTAGTCTACCTTCCCCTGAAACAGTTCAAATGGTTGCCACAAACTGGTTTAATTTATAAATCGAGGCTACATAGCATTTGCCTGTAGTGGTTGTAAATCCTTATTTGTGTCTTTTTTTTTTCTTTCTTCACTGTATAGGAGGAGGTGTGGCTTTGAAGCAGTGCTGTGGGACAGGGAAACTCTGCGCAAGAGGAAACACTCTCGTGAGGGTTAAGAGCTTGAGTTGACACACGAAAAAGAAGATGTTGACTGAGAGCGAATATTTCGTCCGAGGGAAAGCCAGAGTCACAGGAGTAGACATGCCAGGAGAATCATCTCCACGGGGACAGATGGAGTGGAGGACATCTAGGGACAGTGAAGGGGCATCAAGGAGAGACGGTTATCTAACAATGGTGAGCACAGGACACACACAAAACCCAAACAAGGCTACAGATGATTTTAGCAAAGACCCTTCAGCTAACTCTCCAAAGCTAATAACCCGCATGGCACGCTGGGATTTCACTGTCAACTGCCTTTGAATCATCCCAACTGGGAGCCCTCCATTCCAGCTTAAAGTTAGAGGGAGTTGGAGTTCCTTGATTTTGGTAGTGTTTGTGGACACTTCTCCCTCTGTCCTGCTGCTTGCCGGCCTTCACCGGTGGCCACCTTAAAGCCAACATCTTCAGTGCTCAGTGATTGGGCTGCTTCCTCAGCATGATCTAACCCCAAAGATTTTGATATTCTTGTCTAGTATATTTGAGGACAAAGCCATGCAAAAGTTTTGAAATTGCCAACAGATAAATGTTTTACTGGTTTATTTTACACAGGCTGCTTTATATTTAAATCAACAGAATAGAGCAATTCTGAAGGAGTGGGGCAGTGCTAAGACTTCTATGAATTCGGTCTGGATAACAAACACTGAATGTTTTGAGGAAGGGAAGGGAATCAAGTGGGCAAGTTCCTTACCTTTCCCTTTGCTAGTAATTAAATAAGTTCTGATTTAGAGAGCGTTCAGATGAGTGATAGATTCAAAATAACTGTTTTACATAATTAGGTTCATTGCATCTGATTTATCAAATGCCAACATCACACTGAATATTATCACATGCTTATATCTTCCAGGAATCTATTTAAGTACGATATGCCTTGAGTTCCTGCTGTCAGTTCTTTCTACCTCTGAAGGTTTTGATAATATTGCCAAGGACTTACAAGTGTAAAAAACAAGGAAACAGTCATTACATCCGAAAGTCATATAGTTAAATAAAAGTCATATAGTTAAATAAAAGTTATCCATCCCTGGTAGATTTAGAGGTGTAACTTTATCACCATTCCTTGGTTCTAAGCAGCTAAAAATATCCAACGATGAACAGTAAAAGGACCTGCTGATCTTTTAAGTGGCGACATGAGCTGAGGGTATGACATATATCCATTACTATGTATAAAACAGATAACTAATGAGAACTGACTGTGTAGCACAGGGAACTCTACTCAGTGCCTATGGTGACCTAAATGGGAAGGAAATCCAAGGAAGAGGGGATATATGTATACATGTGGCTGATTCACTTTGCTGCACAGCAGACACTAACACAACGTTGTAAAGCAACTATACTCCAATTTAAAAACAAGAAAAAAAAAGAAAATACGCTTTTCTTTAGTAGTCATTTTCTTTTACCATCTAGTTCTATTTGACAGTGAGTTCTCAGCGTTAACACTGGACTCAAAACACCACTTGTAAACATCTGCATCTTTGCCAGAAACTGAAACAATGTTAACAAGAAAAATTGCTGGAGAAACTGACTTCGTTAAAATGTCACAGATGTCCAGGTCAATTATGTTGGTGGAGAACCATTCTGAGAGCCTCACCTGGACCAAGCTGAGGGCTCAGAACAGCAGTGTGACAAAGGGCAATGGAAACATGGATGGGCCCAAGAGAAAAGGGAAAGCAGACCCCACGGACCAGCCCAACTGCATCAACCGGTCCCCCGCCATTGCAGACCCAGGTCATGCAAGTATAATACCTGTGTCCAGACTTTATGACCAATTTCTGCCACAACGCTTACAGCATCCAATGTTAACCTTTCAATGCTATCATATGCTTTTACTCGTCCTACTTCTCCTCTTCAGAAGACAAAGTTTGGGTCTAGAGAGCCCAGGCCCTGGCAGTGTTCATATATATAGTATGTTTCTGAAATCAATGGGTTTTAAGACTCACATCTAAAGCATGAATGCTCAGCTTACAGGCTAAGAGAGGTTGTGATCCAGGAGGGCTGAAGGGTAGTGTAACAACCACATGGGTGCTCTGTGCAGGCCAGGCCCTCCTGAAGGTCCGGGAGCCCTGGAGGACTGGGAAGAACCTGCAAATTGATGTAGGAACAGGCTTGAGACATTTGCTGCACAAGAGCTACCATGTGTCCTAGGACCTCAGTCACTGGCCCACTGCTGCTAGGGCTGACTTGGAAGGATGTTCAGATGGCTCAGAACAGGTCACTCCTGGCCACTCAGCTGTGGCGCTGGTAATGGGAGGTGAGAGGAAAGGTTCAGTTCTGTGGCAGAGATGTGTAACCAAGCAGGACCCTATGGGGTCTTCCTGGGACAGACCCCTCCCTCCATGTCCTCTGCTGTAGCTACTCTCTGAAGTACCTTGATAACAGTATCTGATGTACGCTTCCTGAGTTGTTTTACAGATGCTAAAACCACCACCAAATAGAAGAAATTAACTACTGGATGACCGTGAGCCCCGAGACCTACAGATGCCTAAGGATTGATAATGTTAACTGTCCTGTTACCTCACCATCAACCAATCAGAGAACTGTGCACGATCACATACCCTGTGACCCCCTCCCTCACCTGGCTTTTAAAAATGCTTTGCTGAAACCCTTCAGGGAGTTCGGGGTATCTAGAGCACAAGCCACCCATTCTCCTTGCTTGGCCTTGGCCCTGCAATAAACCTTTCTCTGATCCAATCATTGACGTTTGGGTTTGTCTCACTGTGCGTCGGGCACAGGAACTTGCATTGGGTAACAGATGGAGATATGGGCTCCAGGGGCTCAGAGGGCAGACTGGACCCTGGAGAGTAGAGGGGCCCTAGACCTGGGACATCCCCTGGAGCTCTGTAGGTACCTTCACTCCAGCACCACCACTTACAAGAGCAACTCCTACACAGAAGTGTAAGCAGGTAGGTTAGGGAGTCCCTGGAGAAAGAGAACCAGGAATGGCTTTCTTGACAGAAGAGAACCCATTTTGGTCTAAGCCATTTTGTGATCTACGCCTGGCTACAGTGCTTGCCGTTGAACACATCTCAGTAATTAGTGATCTTAAGGGAGGGAATGCAGAAACAAGGGAGGAGCATTCAAGAAACAACAGTGCAGCCTTGGGGCAGGGTCCTGGTTCCTTAAGGGATATACATAACAATATACCTTTGAGTTCTGCAGAAACTAAAACCCTCACTCCGGTAGAGGATGGAAGGATGATGCTGACCTTCCTGACTTCAATCAGCTAAAGCTTGGCCTCTGTCAACCTGTGCCCCAGTTCTATGCTGAATTCTCCTCTGCTCAAGCCCCCTCATGAAGATGCATGGACCCTTAGCTTAAAACGTCCCCAATTTTGCTGTTTGGGGAGACTCTGCTTTGGCAAAGATCCCCTGTGTTCTCCTTATTCGCTGCGAGTAATAAATCTTTCCTCTTCCTGCTCTTTGGCTCGGTTGTGGCTATTGGCTCAACACCCACCAAGAAGTGAACCCAGTTTTCGGGGAACAGAAGCTTGAAAGCATGGCTGCCTCTCCAATTCTGCACACAAAAGGGGGCCTTAGGAGCACAGACGTATAATGTCCAACAGTTTGAAGTAAACTCAAATAGCATCTAAAGTAGTAATTCTACTGCTCTTTTCTTGTGTCATTTTTTTTTTCCCAAACAAACTGAAATAGGGAGACATGATTTGGGCTCCAGATTTGTGTTTAACCAGCTGCGCAAATCAAGGCAAGTCATTGAACCTCTCTGAGCCCTGGTTACCTCTAGTGTAAAAATACAAATAATAGGGCTTCTCTGGTAGCACAGTGGTTGAGAATCTGCCTGCCAATGTGGGGGACACGGGTTCGAGCCCTGGTCTGGGAAGATCCCACATGCCGTGGAGCAACTAGGCCCGTGAGCCACAAGTACTGAGCCTGCGCGTCTGGAGCTTGGGCTCCGCAACAGGGGAGGCTGCGACAGTGAGAGGCCCGCGCACCGCGATGAAGAGTGGCCCCCGCTCGCCACAACTAGAGAAAGCCTACATACAGAAACGAAGACCCAACATACCCAAAAATAAATAAGTAAATAAAAATTAAAAAAAAATACAAATAATAGTATGTGTTTGTATGACATGGCATTGTGGGAGGATCAAGGTCAGAGAAATCTGTGTGAAGGGCTCTGCAATTGATAAAGCAGCGTAAACATAGGTATTCTCACGTCACTCGATCTTAGAATCAAGAAATTGTTATCTCATGAAAATATATCTTTTGATTCTAAAACACAATCAAACACTGTAATTTAAACTATCAAAATATCAAAAACAACTTAAGAGATTTAATTGTGAAATATTATAAATGGAAAAAAAGCTGATAATTTTGTGAAATATCATTGGAAAATGTAAATTTTAAGGTTTTATTTTTTCTTAAAAAATTAATGTTGCTTTTTAATGGATAATTGTAAAGAATGAAGGAATGAATGAAGTTCAAAGGGAAAGAAATATTGAAATAACCAAGAGAAGGTGGAATCCTTTTTAGAAAGGGATATGGCATACATTAAACTTGCTGAGCGAAGATAGCAAACATCTGCTGATCCAGAAGGAAGCCAGCGATGGACCTGCAGGGAGTTCTTGACATGGAAAGTAATTACAAAGCTGAAAGGGCAAAGTATCCTCACTGCCTTGCTCGTCTCATGCCTCCACCCCACAGAGAGAGAATCCAACAGGCTCTGTTCCATTTGACCAGCAACAGAAAACACTTCTAGACTGATTTGCAAATAAATTTCTACTTGCTAGATTTTACCTAGAGCGTTCACCCGTGCCAGTTAATCCATATTGATTGATACGTTCACTCATTTAACACATATTTACTGAGTGAGCAACTTCTAGGAGTTTTGGACACCATGATGCTTAAGACTCACAAGGTCCCTGGCCTTGAAAATAAATCAGTCATCACATTTAGAGATAAAGGTACTGAAGGAAAATAAAGGAGGGTGGGGAAGGTAGACAGTGTCGGAGGGTATACTGTTTTCATATGGTGGTCAAGAAAGTTCTTTATGAGGATCTGACATTTCAGCAGCAGACTACTTAAGGGAGCCATGCTGGAGGGAGATCCATGTGTTTCTCAGATAGAGGGGACCAGAAGTGAGAGCAAAGGCCCTCTGTCGGAGAGTCAATTCAGAATACTTACAGAAGTGACCACCATATTGTCTTTTAAAAGAAATGCCAGTTAGTATACGGACTCTTTATAAGTTCATACCACAACTGATTATAAAAACTGAACAGATATTTTTTAACTCACAATTTCACAATCACAGTAACCACATTTTCAGCAAAAGCATTTGAAATATTCAACAGGAGATCACACTTAAGGAACTCATGAGAACTGCATGACCAAAGATTCAGCTCAAATACATATATGTATATATATATATGTGTGTGTGTGTGTGTGTGTATGTATACACACATACATACATATATATACACACACATACATACATATATATATTTGCATTTGAATTTTCATTCCTTAGAATATGATTAGTTCTCAAATCTTCATTTCTTCCTTGCAGAATCATCTGCGAGACTTTGAAACAATGATTCCCGAACACAACCCCCAAAAGATTCTAACTCAGTCCATCTAAGCGTGGAGCGGCGAGGTGCATTTAATGGGCACCCCATATGCCTCATCACTCTACTACAGGAATCACCCTGACAGCCTCCCTGTCCCAGATAAATCAAAGAGAGAGGAGATAGGCATATCCGAAAGAAATCAGTATCTAATGTGTTACAACCCTCAATTTACCATTTCTTGCTTTCTTCAAATAATATCATTTACTACCACATTATGCCAATTACTTTACTGAACAGAACGAAACAAATTCATTCTGTTTTTCACTGGGACCCATTCACATTCTCTTATTTCTATACTATACAATTTCTGGCTCTCTAATTCAATGTGAATTCACTTGCTTTTGCAAAGAAACAATATTTGCAGGTTTTCATTTGGAAATATCAATATTAGGTTCTTAAGGACACACTGCCATTGACCTGTTCTCTTCAAATTTGGGAGCCAGTTTCACATACTCATTTGCAAAGAAATGGAAGGACCTAAACGACATACTGGTCAGTGGACCACAGCAAGCTGACTCGATGAGTTTGTGACCAGATGGCACAGCTGAGTACTTTCATTTCTGAGATGAAGAGCTGTCTTCAGAAGAAGAGCTATAACCTTCTTGTGCTATGAAGTAAAGTCCAAAGTAAAATCTAAGAATTCAGGGTTTTTTAAAAATATTCTGTGTGCAATCAGCTCATGCATTGCTATTTATTAGTGAAACCACATCTTTGAAGGGCAAAATAGGACTTTTATAGAGACACATAGAGCCTGGCAAATCCCCTCGCAAATCCCCACTGCACCTCTTCCTTGCTGAATGCTCTGATTTCAGGGTATGTTCCCTGCAGATATGTTGGCATCACTAGGCGACGTGGCCAAGCAGCATGGCCTGTGTAGGCAGAACGCCTTCCCTCTGTGAGAGTTTATGGCTTTGAACTAGGTATTCTGTGGACTTTGAACTTCTTAAAAAGTCTGGCTTGATATTTGTTATCATTAAACTCCTGGGAGAAAAATGACCTCAGCAAAAGCACTTTCAGAAATACAAAAGGTCACATAATTTTGGTTAACTTTTTAATATCATAAACGGGTTCTAAGTAAATTGCCAAGAGATGCAAATATTACACCTTAGATGTAAGAAATGTTCGCCATGATACTTACTTGATTTATTCTTGCTTTTTGCTTTTTGACACAAATCAAAATTCCAAAATCTACTTCCTACTCCTATGCCAATTCACATATTAATTTCAGTATTTAAAGGACCCTCAAATATTTCCTGTGTATCTTGAGTCAAGTCCATGCACTAAATTTCATTTGCAAATGATCATCATTCATTGAATTAGTTTGACATCTTATCTCATATTGTTATAAATGTTAAAATATATGGACACATTTCCTATACGATAGGCTACGAGCCATATTTGTTTGGAAGGGAGATTATTAATTCATTTGTATTCAGTGGTAAAATTGTACTGAAGCTTAATAATTTCAATGTAACAAACAGGCCATCTGATGATATAAAATGATTCTATGATAAGTCTGTTTTGGAAAGCAAAAAATTTCCTCCTGTTCCATCTTTTTCATAAATCCTAGCTTTTTCCTATATTTTGCCAACGTAATACTGCTTTGCTGCTATCACGAAGAACTTGAACGCTCACACGGTCTCTGACAATGAATAAACGCAGAAGCATTTGCTTCTGTAATTTTCTTGATAAAGTTTCCAATACAACTTATTGTAATTACGACACTTTACCTCACCTTTTACCAAATGAATACTGTCATCTATTGGGGCTCAAATACTTTACAGTGAGAATAATTTAAAGGCCAAAATCCCTGGTCAGGATGCAGCAGTAAGTGTGCCCCTGTGATCTTATCTCCTTGTCTTTCCTCTCTAACCACAAGCATTTCTTCCCAAGCTGTTAGAAAAATAGGCTTCTTTTGTTCAATTCCTTTTGTGACAGGCAGGCATGCACAAAGTGATGAGACGGTGGTAATGAAGCATGAGTAATGGGGAGTCTGACATCTTTGCATTCATAGGACGGACCATTTCCATTTTTATTTTCAGTCCAGGGTCATGTGGCTCCCTGCCCACACTGAACTGGATGTTGTTCTGTGTCAACTCACACATAGCTCCAAGTAAAGAGTCTGTGCAAACCTACTTGTCTAAGACAGTACTCGTACTAGTGAAACACACAAGATAGACAGTGGTGGTTTGGCGCCCGTCTGTTTTTGGTTTCTTATCTCAGGGTAGGTAGAGTGTGGCTCTGAGTGGACCAGCTGTGTGTTTCAGTATTTCTCAAAATGTCACGGGCATTTGAGTCCCCTGATTAACATTCAGGTTCTGACTCAACAGCTTTGGGGAAGGGCCTGAGGTCCTGCATTTTTAACAAGGTCTTGGGCAATCTTGGTGTTGCTGGTCCACAGACCACCCTTTGAGAAGCCAGGACTTACTGATTTAGCTATGGATGTATACCTTGGCTGCTAGACGTTTTCAACTTTGGCATCCTTCTGGAGCCCTGGAGATAGTCTCACATCTACACAGATACTCTTCTTCATCGACAAGGCGGATAAAACTCAACGAGTGTCATTTTCTCTCTCCACAGATGCTTCTCAATACCCCATCAGTGCAACGTTCCAACAGTACATCTGGAGTCTGGGTCTCAGACCCAATCGCTAGGGACAATGAAGAATCTTTGCAAGAAAAGAATCCAGGACAAGGTGTTTCTGACCCATCTTTTTTGTTATATCGAGATGCAAAGACAGACTTCGGCTGGGAGGGATGGGAAATCTTCATCCTGCTTTCCAAAGAGCTAACTGCTGTGGGGACTAAAGCTCAGTTTTCATTTTTGTGCATGTGGTTTCTGCCCATCAAAGGGCACAGAGGAAATTCTCAATGTACGGATAAAGAGAAGGGTTGTATCAGGCAGAAGTAAGCTAAGGTATGCAATTTTCTTCATAAATTGCTTTAAATATTTTGAAAAATATCTGAACTGAGATGTTCTGCATCTCAGCATCTTAAACAGAGGCCTTTTACTCAGATTGTACTAGATATACCATAGATAGATGTATACATTCCTTTTCAAAAATTTGATATTTATCTGATAAAACGCAAACTTCAAATGTATTCTCCCTGTATCATTTTTCTACTGCTTTCTATGTTTCACCAATACCCACGGAATGGCGTTAGTGATAATTGCAGAAGCAAAAGACACCATTAACTCTCAACATAATTTTGGGGGGGAAAATGGCAAATAAGCTGTTTCATAGATTAGTCATTCTCTATATTTACATTTTGTAATTTCTGTATATCAACACTTTTATTAAAGTTTTATTACTTTACTCAACATAATACTTGGCATACAAAAAAAGAGTTTGAGAGGGGAGGAATTATGCTGTGTAATAAACAGTTCCGAGGACTAAAATTATTCCTTGATTCTTTTCCAGTAAAAGCTTTAATATGTGTATGTGTGTGTTTTAGAATCCAGTTAGTCACTGAATTACACATGAGTAATTACTATTTGAATACAAGTTATATTAAAACATTAACTCCCTAATAAATGCACAATTGATGAGGCTATTAATTCTCCCACCCATTTTTTTTGGTCTGTTACGTTATCCAAAGAAGTTACTACTAACCACCAGTTGCTTTGGTACAGTAGTGATGTTACTGGTGCTTTCCTAGTACAGAAATTTGTATTGATTCTTCCAGTGCAGAACAAATACTACATATGCTAGAAGACTGTCAAGGTGAAGGGTCTGTTTGTGGCAGTGTCAACCACAATCAGCTACTGACTCAGCCACAGAAGGGACTGTGGCACGATCTGATTCTAACCAGCTGAGCTTATGACCTAAATGAATACATGTGTGTGTGCGCGCACACGTGTATGTGTGCACTTATCTCCTAGGGGAGGTTTTGACCCCTTTCATATGTTGCCAGTCCATTCAAGGAGAGCTAGGGTTGAAGCCAGAAACGCCAAGGAATGCAGGCAGGTATCAGTCCAGATCAGGACGGGCTCCCCCTCTTTAATAGCATGGCACCCGTGGGCCCAGGCACCATCCAGGAACCCAGACAGGAAAAATCAATGCTATCAAGTATGTGTGAAGATATTTACAAGCAAATAGAAATTTGAAGCGCTGCTCAAGTCCACTGGGTCAAGACCATTAATGGTTTTCTTTGGTTCCTTTGCTGCCAAGTCTCTACCTGCAGGTTCCTGGGCAGGTCCTTAGCATATACAGACGCCACAGAATAAGCAGTCTGTTTTATGATCGCTTTCGTCTCTGGAGTTACACACAGGGAGCTGCTAGCTCTCCCGGTGAGCCTATGACATTCCACGGACCGCTGTCTGGGCGTCTGTTAATACTGTGATACCTAAAGACATAGGAAGCCACTTTCCAAAGCACTGGGAAACTCAGAGGTGAGAGGACAGGCATTTTACCCTTCAGATTTTTAATACCCATTGAGCCAAGTTTTTCTGTTAGCTGTTGGTAATTTTTTCATATTTCACTCACTTTGGGGAGAACCTGGTATCTCTTTGTGTTCATGCTTCGCTTTGTACTAAGGATGATTTCCAATTATCAATGGGATGTAACACTTTCACCAACCAGCTAGCTTTATAATAGCTAGTTGAAGACATTTGTTGAATATCTACTAGATGAGGCGTGGTGAGGCATTCTGAAACATGCAGAAGGCTCAGCTGCCCTCAGGGAGCCCATAAACCCCCTTATTTAAATGCTCCGCCTCTTCTGATTGCAGAAAATTCAGGATACTTTCTTCTTTGTAGCAAAGTCAGTGCTTTCGTAATACACAGCACAAAAAAATACATATATTGATCAATAGATCTGCTTGAGATTAGCCTTTAGAGATTGTAGGTATTTCACTTTAGTTATCCCATGGCAAATGCAAAGTCTTATCCGTGTATAAAACTACCCCCCCACATATATACACACACACACATATATGTGTATGTACATATACATACACATGGGTGTGTGCATAGTGATTTTTGTCATACATTTAGAATATGGATAATAAGCAGAAATATGCATTATACGTAACATATATATTATGTATAACATGGGCTAAATATATGACACATTTTTTAACATTACAAAATGCAATTGACACAACATTGTAAGTCAACTATATTTCAATAAAATAAATTTTAAAAAATTATAAAATGCACATCGGTTAAATATCGTGGTGGGAGGGATTTTGATGCAGGCTCGGTTGCAAATGAACTCCATTTTGAGAGATTTTGAGTTATTAATTATCGAAGGTTCTTTTCACAGCTACTAAAACTATTGGTCTCTCCATAATCCCTCTTGCTTAGATAAAAAGAAAAAATGTTTCAAAGAAGCCTCACACTTATTAACGCAGAGATATTGGCTAACTAGGATCATTGATACTTAAAGTGAGTGGCTACCACAGACACCTGTTTGCCCAAACTAACCCACACCGGTGACCTAAATTGTGTAAGCACTGCGGAGGAACCAAGGCATTATTTTACCATCGATGTCCCATTGGCCCTAAGTTCAGAAGCACGGAGTCTGACGAGTGGAAGAAGCTCACACCATGGTGTCAGATACAAGCTAGGTTTTCTCACTGTGGGGTGCTGGGGTCCCCCTAGGAAGCCACAGTCCAGGTGACCAACCAAGGCAGGGCTGCGTGTGTCTCCGTGTCTCTCTCTTCCCATCTTATCACTTCCTTCTCTGATTCGACATTATACCTAAAAGCATTTTTCCAGCAGACTCCTATTTCTACCAGCCGTCCATGTGATCTGCAGCACTGAGGAAATAAGACGGGTTTCTAGACTTCAGGACCAAAGAAACACCTGGCTGAACACTACTTGGCCTATTTCTCAATGAGGGAAAAAGGGGATTGTCCTGAGAGTTGGCTCATTTCTGGGGCTGGAGAACTTGTCCCTTTTTTTTTTTTTCTTTAAATTTTTATTGGAGTAGAGTTGATTTACAATGTTGTGTTAGTTTCAGGTGTACAGCAAAGTGAATCAGTTATACATAAACATATATCCATTCTTTTTTAGATTCTTTTCCCATATAGGTCATTACACAGTATTAAGAAGAGTTCCCTGTGCTCTACAGTAGGTCCTTATTTTTACCTATCTATCTACCTATCTATCCATCCATCCATCCATCCATCCACCCATCCACCCATCCACCCATCCACCCACCCATCCATCCATCCATCCATCCATCCATTTTTGGCCTCACCTCGCAGCATCAGGTCCTTATTTTAGTCTGTTCCTCTTCAAACCCCTCACACCCTCACCTTACCTCCATGTCCATCGTCTCAAATAGTCATTCCCATACTCCTGGGGTCCTAATCCCAAGTGAAAAGAAGCTTACAAGGTGTTCTGGTGAAATTATTTCAAAAATATCTCATGGACCCTGATTTAAAAAAAAGTGGGATAAAAATCTCTATTCAGAAAAACCACCCCTAGCTCCTGCGTGCTTCCTGAGTGTGGTCAGACCTCCTTGGAGCCAAGCTCAGGAGAGCAGACCTCAGACCACGTGTGGCTTCGACCTCACGTACATCCCCGGTGCCTGCCCTAAGCTCTACCTTAAACCTGCATGGACTCAGGGCACCACTGGACACTTACCCATAACCGATATGTAGCCCGTCCCTCCCTAGCTATACCTCGTTCTCCTACTTGACTGAACCTGTCCGGTTGCACTTCGTTAAACTCCCCCCTCAAATGCTGCCTTCTTCAAGAGCCCTTTCCTGATCCTCCTACCTGGATGTGCCTCTCCCTCCACGGATGCCCCCAGCCTTTGGTCCTCTCTCACAGCTTTGGTATCACAAGATACTTCTGAACTGATATCACTCCTACCCCATTCCAGTCAAGGGAGACCCCCGGAGTCATGACTTTCATTGTATGTATATGTGAATGTCCAGTAGAGCCGGGCTGATATCATGATTCTCCATAGTAACAATAGTTATTTATTGGGCCCTTTTAACATGCAGACATGCTAATAAACAACTGATAGGCATGATCTCAATCTCACAGGATCTTTGTAATGACTCTGTATAATTGCTGCAGTATTGTTATCCCCACAATAGGATACGCAAACAATCTCAGAGAAGCCCTATTTTGTTCCCCAAACAGGCTAAGCATGATTTCACCTCAGGACCCCTGCACTGGTTATTCCCTCTGCCTGGTACATCCTTCCCCAGGTCCATTCGCCATGGCTCCTGGCTTCAGGTGTTTGCTCAGTGGACACCTTATCGTGGAGGGCTTGGCCACCCTGCCCTAGAACATCTCTAATTCTCTTAGTCTTTCTCCACCTGGCTCTTCTCACCACCTAATATCCTATCAGCATCAGACCATTACCTCTAAGAGGACAGGGGCTTTGGCCTCTGTTGTTCACAGATGTGTGTCCAGCACCTAGAAGAGTGGCTGGCACAAAACAGGTGCTCAGTAAAGACTTGTTGAACCAAACTCAACTACCCAAGGTCACGGGGCTGGTAATGGAACCAAGATATGCACCCATGTCTGTCTAGCCCCTCAATCCATGCTGTTAATCACTGCATCCTGTATTTGTGTAACTCAACATAATGCAATGATTTCTTCTACAACTGCAAGTAAATTCAGTACTTACTCATGCTTCTACTTGCTCTGTCACCAATATTAAGATGGCTCAGACTCCTTTGGAATTTCCCCAACATTCCATTCCTGACTGTCAACATTCATGTGTTGAGTCTCACCTTTCCACCCCCCAGGGATTTCTTTTCATCGCCCTTCTGGTCAGCATACATTGCTTCCCTGGGTACCATATTTTCCTCTTGTTTTATGCCCTTATTTAGCTAGAATACATCCTCCAATTGTGGTAACTTTCTAGGAAAGGGTGCCTAAGAGAGAGATTTCATGAGTACTTGCAAGTCTGAAAATATCTGATACTCTTTTTATAGATGACGGATAATGTGGCCGTGTACAGATTTTAGGTTGAAACTTACTTTCCCTCAGAACTTTGAGAGCATCACCTGAGTGTTTCTTTTCCTACCATATCACTACTGAAAGTCAGGTGGCAGCTATTTTATTCCTCTCCCTAGGTTTCAGGATCTATTTTATGTCGGTGCTGTGAAATTTCATGATGTAGAAGATGAAATATTTTCTATTCCAAGTGTAGGGTATTTCCTATGAAGACACAGGTCCCCCAGCTCTGAGGAATTGTTCTGCATTACTTCATCGATAATTTGCTTCTCTCCATTTTCTTTCTGGGGCTGTTAGTAATATGTCAGATCTCCCAGATTTGTCCTTTTTGGCTCTTGCTGCATTATTCTCATTTTCTGTCTCTTTCCCTGTATGTTCTCCTTTCCCAGTGATTTCCTTGACTATTTCCCACTCATTCTATCAAATTTTTAATGTGGGTAGTTATATTTTTTACAGCCTAAAGAGATTTTCTTGTTCTTTGATCCTTTCACATATCAACACAGTTCTTACTTAATAAATACAAGATCTTCTTAAATCTTTCTCAGTACTGAATCTAAAGTTTTATCTTGTTTCTTTTAATCTCCCCCTTTTCTGTAAATCAGCTCTGTTTCTTCTGAGAGGCAGTTCATTTTTCTGTTTTTTTTTCAATGCCACTAATTCACCCAAATTCCTCAGTAATCCTTGCTAATTTCTCACATTTGAGAAGGAGAAACCCAGAGGCAGCGTCTTCTGCTACGACATCAATAGAAATGTTTTCCACTGTGCGCCCCTGTATTAGAATTTATGATGAGAAGGGTGGGCATATGGGCTGGCAGCCTTCCTGCAGAATGAGAATGTGGGCGGCAGCTCTCAGCCCCCTGCCAGCCCATCACCCCACAAGCCTGTATGCAATGAACTTTATCTAGGCCACTAACAGCCATAACTGAAGTCTCACTTTCTCAGGCAGTTTGTTCAGTTTTTTTAAGAGATCACACCTGGTCTTCCCCCTGGAGTAAACGCTGGCCACAGGGTCGCCATCTTGGTAGGAGGGAGGGGATGCAATGGGAGGAGGGAGTCACTGTCTCAAGCTCTGGCTTTCAATGAATCCCTCCACCTTGAGCCTCGCTTCTCTTCAGCCCCCCAGCCGAACTCTGAAGGCTGAACCTGGCCAAACATTCACGTGAGACAGCCACCTCCGCCACGCTGACATAGCAGATTCTCGGGAGAAACTTCTACATTTTCATTGCTTATCATTCCTATCTACTCTGCTTTCTAGAACACTTTCAATGGCTTGCTTGTTGGTGACACCCACCCGCTGGTCTCTGTGTTCTTGTCTCTTTTGTGACTGCATTCTCCATTGTAATTCTGTACTCTATTTTTCAGAGGGTCTGAGGCTGGGGGAGGCAAATGAGCGGAGAGAGTCATGTTAGCTTAACTGTTGTCCAAGACACACTGTCATTTTTAAAATTTACATGTTCCCCGTTAAATTAAAGCATGATCAAAATCATGTAAGTATCAATAACATTGGAAAGGCTAGCACAGAAGTCTACATAAAGATGCCACTCTCTTACAAAAGAACAAAAAAGACCTGTTTACCCCATTTTAACTAGCAAGGTCGCCATGTGGTAGGGAGAGAAGGGAAGATATTAATTTCTGTGAAGAAACAAAAAAGAAAGGCATCAGGAAAGCCTTTGGGGTCCCTAGCATCCCAAACACTTAGCTCCAGATCCAGCTATTAACTCACAGAAACGGGATATTAAAACGACACTGCCTGCTGCTGTCTGACCTGGATGGACAGCAATTGGAGAGCAATCAGATACTATGTAAGTTGCAATCAGATGCTGCACGGAGTGACTTTAAAAGGAATGTCTGGGAGTCCCGGGCCCCCAGGCACATGGAGGCTGTTAGACAGGGGTCAGCAAGTACAAAGGAGGTTTGCTGAAGAGATTTTAGTACCTGCTGTCTCTGGAGAGAAAGCCTGGAGAGAGCGGGCTTCCACTCAGATATGGGTTCCCTGCTGTGAAATGGGATCCCAGAGCTGTAGAGGGAAAATGGCTGGCTGAATGATCACTTTATTGGTGGAAGCTGGAGACAGTCAATGAGTGGGAATCGGCCCATACTCCCCAAGTGCATTGGGGTGCAGGATGGCTCAGTGCACAGTGCAAGAGAGAGATCTGTTTTACTTTCTGAGCCAGAAGGAGATGCCTGGGCAGGGCCGGGGCTCTGAGAGCATGAGCTTCTCAGGAGGGGGAAGGGGCTGAGGGGCATGGCCAGCGGGGAAAGCACTGGAGCTTCTGCAGTTGGGGAAGGGTCCCCAGTGAGGTCCAGTTCCAAAGAACCCCTGGAAGTTCTAGACAGCCAGCTGTAACCACCTTGGAAAGAAGATGGAAGTGTTGACTGATATCACAGGCTGATCACATTCTAATTAGTAAATCTAAACTGGGATTTTTTCTTTTCTTTTTTCACTTGAGGGTGAGCCAGAAGGTTCACAAGAGTCGTTCAAGCATTTGTCCACAGGCAGGGAGAGATCACCTTCAGGAAATGCAATTTAAAGGGGCTGAAGCAGCCAGGTATCACATTGCATTCCGACCACATCCCAAGGGCTGTGGGATAAACAAACTCGCTCATTACCTGAGGAGACTTCAGGTTTCCTCTGAGAACCTGACAGTGCAGATTGCAAAGCTTTTTATCTAGGATTAGGCTTTTTTTTTTCTTTTTCTTTCTTATAACAGGTGCACCTGAAAGTATTAACAAATCAGGGAATGAATCAGATCTCCAAATACGTGGAATGTGGGATTTATAGTGTGTGATCCCCTCTAAACAGTGCGTTTGATGTCCCTTTGGCAGGGTTACAAGACAGACACGCCTGGACCAAATTCCTCTCCATATTAGGTCAGTTTTGATTACAATCGTTGGCTAAGAATCTTCATTTAATCCATTTCATTTTTACTTAAAAATAAGCTTCTGATGTTTGACTTAACTTTAATACATATTTACAACTCAGATTTCTATTTTTAACAGGATTAATTTTGTTCTAAACTGGAAAATGAAAGGATTATGTAATCTGCTTTATGAAATTGAACAAAAATTGGTGCTGCTAGTCATATTCAACAGGATGTTGACACATTTTTGAGATATTTTTGCTTCTTGAAAATCACTGGTCATCTAAATAAGTTGAAAACTTATACTGTATTTCTACATCTTTGGTGTTTTTCTTCAATAACACAAAATACACCACCTCTATCCATGTATCATGTGTATTGAAGAGTATAGAGATGTTGGATTCAAAGTGATCTAGGTTCAAATCGCATCCCTGTCATTTCCAGCCAAAGTATCGATAACTTTGGGCAAGAGACTTATCATTGATAATAAGCCTCAGTTTTCGAATCTGCAGAATGGGGGTAAGAATCACACCTACCTCATTAAGTTTTTGTTAGAAACTACATGAGACATGCTATTCTCTTGGCTTCTAAGAAATGACACTGACCTACACTTCTGGCTTATCTTTCTTTTGTCTGGGTTCCCGCTCAGCTCCTAGACCTCTACATTGGTGGGAGGCATCTGGGCTCAGTCTTTGGACCTCTTCTCTCTAAACTTACTTCCTATGTAGTATCTTCTAAGACTCATGGTTTCAAATACCGTCTACTTGCTGATGACTACCTAATTTTTATCTCCAGCCTGGGCTTCTCCCCTGAACTCCAACTTGTGTATCCAACAGTCTACTTCACATGTACCTTTTGATAGACAGATATCACACGTCCAAATCCATGATCTTGATATACACCAGCACTGCCCCCAAACCAACCAGATCCCTCTGTATCCTGCCCCATCTCAGTCAATGGTGACTCCGTTCTACTGGTTGTTGAGTCGGTGGCATCCTTGAGTCCTCTTTCTCTTACTGTCATCACCTAGTCCATGAGACAATCCGGTCAGCTCTACCATATATACATATCCAGAATTAAACCACTTTTTCATAACCTCCAATGCTACCATGCCGGCCCAAGCCATCACTGTCTCTTGCTTACATTTTACTGTAATTACCTCCCAACCTGTATTCTTGCTCTTGCCCTTGATCCCCTACAGCGTATTCTGTTACAGACTAAGCCACATTGTGTCGCTCCTCTGCACAGATGCACAACAGCTCCCGGGGAGGGGCACAGCCAGCATCCTGAAATCTTCATCAAGACTGATGATATGAGGCCTTCCAGCCCCACGTTGCTAGTCACTTTGCTGACCTTGTGTCATTTCTTTGCCCCCTTTTCTCTGATGCACCCTCACTGGTCTTCTTGCTCTTCTGCAATCACATCAGACACGCCTCCATTTACCAGCCTTTGAGACTGCTGCTCCTTCTGGTCAGAACACCATTCCGCTGGATATTAATACGGCCAGCACCCTCACTGCCTTCATAATTGACTCAAAAGTTACCTTCTAAGTGGAGCTTTCCCTCGCCACTCTGCTAAGAATTCCTGTGACTTTTCTGTCTTCTCCAGCTGAAATGAGGCCAGGGATTTTGGTTGATATTGATGAATTCTGTATCCCTAGGGTCTAAACCAGTGCCAGTACCTAAGAGATGCTTAATAAATAATTAAAGGAATGAATGCACCCAACAGTGTAAGTCACTGTCTACCCTGTATTCACACTTCCTGGCTATCAGTGACAAACCTCCAAAATCACAATCCTGAAAACGCAAACGCTATTTTTCAGTCTTGACTTTGTGCTTTCAGTGAGCAAACCAGGTGGCTCCAAACTTTACGATGCCTGGAACGGTACCAAGCATACAGATTTAGGTACGGAGGCCAAAAGCTCCAAGATTCCTGATCTCTCACAAAGGTTAGACTCGGTCCCCACACCTTTCCTGGGCCGTAGTTTGCTAAATTCTAAATAGGGCCAAGGATCTTATGCAACCCAAGTATTTATGCAGAGTTATAGAATAATTTGGAACTCAAAAACCCACCAGCAGCAATTTGCATGAAAAAACCTTTAAATGAATATTTAAAAGTATGCATTTGAAACAAAGTAATTCAAACATGAAAAGTGCTCGCTGTAGCTCATAAATCAAGAATCTTCAATGGCACAACGAATTCTTTTCCCACCAGGGAGCAAAAATGAAATCGTGTCAGAGAATTTGAGGAATGGATGGAAATGAGGAGGGAAGTGAAGGCACATGGGATTGTGTTGAACAACTGAAGTTCTCTGAATTCTGGCCAAAGCCTTCCTACCCACAAACAGACACAGACACACACACACACACACACACACACACACACACGCATCATATCCTCAGAAACATTCACTCCAGATATTAGAGTATAAGCGATCTTCACGACACATTTGCTTTTAAAGCTTCTTCCTACATTCAGTGACATAAGGAGCTGTCAGGCTCTCTCCCCGCCCCATTCACGTCCCCCCGCCACCAGACCCACACTCCCTATTTTTACTAAAATGATAGAGTGGAATATGCCCAAGTTTAGCAAGTATGATCACTGAGATAAAGAGCTGCAAGCTAAGACTCCTGGTTTCTTTCCCCAGGTCTGTGCAGGGGATGAAATGGCCTTTAGCAAGTCACCTGGGCCTCTCTGGGGCTGAGCTGCCTCTTCTCTCTGGTGGCTGGGAAGTGGGTCCTGGGGCTTGAGTCTCCCACAAGCTCCCCCAGGTTCCCACTCCTTGCCACGATCTAGTAACTTATTTTACACACTTCTAAAACAAAGTTTCCAAACTTATATAAAAGAAGATTCCATACAGGTCTCCCTAGCCCTGTCTTCCAACTAGATTGCCACTCCTGAGTCCCTACATACTAGGTATTTGGATACTGGCACTAGGTTGGCATCAGTGTCACTTCCAAAATTCTATTACAGAGAGAGAAGGAGTGAGTGAGAGAATAAGCATTCTTAGCAGATTTCAGGGGCAGCGGAATTGCAGCCTGCATCCTGCTACGCCAGGCCAGTCCACGCCAGCAATTACTGTGTTGAATTGAAAAGGCCCTTGGACATGCCTCTCGCATGCTTCCAAGTTCCTTTTATTTAATCTTATTTATCTTCACAGTCATCCATTTATGTCAAGAAGGGAAACATATGAGTGCAGCATGTTACTAGAGTGACACAATTACCAAATACCTTCAAAAGAGGAAAAAAAAAAAGACGGTAAATCCGGGTTAGTTGTCAGATGTTTTAGGAGACAAAACTTTAGTCGTTCAATCATAGTGTCTTGTTTAAGCTGAACATATGGTGCTACCAGCAGACACTCGCCAGTTCAGCCTGGTTTTTGATGGGCATAACGACCACAGAAGTGCCACCTCCTCCGAACTGGCAGAGAAAAGCAGGCTTCATCCCGAAAACCCAGTCCAGCCCAGCTCCCCCGTCCCTTTAATAAGCAGGCAACAAACTCAAGGGACTTCATCACTGGTTACTTTTTCCCCATTGCTGGAATCTATGTAATTTCAATGACAGGTATGGGAGTGTCCTTTCCTTTTCCCAGTGACTAAACTTAGACAAAATATAATAAATTCGAGCCATCACAAAGTAGTAAAAATTCAAGGCAATTAATCATGGGTTAACTTTTCATTACTACTGAAATCTTTGTAAGGTGAATGTCTGCTTTGGGAAAACTCCTTACTTTTTTCTACAACTGAATGTAGATAACTACCTGGGTGATCACAGAAAGTGTTATTTTTATTCTCTACACTCTTTTTCTGGATACGATCAACAGGTCTATGTGATTCTTTTATTTATTTATTTTTTTTGCGGTACTTGGGCCTCTCACTGTTGTGGCCTCTCCCGCTGCAGAGCACAGGCTCCGGACGCGCAGGCTCAGCGGCCATGGCTCACGGGCCCAGCCGCTCCGCGGCATGTGGGATCTTCCCGGACCGGGGCACGAACCCATGTCCCCTGCATCGGCAGGCGGACTCTCAGCCACTGAGCCACCAGGGAAGCCCTATGTGATTCTTTATTAAACTTGACTTTAAGGATGGATATCTTCGTCTTCAGATTGGCAGGGGATGGGAGGGAGAGAGAGGGAGAGGGAGAAGGGGAGAGGGGGACAGAGGGAGAGGGAGAGAGAGAGACACACAGAGACAGAGAGAGTGAGAGAGAGAGAGAGAGCACTAAGAGTTTGGGAGACTGCATTACTTCCAAACAGAAGCAACCGATAGCTTTGAGTTCAGATGCTACCACAGCCTACCTAGGGACACCCTGGCCTTCCCTTCCTTCAGCGGATGCTGAAAACCTGCCCACGGACACGCCCAGCCTGAGTTGGCTCCAGCCCAGCCGCCTGCCTGCCTCATGTCCGGGGCCCCAGCACGCGCCCAGGCGCCCCCGGGGCCGAGCCGCGGGAGGCGGGCGGCGAGCCCTTTACCTGCCAGGCTGCCCGGCCTCTGGAGGGTGGCCGTGGCATACAGCTCCTGCGTGTGCTTGCCGTACGGCTCGGACGCGTGGACCAGACGCTTGGTGGGCGACAGGGTGGCGTACGTGCCGATGGTGGAGCTCAGCTGGTGGATGGGCGAGGAGGAGAGGGTGGACTGCACGGTGGGGGGCGAGGTCACGCGGATCGGGGACAGGCCGGCCGAGGACACGACGATGTTGATGGGCGAGCTGGTGCTGTAGGACTTGGCCAGGCGGCTGGGCGACTGCTTGGGCGAGGAGCCGCGCGGCGCGGCGTAGGAGGCGCCCTCGGGGGCCGAGCCTCCGCGCTGCAGCTTGGTGGGCGAGCCGCCCTGGGGCGCGGCCAGCGGGGAGCCCCCGCGCGGGGGCGCGGGCAGCGTGGAGCTCGAGTAGTAGAGCGCGGCGGCGGCGGCGGCAGCGGCGGGCGGCGCGTCGGGCAGGTGGAAGGCGCTGCCCAGGCTGGGCGCGAACGGCTCCCGCAGCGGCGGCGGCGGCGGCGGCGGCGGCGGCGCGGGCTCGGGCCCCGCCAGGTGCCCCGCGCGGCTCGTGGTGCCCTGTGCGCGGGAGAGCAGAGAACACGCGCTCTTAGCCAGCGGCAAGCAGAGGGAACCCCCCGCGCGCGCCGCCCGGCCCCGGCGACCCGGGGCGGCGCGAGCGCGCCGGGGCCCCCGAGAAGCAGAACCGCGCGGGGTGTGGAGACGCACGCGCCCCTCCGGCCGCTTGGGAGCGGCTCCTGTCCGACCGAAAGAACAAACAAACAAACAAACAAAAACCGGAGAGCAAAGGGCGGCTGACCAGGGGATGGGGATCCCGTCTGACAAGTGGGACACGTATGCTGCTCACAAATCTCAGAGGTTTCTGGAAGAGCAGAGGCATCGCAATTGTCTCCGAACGCTCTGAAAAGGCCAGCCAGCGGGGCCATCGGGATCTACCTGCAGGCAGTCCCGATCTGTTAGTTTTAACGAGAAATTCAGGCGTCCAGCCTTTCCTCCCCATCCCGCCCCCCACTCGCACGGGCATTTCATTGGATACAGTTTCTACCTCTGAAATTGGCCAAGTTGCCTACTTATCTGGAGAACGTAAGAAATAAGCATACTTCGTGGAGTTTATTCTGTTGCCATTTTCCCGTTGGTTCTTCTTTGTGGATAAGTTAAAAGGAGGGGAAAATATGAAGTCGGAATAAATATGCTTGGGCTTTCAGGCTTTAAAAGAAAAAGCATTTCCAGAGGAAGCAGAGCAGTTGTAAATGAAAAGACTAAAAAACCCTCCCTTTTCTAGATTTTAACGCTGGGCTCCAAATCTTTCAGCATCTCTCTCTCTCTCTCTCTCCAGCTCGCTTTTAAGAGCCCCCTGCAGCTGTGTCTTCAAATTGAAAGCCAGTTGCCTCTGGTCTATTTTCAAGAACACAAAAGACAACAAGGGCTGGGGTGGAGCTGGAGAGACAGTTGGAGGGGAAAGCACTTTCCTTGAATCTGATCCAGAGATAAATTTGCATTCGAATGAAAACACTACATTGTCAACCACTTCTGGGCAGGAGCTCTGGGATCTTCCAGGCTTTCCCGGAGGAGCAGAAAAGTTTTTTGAGAGCAGGCTGGTGTGAAAAGGGGGTAGGACTGTACACAGAAAAAGAGAAACTGGGGAGAGCAGGTTCTGAAATTAGGGGTGGGAATTAGGTAGGGAGGAGGATGCGGGTGAGATGGAGGGAAGGGGGAGAGAGAGAGACCGGAACAGATGCTCTACATTAAGAGTTTCAATGTTGCCTCTCCACTCGCTTTGGAACTGCAATTGGCAAAAAACAGACCATCGCACACACAGCGTTCCAAATTTTATCTGGATGTCAGATTCATGTGAAGATCTGAGGGAGTTAGTGGACCAATATCAAAATCCTCTATTAAGAGTATCCTAGATAGGAAGAGAGTCTGTTGAAAGACATTCTGTGGGAGATGTATGTGTGTGTGTGTGTGTATTTATTCATATATGATGTATATATTTCACGTATTTGCATACGTGGGTGTGTATATGTATGTATTCATCAATCCACTGACAAAGTTTCTCTCCTTGACCAAACTCTAGTCAGGCTCCTCTGAACTCCCTTCTCAACATGGCTCTGCACTGCCCAGTTTTAGCAAGAATCCTCCACTCTCAGTGTCTGGTCACCCTCCATACCTGTTCCAGTTCCTCATTCTCCACCATCTCCCAGGCAATGTCGCAGCACTCTGGCCTGTCTTCAGCAAGAATCCTGTTAGGTCTGTTTAGCCAGAATCTCCCCCCAAGCCCTGACATTTCCTCTTAGTGATTTTCCACCCACTGACCTCCAAGCTACTCCTTGGCTAAACATTCCTCCTTTTCCTTGTTGTTTTCAAAATTGAGCCCAGTTCTATACTGAGATCTCTCTTCCCCTAGTGCAATACTTAAAAATTCTTTTCTGAATCGAAACGGTATTTACCACTTTAACTACTATCCAGTTCTGGTTTTTCTTTAGCATCACAAAGCAATTATTTTGAGTCCAACAGTAGGAGTGGAAGTAAAATGTAAGCTCCATGATTTTGTTCAGTAATGCGCCTCCAGCAACGAGAACAAGAAGGATTCATAGCAGAGATACCACGAATGTTTGTGGAATTAGTGAAGGAATGGTTAATAAAACTGGTCCCGAGGCTTTGGCATGAGGGTTTCCATGGTGGAGAAGCTCTGCAGAGCTGGTGCACTCACCTGGACCCCAGAGATATTGTCTAATATCATCCAGAGTCATGGGGGTGGGGAGCTGCTTACATCTAATTGTGCTTCCCTCCCAGTAGAAGTTCTGAGCATGAAATGCATAGCCTGGGCTTCTCAAACATGGCTGCATGTTATAATTGCCCGGGGAACTTTTGAAAAAAATCTCAGTACCCAGGCTGTATCCACTAGCCATTTAATTCAGGATCTCTGGAGGGGGGACCCAAACATCAGGCTTTGGGGACGCTCACCAGGTGATTCTAATGTACAATCGAATATAAGAACAAGTCATCCCTAGAGCAGTGGTTTTCCAAGTGTGGTCCCCGTTCCATCAGCCAGCATTAGAAGTAGCAACAGCATCACCCCACATTTACCGAGTGGGGAACTCTGGGGGAGGGGCCCAGGGATCTGTGTTTTATCATGTTCTCAAGGTGATGATGATGCTTGTTTAAAGTTTGCAAGCCTCTGATCTAGAAGAGATTCTGATTCAGGGCTCTGAAGTGGGCCTGAGGGTCTGCATGGCTAACAATCTCCCGGAAGATGCTGCTGGTCTGAGAACTACTGCTAAGGTGCAGATAGGGACTGTCTTTCTTCACTTTTCTTTGGAAGCTCTCCTGGGGCCTGAGCAACATTCCACTGTGCAGAACCCAGCTGTCAAGTGACAGAAAAGCCTCCAACAGGAATTTCTGGAAATCTTTCCCACAGGCACATGAGGAGGAGAAAGAACCCCAGAGGGTCTAAGGAGAGTTCCCTGCTGACAACAGGACAAATACTTTTTGGTATGTCTTGGATATATAATATTAATAACCCTATGTGACCTCAAAGATCCTATTCCCTAGTAGCATAGTTTTCAATAAAATAAATACTAAAGTACCCTAATATAAATTAAAACAACATCATGTAGTATTCTAGTCTTTAAGTATTAGAATAACATGGATCCTAGGGAAACCTAGAATAAATTTTGCAAATAATTTATTTTCCCTTTAATATGCTGGAACTTCCAACTGGAGAAGTGCTAACTCTGCTAAATATTATTCATAAGGATTCTTAAATGGCCCCCAAATCTATAAAAGTTTTGAGAACCGCCAAACTATTTCCAGGTATTTTGACAGGCTATAGCAACCAATTCAAAAACCTTTTAAAATATGGTAGGATCTTGGTGAAATGTTGCCAGTAACTTTTCTACAAGTAAAAAAGAAAAACATAAACAATAAAACTGTATATGCATTTTAAGATGGGTATTGTCTATGTTGGAAATGTTCTATATCTGTACTGTCCAATATGGTAGCCATTAGACACATGGGCCCTAGACACATGCACTGATTTTAACACACATTTAATTTGAATTAATTTGAATTTAAACTGTCAAATGTATCTAGTGGCTACCTTCCTGGATTGCACAGTTAGGTAAGCCCTTCTGCAGTTTTTAATAAATAACCTGGGGGTATTATACTCCATTCCAATAGTCTACAGAATAATAAGTACCTAAGATTGGTCCTTGGCTAAACAGAAAAAATTATTTTTAGCATCAATTGAACAAAGAGTAATCTTTTGGGAGCTTATCTCCACTCTTGTGTTTATGTTTTGTTCCATTATGTAATTTCATTTAGCAACTCTTAAGGATACATTTCAAGACAGCTGCCTGATTCATAGGATGGTTTATTATGACCTAGGTCATTGGATTAAAGATAATATAAGCACATTTCAACACACATAGAATTTCATCTACTTTACTGTCATGGAAGCTCAATTCTACCTTAAACATATGTTAGAACTATAAATAAAACTGTAAATCCAATGTTAAAGTTCTAAAACTTAACTTTTTCTTAAACTAATGACTATTACATCCTACTATTTGGAAATGTGTGTGTACAAGTGATGAGCATTGAACATTTTTTGACTGATAATGATAAATAAGAGATAAATGATGATACAAGATTTTTTGGAAACATTTGGATAAGATGGTGCCCCAATACTGTCCTGGATCACACAGTACAGGCTACTGACCAGGACAATTCCTACTGGGTCTGTCATTCCCAGCTCTCCGAATCAGTCTCAAACCAAAGGACTACTTTAAATGTCTTTGCCACCCCTCCAAAGTGGGGAACCCATCTATGTGCAATTGACAAGGAAGCAGAAAACTGTTAAGTAGATGCTCTGATTAAAGAGTTTCCAGTAGGCAGAGTCTGGGGCACATTATCTTGACATTATTTTGGAGATCTAAAATTGCTATATTTTTGTCGTTACAGAATAATATCTGGCTCACAATTACATTGCTTGTTTTGTTTTTTTATTGGGAAATTCCAACCCCCAAAATATGGCTCTCTTGGACCAGAACATGGCATTAGGCCTGAATACTCAGCATAGCTGTTTCCTGACCTTTTCAGGTTGTATCTTCTGTAAAGAGGGTAGAGACAGCATAAGGGTGACAAGGGGGAAAAATTCTTCAAACTTGGAAACTTATTTAAGCCTCACTCTCGATTTGGCAGCTCAAAAGACCAAAACAAAAACCCAATGCTTACAGCCAGTTAACAAGGGACTTGACAGCCTGAACTCTCTAAGGAATCGTGACTTTGGATCATGAGTTAGCACTGTCACCAGCACAACCACGTTTTATAGAGCAGACCCATGATTTACAAGCAGTCCTTGTGGAGATGCATTTAGACCTGCCAAGTTTCCTGGAATTGTCAGCGAGGCCCCTAACTCCGGGTCAGGAGGAATATCTGCCCAGAATGCTGGGCAGCCGGGCCAGCAATGTCAGGAATGGGAAGCTGGAGCCTGTGTTTTGTGGCCTCCCAGATGGGAGCCTAATGACTTGGGATCAGCAGTCTGCTCCCCCAGCAGACTGTGTTCATCACTTTTCATTTTCCTGGCATCACTCATCTCACGACTTCTCCCTTTTGTAGGTCATCCTGGTTGTAGGGACTGAGGTCACCGCCAGGAATGGTGCTCCTGGGCACAAACGGTGTCGCAGAGGCAGAGCTGGAGAGTACGTTTCAAAGGAAGGCAGAGGCATCAGGGCCAGCGCCACAGAAGAGCCCAAACACAGGAATGGAGAGTAGATTTGGTGGGAAGGAGTCTGGCTGCTGTTTGAAGGAATGCAAGTACAGATAGGAGTAAGTGGTGAGAACATAACAGCGATGACCAGAGAACATTCTTTCAGTGAGTTAAGAAGCCTGAATAACTTTTGAATACAAACAAAAAAAAGAGGACATGGCTTTAAGATGACATCTTTGAAGAAATCCATTGCGAAACCAGAACGATCTGGTAACATGATTTTGTAATATCAGCTACGCGCTGCTGATTAGAATGTCTGAGAATGTGTTGAACTTTCTAGGGGAAGTTGGCACAGGGTTCTAGCCTTGCACAGGAAGATGGACAGAGCCATCTGCTCTCACAACTTGGAAACGAGAAGAAACCGCCAACTCCAAAATGCCAAGGTCTCATTTCGGTATTATATGAAGTGTGCGTGTAATAGAGTACAATGCAAGTAACCTGAATCTACAGCCCCAAAGTACGTTTTGTGCCCTTGACTCTCTGGAATGAAATCAATTTGCTTGAACACTACTATCACGGCTCCCCAAATCTCAGTAACTTCTCTTCTGAAATTGTCCTCAGAAGAAAGGCCACTCTCTAAATAATTCCCAAGATAGAAAATCCTGGTTCTGTGAGAAAGATGTGATTTTGGAAATAACCAAATAAAATCAAGTGCCTTGTCTAGCAATTCCTTTGAGGAGTGCTGCTTGGGGTGAAAACTCACATGAAACGTAAAATGAAGAGACAGCTTCTGTGCACAGTTTACACACCATCCCTGAAGGCATCACCACTGGGATGGAGTGAGGAAAGGAAGGCTGGGTTTACCTGGTGGGGAAGTTACACTAACACTGAAAGGTGGTCCCCAGAGCAAATTAAACTTAAGTAATTGCAAAATGAAGACACTTGAAAAGAATTTCTTCCTCGGATGAGAACATCTCAATTAAATAAGAGCTATAATGTTTGAGATAATAATGGGGGCCACCCTTATTGCTTTCTCTTTGCATGAGGGCCCACAAATTATGGACGATCAAGAGGGAGGGATGGAGAGAGAGAGAGAGAAAGAGAGAGAGAGAGTGAAATACCTTGCAAACAACATCACCCCTGTCACTGCAGGCAGGCAGGCAGAAGGAGAAGGGGGTGGTAGTGGTCCATTGCCCAGGACCCCTAAGTCACTAGTATAAACAGGGTAGTGCAGACTTTTGCATGCTGGGTACTGGTTTTTCCTTCCCTCTGACATCCCTTTAATAAAAAGTATGATTAGGGTCATCATCAATAAATATTCTCAAAAGTATTTCACGTGATCATTTCTATGGTCTACCAAGTGGAAAGAAAATAGAGAAGAAAAAACTAAAACAATGACATGCGTGTCATAGAAATTTATCTTTAGGAGAGATTTTTTTGATGGCAACTCTTTCCAAAAAAACACGAGCCTTGGCAAAACTACACTCTGTAAGACTTTTACTTCAGCAAGGGGCTCACGTAGTATAACTTTAATACCCCCAAACCTTTACTCAGAAGAAATGTTATAGTAAAACACGTACCCACCCTCCCCACAACGAGAAATGTTTCAGTTATTGAAACCAGATTAAATATATTTCTACTAGAAAGAGAAAATGGATAAGATTTTAAAGCAGAGCATGGAGAAAGGATTTCCCACAGGTAATCTTCTGAAACCTACCTTAAAGACAAACAAGCTGCCAGTTTCCCACAGATATGCCAGACAACGTATACAAAATGACATGATTTCTCCTCTAAATGCAGCATAGTGTATACATTCTACACTAAAGACATCTCACCAATTTTGTGGTTTCCAAGTTTTTTAGTGACTTTTCTCTTTACAGGTGCTACCAGCAACAACTTCTTTCCTAAGTCAGCAAACTGGAGTGATGTCACACCAGCTCTCTGTATAACTTCTTGCATTCAGTAATCAAGAAGCAGGCGTTTATTGGGGGACTGCTGCCTCCTTTGAGCCCTGGGTGTCTCTGTGTCCATCCCACCACCATCCAGAGTTCTCCATCCCCTTGACCTTCACATCTACCTGATGTAAAAGTGCACCAATAACCAATGTTCCAAACTCGTCAGCCTCTGGCAGGAGTGAGCAGATGGTGTATTTATAATTATAATATAGCACAAATGAGAACTTTTAAGACATAAAAGGCAGTGCAGCGTTAAATAGACGGGCCAGATCAAAAGAAATGGCAAGTTGCTTCTCGAAAAGCTGACCGCTTTTTTAGTGTACCTACCACAGTTCAAGCTTTATTTTAATAAACTGTCATACAATTCTCAATTTCCTGCAGCAAGCAGGCATTTCCTAGGATCATGAAGGCACATGAGGCTCACTTCAGTTCTGCTGGATATGAAAGTGGTTTTAAAATCTTTTGGTCCCTGTACTTCTTTGCCAGTATTCTGTGTACAGGTGTATACTTTCCTATTTCTTGCTTATTTTGTTTCTTTGAGGAAGGAAACACTTGATAAGACTACTTTGTGTTTGGCCATGGGGAGAAACCAACATTTTTAGAGGGACTCTTCTGGACCAGAAGTTTTATGTTCGGCATTTCATATAATGCACAGGAAATTGGATGTGAGTGGAAGCAGGCAAAACCTGGAGAAGACCCAGCTTCTGCACCCATCCACAGCCCTTGCAGTATGAGCATCAAGAAGGCTGCGGTTTGAGGAACGTGATGAATATTTGGTGAACCCTGGGTCAGTCACTCAAGATATGGACATTAATTTTGTATGGTTTCCTCTCTTGCAGCAAGGCTATCTGATAGGAACAGATAGACTTCCATGCAACTAACTATAGGATGTTATATGTGAGATGACAAAATGATGCTTTCAACACATAAGTCGGGCCACGTTGTGCCTCTGCTCAAAATTCTCTGCCACCTCCTGTTTCCACTTCCAGGAAAGGACAAGGTCATCATGATGATCAACTGATGGCCAACTTGGCTTCCCATCTACTTACAAACTCCTGCTCCCCTCTCTGGCCACCTGGGCCTCCTTGCTGTCCTGTCAACATGCCAGTTCACCTCATCCAGGAGCCTCTGCCTTTGCTGTCCCCCAGACAGCCACACAGCTTCCCTCTCTTCTCCTTCGTGTCTTTGCCCCAAACTTGGGGCAAAGGTCCCATATGCCACACCCCATCCTGGACTCTGGAGGCCTCTCATTCTAGTCTGCATCCTTTCCTTCCTTATAGGATTCATCACCTTCTAACAAACTATGCAACTTACTCATTCACTGTGTTGACTTTCTGAATTCCCATTGCTGCTACTAGAATATAAGTTCCTTAAGGACAGGGATCATGTCTGTTCTCTTTACTTCTCCAGCCCAAGCACATATAATAGCTCATGGCATACAATAAGCACACATAACATCTTGAAGGCATTAAAGAATAGCCCAGAGGGGCCTCCCTGGTGGCGCAGTGGTTGACAGTCTGCCTGCCGATGCAGGGGCCACGGGTTCGTGCCCCGGTCCGGGAAGATCCCACATGCCGCGGAGCGGCTGGGCCCGTGAGCCATGGCCGCTGAGCCTGCGCGTCCGAAGCCTGTGCTCCGCAACGGGAGAGGCCACAACAGTGAGAGGCCTGCGTACCGCAAAAAAAAAAAAAAAAAAAAAAAAAAGAATAGCCCAGAGATCTATAAATGCAACTGGAAAAGCAGCTCTGTTTTGATTGGGGCACCTCACAGGAGCCACACAAAGCCCAAGGTTGACTCAGACGAGGAAGAGCGGGACGGAGGGGTAGTCTACACACAGCCTTAGAGGCTGGGACGGGGAGCTTGCAGGGCGGCTGAGCAGAGCGCTGGGGTGCAGCAAAGAGTAACTGAATCAGCTCACGTCACTTTCTGGAAAGGCCTTGGGGTCTGATGGGAAGGATCTTACGCTCTCTCTCCCCTCCAGCCCAGTCCCGTGAACTCATCTTAGAGTCTGAAGAGAACGACTTTCAAGGATTTTAGTAATTTATAGCAATTTTGTGACTCACAGTTCTTTCAGACTGACGTGGTAGGGCAAGGCAGGCTATGCACCAGGGCCTGGAGTACAGCCTGGCGATGATCACCCAACAAACATTTATTATGTTGAACAAACTCGCGTTTGTTAAAAATTGAAAGAATCTTTGAACGTGATATTCCTTTGAAATTATATTCTGACGTGATCTATGAGCTAGATTATTGACCTTATTAACCTGGTCTGGCATCTGTGAGCCATTTTTTGAACTTTACTGGTCCTTTTGGCACTTTATGACAACAGGATATTCTAAAAATCAATCTAGCCTGGAAGGAATGAGCCATTCAGAATACTGAAAAGAATGTGTCACAGGGCTGTGCAAAACCCCTGGAAGACAGGGATTCTTAGGATAATCTGAAGAAAGGAGATGTTACGGGAATGGGATGTAGCCTCCCTGCTTTCAAGGGTATTATAACACTAAATGCCGAGTAAAAATACTGATTTACTAGTTCAGCATTTCTCCGACATGATTTTGAAGTCACAATAAAACACGCCTTTCACACTACAGCATATTGAAGCTGAAAGAGAATCACGGTACCAGATCCGCCACTTTGCTAAAATAAACAGGATTCCGCTATCCACCGGCAGCCTCCCTCCCGCTAATGAAGTGGATTAGAATAACCCCCTGGTTTGAATATTCAGACTTCAACCACCCACCTGTCAGGTAAATGAGTGTAGGCCGGTAACCTTTGGCTCAAACTGAAGTTACCACCTTGAACATCCACATTTATAGATGCCTTCAAATATAGAGCTTTGATATCTTTACAACCAAGTTTCCTGATTAAACTTTAAGGCAGACTTTTAGTGTGAGGCCCAATCTGTCCTTTGAGCTTTCACTGTTTCAATTCCATGGCGACTGGCGGATGACAGAAATAACTCCAGCAACATGGAAGTAGATCAATCGCCATATTGTTTGTCCACACGTATAGAGCTCTTAATAGGGTCAAGCTGTAGATATATTTAATTGAAACAGTCAACATAGAAAAGGAAACCTACGAAACACTCTTTCGAAAGGATTAGACTTCAATTCATTCAAGAATCTGTCCCCATTCTTACTACTGCTGCCTTAAAATGGTACAACTTCTCTAAATGGGTTTAGTTTTAGTTTTTGCATCTTTAAAATGTAAATGTTAGTACAGCCCTGCTGTGGGGATTAAGTAAGAGGATGTATGTGAAACAGATTACTTCCAGGCCTCGATACATGGTAATGATTAATTTTATAAAATTTTATAAATAAGAAAGCTTTGATTTAACAGTTAGTCCTATGTGTCCATTGAGCTTATAAGACGCTCACAAATCAAGTTGATAATTAACTGATTTTTTTGTTTTGATACTGATAGTTCGATTTCCCATGATGCCCAGCTAGGGGAAATCTGATTTTTTTTTTCATTTGACTTAATGTTTTCAACTCAAATTATAGGGGTCTTAGATATTTATGAGAAAAAGCCAAGGATGAGTATTAAATGAGTTCAAGATAAAAATAAAAGAAAGGCAGAACTTTATTGTTTTACTAGCTACATGTCTTAGAAGTTCTAGAAAACTGGTAAAAGCTAAATTCATACCTTTCATAGGTTAATTTGAGTATACTATATTCCTTATTTCTGAATATTTCTGGCCCCTTGGACCTAGAAGTATGGACAGATAGAAGGGTAAAAAAAGGACTGTAATCCACTTGCTTGCTTCCAAAGGATTCAAAATTACATATATTCCACCATGATCACTGTATCACTGTCAAAGAGAGTCAGTATAGATGGGAAGATGAAAAATAGTTCCTTTCGAGAATGGGATACTTTTGAGAGAAAAAAAAAAAACTATACCTAGAGAAAAAATATCCTATAGCTTCCATTTCATCTTTTAATAAAACAAAATAAGATTAAAAAATCTAATAACGTTTGCTATGCTAATAACATCACTCAGTATTTCAAACATTATATAATGTTCTTACGTAAGCAAACAATAAGGACTATTTTGTATATATGATAAATGCACGTATATCAAATAATTTTTTCTAATTAATTAAAAAACACTTTTTTTTTAGACATTCCCTCTTGTGTCCTAAAACATTTCTGTAAGGGAGGCAGAACAGACCAGTGCTTTGAAAGAGCAGTGATCCAGGAGCTGGGAAATAGCACAACTCCAGGGTTAGTCTGTGTGCGTGGACCTGGACTCAGTGACTTCGAGGTCCTTCCCTTCCCAAGCACCATACACCTCCAGCTCTCCATCTAAAGTGGGCGCACCCTCTGAACCAGGTCATGCACTAGACCACCATGGGGGGACAGGTCCATCTCAGTGGGATGTTTTATTTACCATCCCCTTTTATCCACATAACCTTGGCATCACAAGAAGGTAAAAATTACAAAGCCACTGATGGATCAGGGTTTTACCTGAAAAAGACAATCATGTTTTTAATAGATAGCTGGGACAATCATTTAACTTTAATAGTTGAAATGCGCTGAGACTTTTCAGCTTATGCTTCATTTATGTTCATATCACCTATGAAAAGCATCTCATGGTGACCGTACGATGCCATTTAAAAAAAATAAATATATTTATTTATTTATTTTTGGCTGAGTTGGGTCTTTGTTGCTGCACGTGGGCTTTCTCTAGTTGCACCGAGCTGGGGCTACTCTTGGTTGTGGTGCGTGGGCTTCTCGTTGCGGTGGCTTCTCTTGTTGCGGAGCACGGGCTCTAGGCACACGGGCTCAGTAGTTGTGGCATGCGGGCTCAGTAGTTGTGGCTCGCGGGCTCTGGACAGCAGGCTCAGTAGTTGTGGTGCACGGGCTTAGCTGCTACGCGGCATGTGGGATCTTCCCGGACCAGAGCTTGAACCCGTGTCCCCTGCATTGGCAGGCGGACTCTCAACCACTGCGCCACCCGGGAATGCATGATGACATTCTAACTCTCACTGACTCCTCTCTGTCTGCAGACATTTCTTGGGGGCCATGTGGATGGCTAGGGCCTAGTGATAAAAGATGAAAATGGCCCGGCCCTGAGGTAGCTTTTAGTTTAGTTGGAAAGACATATGGATGCCTAATAACCATAAATTGGTGACAGAGATGAGTTTTGTTGTTACAGTAGCCTGTGGTGGGTAGTGGGCCTGGGGAAGGGTTTCTGGCCTAGAGGCACTGTCCAATAAATGCAGAAAGGATGAAATTAAGCTCTTCAGTTTAAGTAGTGCTTTTGGGGTTGTGGGTTCTTCATTCCAGGAATGAATGCACAGAGATTAAAAGGTCTCGGGCCCTTTTATACTGAAAATAAGTATAAAATAGCTTAAAACAAGATAGGCCTCCAATAGATTAATTCTGGAGGGCTGATTGAATATAGCCTGCACCCCCAAATTATCAAAACGGAAGTATTAAATGGTACACACACACACACACACACACACACACACACACACACACACATATTACAACATTTACATGTTTTTGAAAAAAAAAATTGAGGTTGGTAGCCACTTTTTACCAAGAGCTGATTTTAACTGCAGCTAATAAATGTGTACATTGAAACTATAAGAACAAGTACATATCTTAAAGAAACAACTAAGGGCACATTTCAAAATCAAACTTGACAAAGTGTAACTATTCCTACCCTAATCACAAGTATCTTCAGAACAGTTCTGTATATGTGTTGATGCATTTATACTGTGTTCCTTTGTATGATTAACCCCAAATAATAATTTCATGCTTTTTTTTTTCTTTTTTTTTTTGCGGTACGCGGGCCTCTCACCGCTGTGGCCTCTCCCGTTGTGGAGCACAGGCTCCGGACGCGCAGGCTCAGCAGCCATGGCTCACGGGCCCAGCCACTCCACGGCACGTGGGATCCTCCCGGACCGGGGCACGAACCCGCGTCCCCTGCATCGGCAGGCGGACTCTCAACCACTGCGCCACCAGGGAAGCCCGCTTTTTTTTTTTTTTTATGGAGAGAAAATGTGTTCCAGGTGCCCTTACAAACTCAGAATGTATGTCATATTTACATCACATATCAACACGGAAATAGGAACCAGGCACACATTTGCATATTTACATAGGTAAGTATATATAAAGCAGATAGAACATGAGCAATTCACAGACATTCCTGCAGAAAATATGCTTATAACTCCGAGTTACTCTATAATCATATTGTATTATTCATTTCCTTCACTCACAGCACAGAGGGCATCTCTCCAAAGTTGTAGAGCACTCGTAAAAAAGGCAGGAGGGGACACCACAGCCATTTGACAACCCTGCTTCCTGCCTGGCTCCTTGGAGCCCAAAGTCCAACACAGCAGAGGGCCCCATCCCCGCACGTACCTGGCTGAAACTCTGGCCTGCACCTCGGGCTTGTGCGCTGCGGGCAGGGAGCTGCGACGGGGCTGTCTCACCCAGGGCCAAGGTCTGGTTGCTATGGTAGCTGGCTGGATACTGGAAGGACCCTTCAGGTTTGGAATTGAGCTGGAGTGCACTCTGGGAGAGCAGGCTGGGCCCTGCATTGAAAGTCATTTAGAGCAGTAAGTGACAGCTTCAGTGAAGCAGAAATGACATGTATTATTTATTGAAGAGTAGCCTAGAATTATAACACGCACATGATTCCAGCCATCTATGCTTTGAATTCTGAGAACTAAAATGACCGTATAATTCGACTCCAGGTCTTAAGTGGGATTTTTTTTTTTCTTTTGGTGGTTTAAAAGTTCTCCAAAGAGTAGATTTTTTTTCAAATGATCTCATCCTGACCTACAAAAAGACATTTCTAACAAGACAAATTAGTTAATCAAGCAGTTGTTTTTATACCAGACAATATCGGAAACATTTGAAATAACTGAAAGGTCTACCTTTTGATACGTGTTAATTGCATTAATATAATTATGTCTCCTACTTAATTATCAGGATGCTAAAACACTCAAAACCTTCCAATCAGTAACACATTCTATTGTATAAATAGTGATGTAATACCTTAATGCCTGAAGGGTAGACGGTATGTAAAATATTAATGGCTCCCATACAATGTAGGATTCACCCTGATCTCACATGATCTCTGATGGCTGGTTATCTTTGCCATCACAGCAACGCACAGTAGGAGAACAAAGAGGAGATACAGTGTTTAAATCGGTGCTGCTAACATGGCTGGTAATACAAGTGATGGAGAAAGGAGTTCCTGGCCTCATTATTTGATCATACTTTGTATGAGAAAATGTGGTTTATTTTCTTACTTTCTTTTTAGATGGGATCTTTGCCACAGTTTGCCCATTTCCTTTGTAAGCAAATTTTCTTTAATCAAATTTCATACTCACTTCGGGAATGAAAAGAAGTATAGAAGAGTGTAAGTATACTACTATTTTTTACTGTGTGTGTTTGAGAGGGGACTGGGGTAAATAGAGTGAGTTGGGTGGGGGAGGGAGGACGTGACATCACAAGTTTTCTCATGTTATCTTAACCATCATACAAAGTCACTTCTTTTTTGAAGGAGGGTAATTATATACACATGGATTATGGTATAATCATTATCCCATCCTTAACCTGCCTCTTTGGCTGTTTTTTAGACAATAGTATAATTTCTAATAAGTATAAACAAACTTCAAGTTCCTTACTTCTTTCTTTCTAAGGACAGAACATGTTTTTTTAATTTCAAATGAGACTTCAGATTTGACATGACACGGGCCATTTGTTTTTGTGGGAAAATAACATGTCTTCTCTTAATAAGCATAGGTTCACATAATCTTTGCCTTCAAGACCTTACCCTTCCCTCTAATTCCCTGATGGAACGTGTAAAAAATGCAAAAATAGTTTTTCATCATGAGATATTGGATAACAAGTCAATTAGCTAAAATAGGTAAGACTTGGTATTTCGGAATCTATACAGTTTCTGGAAAAAAAGTCAAGCAAGGAAATAAAACCATTTCCATCCAGTCCCAATTTCATCATGAAGGGCATAACAAAAGTACAGTTGTAATCCTTTTTCTTGCAATTTAGAAAACAGAGTCCCAAGAAAATAGTACATACCAGATGGTGAAGTTTGCGATAGCTTGCAAAAAATCATTTAATCCATACTAATGGTATAATAGGGCTAATCACCAGAATATAACGCATCTATGGGGAGTGCATTCAGAGTTTCATTCTGGATGCCAAGAACATAGTTTCCCCACTGCTGCTGTTGAAGCTGTCAGGCATGGAGACGGAGTCAAGGGGTGGTCTCTGATGCCCAGGCCATGGGCAGGCTGAGATGTGGGAGAGCCTCTGGAAGGGAAGAAGGACCAATGATGGGGCAGAGGCAGATGGGAACTGACTGCAAAATGGAGGAGAATGAGGTAGGTACTGGGACGACAGTGATGAACTGTAGCCAAGGGCTTTCCCCCTCGTCCCTATCCTCCTGGAGGTCACTGCTCAATGGAGGGGAGTGAGTCACGGTAGAATAAGAGGGGGCCTTTAAGGTTAGTGGTCAGCATTCTACCTACCAATGGGCAGCTTCCCTCTGAGACTTCTTTGGCTATTTCTTTCAGGACAGTCCACCCTGACACAATGGCTTGCACTGGCCATGTCCCCTCCTCCACGATAATGCATCTCCAGGGCAATGAAAGTTGAAACAGATACAATAGTGCAAAGACTTTTGGAGATGTCAATAAAATGGAAAAAAATCTTTACTGTCATATAAATAATTTAACAATCTATAAAGCAAAAACATTGCATGTCCTGGTTATTTGCTTTTTTAAAGAGATGATGTGACTTTGCTCTGATGAACTTGCATATGTAGCTAGCAAGTCAAACAAAGTTGTCAATTCTGAATAGATTCATAAAATAGTCTCTAGAAACCTACAAATGCTCTCCAGGCAGGATCTAACGGTGGCACTTGAGAGTCCTGTTTTTTTTTTTTTTTTTAACATCTTTATTGGAGTATAATTGCTTTGCAATGGTGTGTTAGTTTCGGATTTGTAACAAAGTGAATCAACTATACATATACATATATCCCCATATCCCCTCCCTCTTGCCTCTCCCTCCCACCCTCCCTATCCCACCCCTCTAGGTGGACACAAAGCACTGAGCTGATCTCCCTGTGCCATGCGGCTGCTTCCCACTAGCTATCTATTTTACATTTGGTAGTGTATATATGTCCATGCCACTCTCACTTCATCCCAGCTTACTCTTCCCCCTCCCCGTGTCTTCAACTCCATTCTCTATGTCTGTGTCTTTATTCCTATCCTGCCCCTAGGTTTTTCAGAACCATTTTTTTTTAGATTCCATATATATGTGTTAGCATACGGTATTTGTTTTTCTCTTTCTGACTTACTTCACTCTGTATGACAGTCTCTAGGTCCATCCACCTCACTACAAATAGACAGTCCCATTTTAAAGCAATTTCAATCAAAAATATGATTTATGTGCTCCTGAAATATGCATCATGAAATAATCAAATCTGTGCATATTTTATAGAATCAGTCGTGTATCTGATCAATACTCCATGAAAACAAACCACGATTCTCTGTCTCATTACTTGGTTCACACATGTCAAGCACGGAACCAAGATGTACTTTGACAAAGGTAATTGCGACAATAAGCAATATATCATAATATTACAACCCTGACATAGCACCTGGCAAGGACAAAACAGTCAGGACAACAGCCAAAACACCACATGCATTTTAGAATGATTTTCCCATTGCTTACTAGGTTTCAGATGAATGGCATTTATTCACTCCAATTTTAGAGAGGACAGATATACGAGAATATGAAAAAGGTTGAAATTACAGGACAATTCTTAATTAGTTTATAATAAAAGTAAAATTTACATGTAACTAACTCTTGATTAGCTTTATTAACATTACTGTGCATTGGGGTAGAAAATACAATTTTCCAGAGATTTCAAAAACATTTTTAGTTTGGGGTTTTAAATGATGATTTTTTTATTTTCTCAAGAACTTAGGACTTTCCATCAAGTCTTGTTTGGACTAGAGGTAAAATTAGGCTGTATTCCTGAGGACATGAAGTATATCCACCACTGGGGGATGGGGACAATGTAAGAGGATTTCTTGGGATGCTCAGTGGGGACAGGAAGAGACTGGGTTTAAAATTCCAGCTAGGGAAATGGAATTTTGCCTTTAGTGTAATTAGTTGCTTCAGAGGAAACTTCAACTATGGGTAACAGTCGATCACCATGTCCTATTAGGTCACCAAAAGCAGAAGCCACCCTCTCGCATGTATGCTTCCAGGACATTGACCTAAGAGGTCACAGGTGACTCCTTTGACCTTTCTGGACCTTCTCCATCTTGGGACAGTCCTCAAAGCTAAGCCCAGGGGTCCTATTCAAAATATCTCAGCCCTGGGGGCTAGGAAGGAGAGGGGAAACTGTTTACTGATGAATTGATAAAAGTCAAAAGAGTATGTGCCCCTGATCTGCTCAAGACACACTATTTCAGGGACTTCCCTGGTGGTCCAGTGGTTAAAGACTCCATGCTTCAAAGGCAGGGGGCACTGGTTCGATCCCTAGTGGGGGAATTAAGATCCCATACTCTGCATGGTGCGGACAAAAAAAAGAAAAAGACACACTAGTTCCAAATGGACAGAGGGGAGAAATTCCGAAGGAACTACAGAGTTGAGGGACATGGGACCCGCCATTGATCCTAGGAGAGCATCTTAGTGTTATACCAATATCTTAATATGTCTTCAAATATCAATATATGAATTGACTAAAGACCACCTAGCAACCCATGAAAAAAAATGCCCTTGTATGTTTGTCATTATTCTGAGAAATATAAACAGGAGTGTGGGGAGGTTAAGCAGTCGGCCAGTGTCGTACACTCCGTAAAATGAAGATGAGACCCTATTCTTGTCTCCCACCTTCAGCTCTGGGAGTTGTGGTTGGTTAACATCAAAGCATATTGAAGTCATATACACACATCAACATTTGAAGGTTGAAAAATTCTTTCATCAGTTTATTTGCGGGAGAGATCTTCATGCCTCAGATTGTGGTACTGCTTCCCCAAAAACCCTCTCCTTAGAGATTCCAGGTGTTGGCTGGAGGAAGTCTGCTGTCCTCCAGGAGTGGGGCAGAAGTCAACCTCAGCAGACGGAAAGGCTAAAGTGTTCATTTCTTGCATAAAACTTCAGACTCACTTATAGGTTGTATTAACATACACTAAAGCATATAGTCAGTTTCTCCTTAAATTAACTAGATAGTTTAGAGTTTTCCTGATTATGTGCACTCATTATCTTTACACGGATTTTAAAAAGACTTCATTTGGAATTGCTTATTCTTGTCTCCTTTAGCTAAATATTGGTCCCAGAAAACTGTAAACCTTAATTAAATTACATACCTTGCAATAACAAAGAAAAGGCCAGAGGTGTACAAAGTGGCATTCCCAAGTCATTATTTGGGTCACAATCATGCCAGTTGGAGCAGGTGTGTGTTGGAAAAAAATCCAGGACTGGAACTCAGCAGACCTGGCGGACTCTAGTCCATTTCCACGTTTATGAAAGCACAGATGATGATGAAGATGAGGATGAAGAAGAAGATGATGATGATGATGAAGAAGATGAGGATGGGGCTTCCCTGGTGGCACAGTGGTTGAGAGTCTGCCTGCCGATGCAGGGGACACAGGTTCGTGCCCCGGTCCAGGAGGATCCCACATGCCGTGGAGCGGCTGGGCCCGTGAGCCATGGCCGCTGAGCCTGTGCGTCCAGAGCCTGTGCTCCGCAACGGGAGAGGCCACAACAGTGAGAGGCCCGTGTACCGGGAAAAAAAAAAAAAAAAAAAGAAGATGAGGATGAAGAATAAGAAGATGATGATGAAGAAGAAGATAAGGATGAAGAAGAAGAAGAAGATGATGATGATGATGATGATGATGAAAATGATGATGAGGACATCAATACCAGCTCACCTTTCCTGAGTGCTAAGTTCCAGGAACTGTCCTGAGCAGTTTACATCTATTAACCCCTGGAATCTTAACAAGATCCCAATAAACGTGCCGTTATCCCCCTTTACGATGACAGAGCTGAAGGTCCCAATGACTGAGACCACACACACTGATGCCTGGTGCAGGCAAGGCATTCTGGCTTCAGAGTGTGTGTTCTTTCCACGCTTCATTATTTGTCCTCTAAAATTTTAATATCTACAAATTTGAGTACCTAATGAGATAATGGATGTGAAAGTGCTTGGAAAAATATAAACTGCTACACAAATGTCGGTTATTAGTATTATTATCTAATTATCTAATTACTGAGCCACATGATCTGGGAATAAAATGCTGATTGGAATTTGTCCTGAAAACCTTATTATAGTACTGTCCCATATATCAGTGTTTTCTTTCAACAGCCTGTGAGCTTTCATTCTGCAAAGGAGACATACAAGGCATAGATCATTAAAATGGCTTGAAATTAAAACCAAACCAAATAAAACCTAGTGTCAGAGCCAAGAGATGGGGAAGAGAAAGTTCTCTCTTAGCCTGAAATTCCTGTCTTTATCAACCTCAAAACATTCTCAAACTTCAAGTGCTGTTTAAATGTTACCTCCTCCATGCAGCCTGCCCTGATACCTGATTGCCCCGAGGAAATTAACCCTACCCCCATCATGCTACCTTAACACTCTGCATAGACCAGACTCTGAGAAATTTCAACAGAGATATGTGTACAGTATTATACAGAAGTAGAGTAATAGGATAAAAACAGGGAGTCTGAACATTCATGTGAAAGCAGCAGGACTCTGGGATTGGATACTTGGAGACACTAGAGGCCAGGGATTTCCTGGAGTGCAGAGAAAGGAAACCAGTAATAATGGAGGAAACATGAACTGCGGTAGTGGCCATGGTAGGAAGGAAGAGAAAGTGCACATTTAAGAGGCATCCTTTTTAAAAAGCTCATCGGTATTTGGGGACTAAGTAGACAGGAAGGGAAGGACAGCTGAAATGACTGGCCACTCTTCAGCTGATCTCTAGCAGGATCTCGCTGACACTGCACTGGGCGCTGGGGAGATTCCCACAGTGCAGAGTAAGTCCTTTTAGAAAGCCGAGCAGACAAGACAGAACTCTTAGTGTCAGGTGCACACCTTCTGTTTCTACAAGTTTTAAGGTGATTTATTGGCAGTTGCTAATTCTGGTCTGCTTCGGTTGAACATCTGTCCCAGAACTCAGCAAATATTCACTAAAGGAGTGTGAAAAAAGCAAAAACTCCCCTCACATGTCATTCCAAGGGAAGGATTAGCAAGAGACATATGTTGGGGACCCCATTTTTTGGGGAAGGACAGGCTTAATCTTAAAATTACAGAGTTGTTGGAGATGGTGGGAGTTCACATAGTTAGAAAGGGAGTCTGGGCTTGGTTTTAATACTGGCTCTAACAGACCTGACTCTCTTTCTAGATCTTAAAAAATTTCCAAGATCAAAGTTTGGTTATATGTTAGTGAAATTTTAGGACAGAGATGTAATCTTCCAAGTCATCAGTGGTGGAAGCTGAAGCCACAAGAACAAGACAAGGTCTCTAAGTGGTAACTAAGATATCAATTTAATTCCGAGGGATTATTTTACCATCAAAAGAGTTATTGACAAGAAGGCACTGAAATAAACAGCTATGAGATCTAGGCAATGTCTCGCATAGGCGCTCAATGAATGTTTTGTTAGGTTGTTAATTCAGGATAATCAGGAATAATAAACACACAAGTTGAGACAGACAAATTCAGGACTGAATAACTGACAAAGGCAGCTTTGTTTAGATTTCCGTTTGTCAGGAAGTTTAGAAACATTCTTTACTTACTCTTAGGTTAAACTGACTCTTTCAAAATAATATAAAATCTCATCTTTACGTAGACCATGAAAAATAAAGCCAATAAGATTCACACACATCGATAACCGTCAGAGAATCTGCATTCATTTCCACGCTCTTATTATCCAATCTTTGTGGAAGGCTAAGAATAACTTGAAGGTTAAGTATTATTTCATTTTAAATGAAAATAAAATCTTAGAGCAGCAACACATAAAAAGAAAGGGGAAATCTTTTAGTGGAAAATGTTGAGTAAGAAGAAAGGAAATAGCTAGTGGAAATTATGTATACATACGTGTGTGTATATATACACACACACAAAAGGGCTATTATAGATTCCAAAATCAATGAGAAAAATTGTCAATTATTTGTAAGGTGATTGAACTGATTTAAATCAAGCTTAAAGCACTTTAGTCATATCTAACTGCAAGTTAACTCTATACCGTACAAGTACTGACTTTTGCTTAAATTGCACTATTAATCAGTTTCATTCACAGCCGCAGTTTCTTCTTTATGGGCTTTGGATGAACTTGCCAATTTACAAACCCACTTGGAATAAGAGGTAGATCGTAGTGAAAAACTAGTTGTTTTCTCCTGATCTTCACTAGTAACTTGAAAAGATCACAGGAAGGAGTTTCACTAACCTAAAATCTACCATCCCTAAAATTAACTGGGGGCAAAAGCTCGAGCGGCCCACTTATGTAAGAAAGCTCAGGGCTGATGTGGTTGTTCTATAGGCAGACGTGTTCCTAAACTTGATTTCTAAGTCTCTTTCTTCAGAATATCAGTTTCATCTGGTCAGCTCCTTTCAATGTATAATGCTTTACTAAAAGTGAGAACTGTAATGGTCCCAAGAATACAGAAGTACTCATTTAGTTTTTAAACTGATTTAGATTCAATCAATGCTACTGGCCTAGCTAGTCCGCTCTTTCGAGTTTGACTACTGTATGTGAAATAACCAAAGATGGGTAAAGCTTTCACACTAAATACAGTAACTCAGTTTCTTTACATCTGTATACAATGGAGGGAAATGAGCAAAATGACATTTATCACAAAAAATAAACTTCAAATATAAAACTTTGGTTTAAAATGTACAGCTCAAGAATTTTACTGGGCATGGGATTCTTACATAATGTTATAATCATAGAATGGTATTTATTTATTTATTTATTTATTTTGCGTTATGCGGGCCTCTAACCGCTGCGGCCTCCCCTGCTGCGGAGCACAGGACCCGGACGCGCAGGCCCAGGGGCCGTGGCTCACGGGCCCAGCTGCTCCGCGGCATGTGGGATCCTCCCGGACCGGGTCACGAACCCGCGTCCCCTGCATCAGCAGGCAGACTCCCAAACACCGCGCCACCAGGGAAGCCCCATAGAAAGGTATTTTTATAGCTTGCTCTAGTCCCCAACTATTTCCTTGAACAGTTTTGTCTTTGGATTATTTACCATTTAAAAAAATTAATGTAGCACAAAATGAGGAAAAGCATTCCCTATATTTCTTTATAAATTAACAGTCTGAAGATAATAGATTTATATTCCTCACTATCAATAACTGTGAAAAGAAATAGAAAACTAATACAAATCAGTTTAGGAGAAAACAAAATTTAAAAGCAAAATTCTGAAAACATTACAATGTATTTATGGAATTACACTAGCTTAAAGAACCAGTTTTTGGTTTGCTGCAAATCACAGACTTTTCCCTAGATGCCTGCATGGTTTGCTCACACATTTATTCAGGTCCCTGATCAAGTATATTCTCACAAAGGATAACTTCCTTTGATCATTCTCTCAAAACTAGAGTAGTTTTGGGACTTCGTGGGCGGTCCAGTGGTTAAGATGACGCTTCCACTGCAGGGGGTACAGGTTCAATCCCTGGTCGGAGAACTAAGACCCCACATGCCCCAAAGAGCTTTTATTTACCATATGAGTGACATAGAATACTATTTATGATACTAAAGCTGGGAAGTGTTTAAAAGAGAAGGCTGCATCACACACTTTCCATGAGCCGTCAGAGCGATGATGCTATCAAGTGCCACGTAGCATCCGGGAAGCTTCACTGAACACTCATCATGTGTGACTCTCATTCTTTTTTTGTTGTTGTTTATTTTATTGAAGTACAGTGGATGTACAATGTTGTGTTAATTTCTGCTGTACAGCAAAGTGATTCATTTATACATATATATACATTCTTTTTCATATTCTTTTCCATTATGGTTTATCACAGGATAATGAATACAGTTCCCTGTGCTCTACAGTAGGACCCTGTTGTTTATCCATCCTATATATAATAGTTTGCATCTGCTAACCCCAAACTCCCACTCCATCCCTCTCCCACCGCGCCCCGCCCTTGGTAACCACAAGTCTGTTCTCTCTGTGACTCTCATTCTCACTCTCGCTCTCATTGTGTGAAAATGAGCATGGAAAGGCAACGAGCATCATGGGATTACTGTGAAAATGGGTGCCTTTGCAGTCCCCCTTGAAAAGTTCTCAAGGACCCCCAGGAATCCCAAGTGCACTCTGGGAAACACTGTCCTACTCTACTCCCCACTGGCTTTGTCATTGCTGGAGGCAACTACCTACCTGACTTTACAGTATTTAGAGTGCTTGATTTCAGCCTTTTTTGCCTAGAATGTAAATGCCACAAGGGCAGAGACTGTCTGTGCTACAGTTAATAAGTGCTTAATACAGACGTTTAAAACAAGAATGTAACACTTACCTGTGCCTATAGTGATACAATAAAAAGCCAGTATGTTAAGATTTGATTTTATCAATTGCTGTTGAAGTGACTTAGTGTTTGATCAGTGGCAGTTTTAATGTTTTAACTTCTGGGGGAATCCTATATGACATCTCCATAAGGTATTACCAGGAGACCCCTCCCTCCACTCTGCCCCGGGGAAAAGTCTGCTTAATCTGACTTTCTCACCAGAGCTTTCTGCCTCTTTACTTTTCCTCACTTCCACCAGCTTTCATCTGACCCTCATGTTTGTGTGTTGTGCACCTAGCGTGCCTTGACAATTTCAAAACCCAATTATATTTTCATTAAAAATTTTCCCATGGGCCTCCCTGGTGGCGCAGTGGTTGAGAGTCCGCCTGCCGATGCAGGGCACACGGGTTCGTGCCCCGGTCCGGGAAGATCCCACGTGCCGCAGAGCGGCTGGACCCGTGAGCCATGGCCGCTGAGCCTGCGCGTCCGGAGCCTGTGCTCCACAACGGGAGAGGCCACAGCAGTGAGAGGCCCGCGTACCGCAAAAAAAAAAAAAAAAAAAAAAAAAATTCCCCAGGCTCTAAACTCTGTGCTTGATTCCAGGAGACCTGGATTACACAGATGAGAATGATGTTTTTAGTGAGAAATTTGCATTGTTTTCTCTTGCTTAGGGAATGTATAAGGAGCACTTGGTATTTTACGTCTTTGCACATCAGTGGTGGAAGCTGAAGCCACAATAACAAGACAAGGTCTTAATTCCGAGGTCTGCCTCTGAGCTGGTGACCTCTTTGGAGAAGGTATAGCATGCTTCTTAAATGTCTATGTGAAAGAAGGAAATTTAAGAGAAAGAAGTGAACATTAGCTGAAAAACAGGTGGAGAGAAAATCTGGAGGGAAAGATAATGATAGCTCCCTGGAGGATATCACTACAGCCTGTGTGCTACCTGGGTGATTTCCCTCACCTTTTGCTCACACCTTCCACTGCTAACTTCCCATTGGCTCTATAACGCCAAAGGTAGTGGAGGAGGTGGGTGTGAGAGAATTTGGAAAGGAAACAAAAGGACACATGTAGCATCAGACGACTTCAGGCTTGAACCATGACAAACTTCTGCAGAGGAGACTCTCGTGTTTGTATTTCAAAAATTTGGACCAAAGGGCATATGATGAAGTATTTTCACAAGAAATGAACAATTCAAGGATGTACTCAACTAACTTGAATACGTGCATGTCCAGGAAAGGACTTGGGGTCTCCAGAGCCCAGGTGACAGTCGTTAACCACTGGTGGAGTGAGGGGAACAGTAGGACTTGAATCCAGGTCTTATGGTTCCAAGGGCAGGATGGGCTACCTTGAACCCCTACCCAGAGGCTCTCCACCCCATCGGGTCTAACTGAGGACCTGGTTTCCACCACAACAGGTTATCAATATTGTGAGCCACATTATGTATATATTTATTATTTTGATTATTCTAATTACTATAAAAATCTTATACTCTTAAACCACTTCTGAATCCTTTGTTGCCATGCTTGCCAGGAGTTATGAAAATATTCACTTCACAAGGATGTCTCTTACCTTTGTTATTATTACATAAGAATATATGGGATAACATTTTATAGCATTTTAATAACCTGATCTCTCAACAATTTTCTCACCACATAGAATTAAGTATATTCACAGTAATTAAATGAAAATGACAGACTGTAAATCAAGAGTAAGTAATACATTCCCTTCTGTCAAACTACATATGATTATTCTATTTGGATTTTACCTGCTAAGAATGGTAACTTACATGATTGATTCTTGATTTCTTGAATATATTCTGATTTGAGAACTCAATAAGATAACACTGCTTTCTTTGCCATAATACTCAGAATATCTTAATTTCCTAAGATTTCCTTCCTATTAAATGTTGGGATTTTCTAGGATATGGTGGAATTTCAATTTGTCCAGCTGCTATAGAAAAATACTTGCTATTTCAAAATATAATAATTAAACAAATTAACAATCTCTATAAACATATAGGCCCTTTTCCCCCAAGTTGTCCATTCTCTTTCTGATTTCGACTGACAAATACTTTCATTAACTTTTGGCTGAGATATAATGACCCTTATTTCTGAGTTTGTATCTCCAAGGATGCATGGATTAAATATGGTACTTGGTCCATGGCAGTTTAGGTCAAGCTGTATATTATATGAGAAGCTAATGGCCCTGAGCTTCTGTCAATAACTTTTTTTTTTTCCCAGTAAAGCAGCAGCAATTCTGGTGACTCCATGACACGTATTTATTAGAACTGAAATTACACAGCCGGCAGTCACAAAATAGTGGTGGGTGGCAGAGGCTGTACACATGATTTACATACTGTTTATGATGGCACTTTGTAAAAAATGCGAAGTGTTGGAAAACACTGATAACTGTAGGACGCTACAGTCTGTATACTAGAGCAGTTATTGCTTGCCTTAGGGTCAAGAAGATGGGTTTACTAAGATTCAAATTTTACTTTAATCAGATCTTGGAAAGAAAGATAACAAAAGCTTTTAAACAACAAATTCCGTACTATGTGCTTAGGGGCTGAGACTGGTTGCCATTGTAGTAATGTTTCAAGCTGGTTTTAGACTGTATTTCGTGTTGTTTGAGTCTCTTTCGGGTTAGGACTAAGACACTGGCTCTCAAGGGCAGCGTGCCAGGTCCAATTTAGCATCAGCTATTTCATGTCTGTTCTAGCTAATGAGTCCATTGATTGAATCATCACACAAACAAGGGACGAGCAGAATCTCATAGGCTTGTGCTAATTATATGAAACGTGTCAAAGAGCCATTACATATTATATGAGTTATGTTTATATAAATATAAACACGTATATTGTTCTAGTATTGAGTAGAAGGTTGTGCTGATTATTCTCTTTGTTCCCCATATTCATTCTCCACCCTTCTCCCCACAGAGACTGTATCACAAGGGTCACTTGGCACTTGGTTTATGATTGGACTTGGCCAGCGAGAGGCACGAGAAGGGCATCAGAGGTTAGAGGAGAGAGAGGCCAGGATATTTATTTCTCTGCTCCCGCCAGCCTTGCCTCTTGACTCTACTGGCACTAGTCCCTCGATTTTCCCTTCGGGACTAAGGGTAGCAAGGGTTTCCATCGGTTGCTACCCCCTGAGTACTTCTGCAGGCATTGATTGCTCCCTGAATCTTGCTCAGTTCTTTGTAAATCGTCCCCTAATTAAATTCTCTTCAGTTAAACTTTTTTTGAGTAGACTCTATTTCCCATCTGGACCCTGATGCAAATACAAACAGCAATTAGGATTTTTTGTGTGTGTGTGCAGTACGGTACGCAGGCCTCTCACTGTTGTGGCCTCTCCCGTTGTGAAGCACAGGCTCCGGACGCGCAGGCTCAGCGACCATGGCTCACGGGCCTAGCCACTCCGCGGCATGTGGGATATTCCCAGACCGGGGCACGAACCCACATCCCCTTTATCGGCAGGCGGTCTCTCAACCACTGTGCCACCAGGGAAGCCCAGGATTTTTAATTTATGATAGTCTCAGTACTTAAAATTAGCAATAATTGATCCCCCAAATGATAGCTGTCTACTCAATATTTTTAAATTAACTTCCTAAACTTTATTCAATTCATTCAGTCTCAAACTGACTCTGAAAATGTTAAGAACAAACATTTCATAAGCACATAAATATTCCACATTTCACTGTGGTTCAGATCTTTTGGTATAAAATTTTCAAGTGGCATTTTCATCACCTGCGTTTTTTGCCTGTTTGTTCGTTTTTTAATTTTGCTTTGTTTTTTTTCCTATCTTCAAACAAGGAAGCAGGGCCTTCCAAAAAGAATAATTAACTAAAATCCTAGGAGTCTTCAAAAAGATAATTCACTACCTAATATCATAAACTAAGTAAAATTTCTGAAAACCAACTAATTCAGCAGTTAGCAAATACATTTCAAAAAACTCTTACTGGAGTATTTAAATTTCCCATAATAAAGATACATCTTTTGTAGATAGTGTTTGAAAATATTCTGCAGAAATACAAAAGTGAACACTAAAAGTTCTTTCTACTTCTCCTGGGTGTAGCAGAGTGTCTCAATTCAGAAATTCAGGATTATTAATTGACTTAAAGTTTTTTTTTAAAGTTCATATACTTATCCTTTCTATTATTTTATTTATTTATCTCTTTTAGTATTCATTTATTTATTTCTTCTACTCTTTTTTATATTACTTTATCTCTGAATTGCTTCTAGTATTTCCATCTTCCTAGCTTCTTTTGGTTTATTTAACTCTTTTTAAGGTGTCCCAGTAATGAATACACATCTCTTTACTTTGTCTTTTATTTTTAATAATAAAATTCTGATTTCCTCTGAGTGCAGTTTTTTTACCATACACTTATGTTTTCATTATAAAATGTTGCTATTCTATTTGCTTTGTAAATAGCATGTAATTTTCTTTTTGCTTCCGTTTTGATTCACAGTAGCCAAAAGTATGTCTCTTAATTTTAATGTGATTATATGTTTGCTTAGCATTTTATTATTTACTTTTAATTTTACTGAATTATCATCAAAGAACGTGGCCTTCCTATGCTTTTTAATTTTTAGGATTGTCTTTACAGTCCATCAGCTGATCAATTTTTATAAATTTTCCTTGGACATATATAACAAGTGTTTATTATTCTTCAAAAAATGTTTTTAATTTATTTAATGCATTGATTTGTTAATTATTTATTCCAACTTTCTGTGGCTTTTTCTTTTAGGATTCAGTCTGATTCTGAATACTAAAAGAAAAAGTGTTCACAATATTTTTCATCACCTTCTTACATTTTTAATAATTTTTAATATTCAGGTGCTATTTTGTTTGGCACATACATATTCACCAGATTTTACCACATAATTATAAGTTAAGATATTTCTACTGGATAATTCCTTTTTGATCCTGCTTAGTGCTTCTGCATTAAAGTCCACGTCCCTCACATTATTCTTCCCAATCCCACTCCTTGTGTTCATTGTATTTGCTGTCACTACTTTGTCTATTCCTTTAATTTCAATATTTATTTCATTAATATAAGTGTGTATATTAAACATAACATCACTATTTTATTTTCATTTACTGCAAATTTGAATTTTCATTCTTTTCAGAGAATTTAGTGCTTACATATAATGTTAGATTGATATACTTGACTTATCACTTCTATTTTAATTTGCTTCTTAATTTACTCTTTTCTTCCTTCTTTTTTCTGTACTTTCTATGAATAAAAGGTTATCTCCCTCCTAAAATCATAATAAAATATATTTCTCTATTATTCTATAAAAAATAAGATAGCCAATATCATCCTCCTGAGACACATTATTTTATCTCTGCTTTCCTTACTCTATAATAAAATGAGTACATGTGCCTCAAATATTAATTAAATATAGTTCTAACTACAACTACCCCTACAAAAGAAATATATTTATAGACGTTGAGAAAAAAGAGGTAGCAATCTTACATTTTAAAATATAAAACACAGAGAACAAGTATAATACAAATCATGCATCTTACTTTAGGAGTTTTATTAAGGGGATGCATATGGTTAAAATAAATCTGGATATTCATGATGATGTTACCCTAAGAGTCGTGGTATTATAAAGATCATAGAGAAGTGAACTAATATATAAATTAAATGGTTTTGAGATCACTATGCTATCTTACTCTTATATCTTTCTTTTATATAGCAAACCTTGATGGGTATTCAAGGAAATTTTATTTTTTTTAATTAAGGAATGAAATGCTCCACTGATTTCTCATGTAGAAATTATCAGGGTAAGGTACATTTTAATGATTTAATTTTTAGCTTTTTGTGGGATTTTATTAAAATAGGTCAAGAGAATTTTATAATTTATTAAAATGAGGCTCATTTCAATTCATAGAACTTTAATTTCAAAGCCTCAGCTACTCTGGTTGAAAAATACATAACTAAGTAAAAGAAAGAAATCTTTAAATATTCTATTGAGATTAATATAGCTATGCAAGATAGCTAAACATAGAAATAGAAGGAGTTATTGCATAGTACTATAGCATGGTGCTAAATAGTACTGCATATGTTACATCATTTTTTTTCTATTTTGTTATATAATTGCTCTACCGTTTAAGATCTCTACCAACAATAATCTGTATGAGTAAAGCATTGATAGTTAACTTTAAAGCAGACACTGTGTTGATTAAACAACTAAATGATGAGTTTGTACAATGTGCTACTCTAGATGCCAAAAAGGATATCAGAGAATTGGTGAGGATCACCAATATGTCAATAATTGGTGAGAAATCTAGATGATAATTACTGACTTAAGAGAGTTTCTAATCAAATGTGAATTAGTGTGGGGTAATGTTGGAAGGAAGTAGGTGAGAGAGGAGTGAAATGGATAAAACAAGTATAAACACATCTTGAAGTCCTATTAGATATGACTCATGATATAAATTATAATAATATTATAATATTAATGACATAATGCTCTTATATTTTAATTGTCTTCAAGCTTAACTGTCATTTGACTTACTTTCACTTGTTGAATAGTCTTGTGGGTCAAGTATTCCTGATTCCTGCAGTGATCTAATACAGGAGTCCACCAATTCAAGACCTGTTGTGAGCTCATCTTCGATATCTTTTTGACCATCTGAAATATAATATTTTAAAGACATGAACAAATACATGGTAATGTCAATATTAAAGCTTAAGACTATCATTTAATAATCAAAAATATCCTAACCAAAGATATTATCTTTTTGAAATGCTCATTAGATATCACATTGCAACCCTTGGTCAACCACCATTAAAAACCAAGGCCAGCCAAGTCCATGTATCCATGAAGAACATAAAGTTCCTAGGGAATTGGGAGAACTTAACTCCCACGAAATCTTGAGCTATCAGAACAGCTTCATCTAATTTTAGTGTCATGTGTTGTCATATTCATTTTCATAAGTCTCTTCCTAAAGTTCACAAGAAAATTAATCAACAGAGATATATGCAGCAGTTAAGTATAAATGCTCATCAAGAAGCTGTACTTTCAATCTAAATGTCCATCAACAGAAGAATGGATAAAGAAGATGTGGTGCGTATATATATATATACAATGGAATATTACTCAGCCATAAAAAAGAGTGAAATAATGCCATTTGCAGCAACATGGATGGACCTAGAGATGATCATACTAAGTGAAGTAAGTCAAAGAGAGAAAGGCAAAGACCATATGATATCACTTGTGTGTGAAACCTAAAATATGATACAAATGAATTTATTTGCAAAATAGAAAACAGACTCACAGACATAGAAAACAAACTTATGGTTACCAAAGGGGAAACGGGGTAGGGGATGGATAAATTAGGAGTTTGGGATTAGCAGATACAAACTACTTTATGTAAAATAGATAAACAACAAGGACCTACTGTATAGCACAGGGAAATATATCGAATATCTTGTAATAAACCATAATGGAAAGGAATATGAAAAAGAATATATATATATATATATATATATATATATATATATATATATATATATATATGAATCACTTTCCTGTACACCAGGAACTAACACAAAACTGTAAATCAACTATACTTCAATAAAAAAAAGAAGCTGTACTTTACCTTGTGATTGCCAGTGAAACTGCTCTTCTGCTGAACTATAAAAGAGAGAATACATAGGTATAATGAATCGGTTAGAAACAAAAGAACTCTAGACTATAAGACACAAAGGCACATGAGGGTAGTAATGGTGGCTCCATGGAACTCCCTTTAATTTCTGACTGAGAAAAGGGATCCCATTTTAACACGATCTTAGCTTTAACATGTTTGATGTATACCTCTTTTGAATCACAGGTATTAGCGTGTTATAAATGGACGTCGTTCAGTAATTTTCAGAAGAACAGCTCATTTTTTACAAATCCCAACATATCATACTTATTCCTTACAATAATTTCTACATACATACAGTTCTATTCAACTTTAGTCATTTTAAAATACAAATCTGAATAGTTTCATGTAGACTTTGTAAGGTATTCTAACAAAGAAATAACTTTCTCCATTTTCATTATAAAGAGATAAAATAAATCTATACCTTCTTCTAGACATATCATATAAGGAGTTCCTTTCAGCTGTTTACTATATTTTAAATTAAGTAATATAAAAGTTTTAACACTTTACACCAATTGAATATACAGTTCCCAAATTCTCACTTTATAAGTACATCTTATAAAATGACCCAGGTAGAAAGGGTTGCTCATCTAAATGATATGCCAAAGATACTGTGCAGATTGTAATGATGTAGGCACATAAATTTATTCTGAATGATTTATTAAAATACAAAAATAAATTAAAAATTTCTAAATATGAACAGCTCTTTCATTATATATGCAAATAGTTCCAACATACCCTTTTTTAATATGTCAATAATTTGTGGGAAATCTAGAGGCCAATTACACACAGGTATCATTTTGAGAATGACTTTCTACCCTTATTTCACTAGATCTTTTACTCTGATCAAGCAGCTTCTATGAATAGCTCATCAGTTTCACAACAGCAAGCAGGTTTTAGAACTTTAATCTGTACCTTAGAGACGGCTTCTGAATACATTTGCTGGGGGAAAAGGAAATTCTGGTATAAATCAGCATTCAGAATAGCCATGATTGATATACATGAATATAAGAGTAGTCCCTTAAGAGACATATGACTTTTTTAGGCTATCTTTCTTCTCAGCCAATCCATTTTAGAAAAGTGGAAAATGGTTTTGCAATGATGAGAGCTATAGACAATTGATACATGAAACGATAACATTACAAATTCAGTCCAATGCAACTTCTTGCTTCAAAAAGATATAGCATGATAAAGTAGTAAGGTCTAACTGCAAAGTTTAACACTTAAAACAGAAATGTAATCCTATAATTAATATTTTAAAAATTACAAAGCATGTTCACTTAGTAAGTGGCATTTAATATAGGGGTGGAAAACGCTTTCATAATTGTAGTGAGTTGAATGGTGCCCTTCCCCCGCAAAAGATATGTCCACACCAAATCCCTAGAAATTGTGAATGGTTACTTATTGGAAAAGGGTTTTCTCAGATGTAATTAAGTTAAAGATCTTCAGATAAGATCATCCTAAATCCAATGACAAGTGTCCTTAAAAAAGATCCTTAGAGGAGAAAGATGCAGAGGAGAAGGTCAGAGGCAGAGGAAGAGACTGCAGTTATGCATCTTTAAGCCAAGGAATGTCTGGAGCCAGCAGAACCTGGAAGAGTTAAGAAAAACTCCTCCCCTTTAGCCTTCCTAGGGAACATAGCCCTGTGGACAGAACTTGATTTTGAACTTCTGGACTCCCAAACTGTGAGATAATAAATGTCCTTTATTTTAAGCCACTCAGTTGTAGTAAGTTGTTATGGCAGCCCAAGGAAGCCAATACAGTATTCTTCTGATACAGTAAAAATATTCTCATGCTATATCCTTCAAGATTTACTACTATCTCTATGCTACTACATTCCTTTTCCCAGTTCAGTCCTTTGCTGAGTACTTACTGTACACCAAGGCTCTGCTAATTCACAACAATCATTAACATCTTTTGGTGGATGGGGAATAACTGGCTTATTGATGTTAAATAACTTGACCACACACATCATAAGGAACTCAGCAGGGATTTAAACTAATCTGTCCAACTCCAAAAGTCATAGAACAGAGCTGGAATAATCAGGCTCCCTGTCTTCAGACTACACTACAAAGCTCTAGTAATCAAAAGAGTATGGTACTGGTGCAAAAACACACATATAGATCAATGGAGTAGAATAAAGAGTCCAGAAATAAACCCACACACTTTTGGTCAATTAATCTATGACAAAGGAGGCAAGAATATACAATGGAGAGAAGACAGCCTCTTCAATAAGTGGTGCTGGAAAAACTGGATAGCTACATGTAAAAGAATGAAATTAGAACATTCTCTATCATCATATACAAAGATAAACTCAAACTGGAGTAAGACCAGATACTATAAAACTCATAGAGGAAAACGTAGGCAGAACACTCTTTGACATAAATCTCAGCAATTTTTTTTTTATTGGATCCATATCCTAAAGCAAAGGAAACAAAAGTAAAAATAAACTAATGGGACCTCATTAAACTTAAAAGCTTTTCCACAAGAAAGGAAACCATCGACAAAATGACAACACAACCTACTGAATGGGAGAAGGTATTTGCAAATGATATGACCAAAAAGGGCTTAATTCCAAAATATACAAATAGCTCATACAACTCGATATCAAAAAAATAAACAACTCAATTAAAAAATGGGCAAAAGAACTGAATAGACATTTTTTTCAAAGAGGAAATGCAGATGGCCACCAGGCACATGAAAAGATGCTCAATATTGCTAGTCATCAGGGAAATGCAAATCAAAACCGCAATGAGATATCACCTCACACTTGTCAGAATGGCTATCATCAAAAAGAACACTAATAATAGATGTTGGCAAGGATGTGGAAAAAAGGGAATCCTTGTACACTGTTGGTGGGAATGTAAATTGCTGCAGTCACTGTGGAAAACAGTATGGAGGTTCCTCAAAAAACTAGAAACAGAACTACATATGAGCCAGCAATTCCACTCCTGGGTACATATCCAAAAAACACCCAACTATTTTGAAAAGATAGTGCACTCCAATGTTCATAGCAGCATTGTTTACAATTGCCAAGCTATGGAAGCAACTGAGGTGTCCATCAGCAGATGAATGGATAAAGAAGATATGATATATAATGGAATACTACTCAGCAATACAAAAGAAGGAAATTTTGCCATTTGCAGCAACATGGATGGACTTAGAGGGCATTATGCTAAATGAAATATGTCAGACAGGGCTTCCCTGGTGGCGCAGTGGTTGAGAGTCTGCCTGCTGATGCAGGGGATGCAGGTTCGTGCCCTGGTCCGGGAAGATCCCACATGCCACGGAGCGGCTGGGCCCGTGAGCCATGGCCGTTGAGCCTGCGTGTCTGGAGCCTGTGCTCTGCAACGGGAGAGGCCACAACAGTGAGAGGCCCGCGTACCGCAAAAAAAAAAAGTCAGACACAGAAAGACAAATACTGTAAAATATCACTTATAGATGGAATCTAAAAAAAAAAAAAAAAAAAAACCCAACACACTAGAGAACAGGAAAAAAGCAGACTCACAGGTGTAGAGGACAAACTAGTGGTTACCAGTGGGGAGAGGGAAGAAGGGAGGGGTAAGAAAGGGGTAGAGGGAAAAAAGCGTTATTATAGAATTATATAAAATCATGTGTCTGAAACTTTTGAAAATTGTAAAGCACCACAGAATTTAAAGAATCCTCCATTCAATGAAAACAAAAAAAAGTCATGGAGGGAAACACACTTGTTACTTCCCACATGAAACAATAAGAATGCCCAAGTCACTGGAAGCTTCTCCCATGTATCATCAAAGCCCCGTTCTCTTCTCCTTCCAGGCACATTGAAGAGCACACTTCCCTGCCCCCTGGCATGTAGATGGGGGCATGTGCCACCTCCTTCCGCAAGCACAGAAGGGCAGGTACGCGATCTCCACGTACTCCCTTGTTAAGCCCTGAGTTGAGGTGGGTCTCTGAGTAACCGTGCGAAGGGAAGATTTCCGCCAACCCAGAGAAGACACAACACAAGTGAGAAATAAACCACTGTTTTGCTGAAACTCTGAAGTTGGAGGGTTGTTTGTTTTGGTAGAATAAATGTCACACTGACTAATAAAGAAATGTGCCATTATTTGAGTTCATAAGGCATTTTCTACTTCTCCATCTTTCATTTCCACAGTTTAGAGCTGGAAGACAATGTCCTGGGTCACCTGGCACAAACAAGGTGGTGCCACCACTTTCACGCATCCTTTGAGATTTATCCACTCATCCACCATAATGGGTGATTTTATATACAGAACTACACAACACACTGTTAAATAATATTTACTTTTTGTTTGTCTCTTTCAAAAGTGTTTCGATTTTACGTGCAACAGAAACAAGAAGGAACTTTTTTATTAAAATTGAAAAAATAACACTGACACTGAATATGAAACTATGTTCTCAAAGCATGAGCATCCTCCTTTTGAGTAGACAAAGAGCACTAATCACTTAAATGGTTTCCTGATTCCTTTAGCACAGTTAAAATGCATTAAAAGTATGACTTATCATAGAAAATAGAAGTCCCAAGAGAAACTGGGTTTAGATTTTATTTCCTCTAAGTGCACACTTTACTCTCTCTGTTAGGGGATTCTATACAACTGCATATTTTGTGCATTTGATTCTTTTTCTTTCTTTTTTTTTTTTTTTTTTTTTTTTTTGCGGTACGTGGCCTCTCACTGTTGTGGCCTCTCCCGTTGCGGAGCACAGGCTCCGGACGCGCAGGCTCAGCGGCCATGGCTCACGGGCCCAGCCGCTCCGCGGCATGTGGGATCTTCGCGGACTGGGACACGAACCCGCGTCCCCTGCATCGGCAGGCGGACCCTCAACCACTGCACCAGCAGGGAAGCCCCTGTGGGGATGTTTTAAGTTTAGTCAGCTGGATGCCTCCACATGGGACTTCAAGCTTGACCTGGTGACACAAAGACCCTGAAACAGTTGGAGATTTTTAGCGTGGTAGCAGCAGAACCAAGTGGTTTCCCATTCATACTGCTCCTGGGGCCTGACCTTGGCTGTGCTTTCAGCTGCCTGGCCTCTTCACTCTTGCACACTTTTCATGGTTGGTGTTTCAGCTTTCTTGTCAGTTTTGTGAGGTCCCAGAAATCCTTCCAATAAATTTCTTTTTTTTGCTTAAAAAAAAAATGTCTTTCCTAGCACTACCAGTCTTACGTGTATATTATGTGTATGTTTAAAAGGTAAATGTTACTTATGATAGTTTTTGTTATAAATATATATATATTTTCTCATAATAACTGAGTTCTGAAACTTATACAAAGTTATGTTTAAATATAGACTAATCTAAATTACATCTACATTTTTATTAATTTTAATTCTTTAGAAACTATTTCTATTTAAAGAAATAGAATTTCAGTAGTGAAAGCAAACTTTATTTCCTGAATTTGAACATGCATGAAAGTTACAACAACCTCAGAAGTGACTTTTATGTTATATTAAATTGAATAATATAACTGGGAGAAAGCCGCAAGTAATTCCTAAACACCTGAAATAAGAGTGTGTGAGACATAGGCATGATTTGTGTTTATTGAATGAATAAAGAGTTTGCTTTTTATAAAAGTATCCACCTTAGAGCAGTCTTTAAGAAAAAGAATCAGGGCTCCGCAAAGGGAGAGGTCCGCAAAGGGAGAGGTCACAACACTGAGAGGCCCACGTACCGCAAAAACAAAAACAAAAACAAAAACATCCCCACAGCTAGGGAGAAGGAAAGAGAAGACATCCTCTTTACAGCCTTTTTTTTTTTTTAATGGGAAGTAGAATCCTGCCACTCACTTAATTTGTGACTTATTTCAAGTAGCAGAAGTGCTCATATGCCAGGTAACCCTCCTCCAGTTTGGAATAGTAGACCAATTTCCACTTGGTAATCAGGATCAATTACGCCAGCTAACACCATAATTCCCTCCTTTGCCTGTTGTTCCAGAAGCATGAGGAATCTGAAGTTCTTGAGTGGCAGCTTTCACTTCCAGTTCAGTGGAATCATGGTTATAGTAGCAGGTGGAAACTTTCTTCCTTCTAGAATTAAAACCTGAGAAAACAGAAGGTAAACCACATGGGAGCCTCTAGAAAAGGAAGATTCCATGCTGCTATTTAAAAAAAAAAAAAATCCTGGATAAAAGTTGTCAGTGCGGGACGAAGTAAGAGAGTGGCGTGGACATATATACACTACCAAATGTAGAATGGATGGCTAGTGGGAAGCAGCTGCATAGCACAGGGAGATCAGCTCGGTGCTTTGAGACCATCTAGAGGGGTGGGATAGGGAGGGTGGGAGGGAGACGCAAGAGGGAGGGGATATGGGGACACATGTATACATGTGGCTGATTCACTTGGTTGTGCAGCAGAGACAGCATTGTGGGTCAATTACACTCCGATAAAGATGTTAAAAAAAAAAAGTCGGCAGCGCCTCTCCTCAGATGTCAGGGTACAGACAGGAAACACTCTTTTCCTGCAGATGTGGCCACACGCAGGCACTTGTCCCAAAGCCACTGTGGTGCCCAGGAACGAATTTTTAAAACAATGTATCACAAGCAAAAATCCTAGTAGCTAATGCATAGATAGCTCTCACATTACAACAGGCAATATTCTAACTGGTTTATAGTTAATCTTCATGACAAAACTTTTGAGAGAGGTGATATTTTCCCGTTTTATTGATAATGAAACTAAGGTAAGGTTAAAAAGTGCTTAAGGAAGTTGCTGGAGATCCCCCAGCCAGCAAATAATTAAGCCATGATTGTGACCCTGGCCATCTGGTTCTAGAGGCCACATTCTGAACTAATATTCTATTCACACACTTGGCACAAAAGTTGAACTCCTATGCAATTAAAAACGAAAACATAAACACCAGAAGCCAAGTTGAAAAAACAAGCCACATCCTGAGAGAAGATATTTGCAATGCATACAGCTTACAAAGGGTTAGTTTCCAGAACAAATAAATAACTCCTACAAATCAATGAAATAGAGATTAAATGATCAGATAGAAGAGAGGTCAACAAATATATGTAAAGCAGCTGCAGAGCAGAAAAATCAGGAATTTATGGTCACCAAACACATTAAAAGATACTCAACCCTATTAGGAATTGAAAGAATAGAAATAGAAAGATACCTCTTTATACTTCATAGGCTGTAAAACAATTAGAAAGTCTGACTGTACTAAGTGTTGAAGAGGAGATGAGGAAATATGAACTCTCATACATTGTATGTGGGAGAGTAAATTAGTGAAACACTTGGGTGAGCTATCAGTCAAGACCTGATAATGTTTTATGAGCAAATGCCCAATCGTCCAGCAGTTCTGCTTCTTGGTAGAGCCTTGAGAAAAACCTGTGCACCTGTGCCCAGGAGACTTGTACAAGACTGTTCATGCCTCTATGTTGGCAGTAGCAAAACAAGAGAAATGACCTAAGTTATCAGCAATAGGAGAATGGATAAATATAATAATATGATTCCAAATCATATATGACAAAATATGCAATAAACACTATTTGGCAAGTAAAACAAATTAGCCAGATACACAATGTATCAACATGGGTCAGGCTCAAAAGTGAAATAAGAGTGGAAAATGTAAATTGCCCATAGGACGTGTACTGCAGGACTCCAATTATGAAAATATTTAAAACACTGACTAAATAATATTGTGTATAAATACAAACACACACACACACACATATATGTGTGTGAGACAGAGATCAAACAAACATGGATTAAAAAGATGCAACCAGGGCTTCCCTGGTGGCGCAGTGTTTGAGAGTCCGCCTGCCGATGCAGGCGACACAGGTTCGTGCCCCGGTCTGGGAAGATCTCACAGGCTGCGGAGCGGCTGGGCCAGTGAGCCATTGCCTCTGAGCCTGCGCGTCCGGAGCCTGTGCTCTGCAACGGGAGAGGCCACAACAGTGAGAGGCCCGCGTACCGCAAAACAAAACAAAAAAAGATACACCCAAATTCATGATGGTGGTGGCCTCTGGGGGAGAAAAGAGAGAAATAAGTCTAAGGAGGGGCAAAAAGGGAATTTCACTTTTATCTCTATGGTTTTTTTGGGGTTTTTTTGTTGGTTTGTTTTCGTTTTGTTGTGTTACGCGGGCTTCTCACTGTTGTGGCCTCTCCCGTTGCGGAGCACAGGCTCCGGACGCGCAGGCTCAGCGGCCATGGCTCACGGGCCCAGCCGCTCCACGGCATGTAGGATCTTCCCGGACCGGGGCACGAACCCGTGTCCCCTGCATCGGCAGGCGGACTCTCAACCACTGCGTCACCAGGGAAGACCTATCTCTATATTTTTATGTTATGAAAAAAAAGGGAAAATGTTAACACTACTTTAAGAATGTCTCTGATGCTTGAAATAGGGAAATCACGAATCTTACATTTAGAAACATGTTTAGTTAAATGCTTTCATAAAACCTTGTGATTCAATTCTACATCATATTCTCATCATTGTTGGAGTCACTCATAGTTGAAACTCAAATGATGCAAAACAATTCTGAAATTTATAAATAATAGAGGAAAAATAATGGTTTTGAATATAATTACTTTTTTCCTCTATTGTGCACATGAGAAAAATGACAGTATCACTTTTACTGTGGCTCAAGTCTGACATACTTTGAACATTTCAAGTAAGCAAACAATAACTTTCAAGTTCTGAGGGGATGAGGTGGGGGGGGAAATCTAGTTTAAACCAAAGAATAACCTTTGAGTTCCTCAAGAAGTGATTTTCACCCTCAACATATTTAGCATGATAGTCTCCTTATCCACCTGTGGGCCATTTCTAATTAATTAATAAGAAAGTTCAGAGAGTTTTCTTAACGTCAGGAAAAGGCACAAAGCAAACCATTACTACAGCTACTCTGACTGTTATGAACCTGCTCAAATACATTTTCTTATTTTCTTTTTCAACTTTTTGATGTCCAAGGCATCAATCCCTGCACTGTATCGTGTGGCATGCTACTGCTCACAATGTCGTTCAAAATGAAATAAAGAAGGAAACTATAAGTTTTTGGTTAGTTGGCTTTCAAGTTAAGCAATGTACCTAAAACATAAGGCAGAGAAACTAATGTGCAGTAAACTGTTTCCAAACTGATGTTCGATCCTCAGGTCACAGGAACAAAGGGCTTTATATTTATGATGTCCATATGACCTGAAACTGTATTATGACATAAAGTCTTTTTTGGTATATGGCTTTTGCATGCAGCCATATCACAAAACTAGGCATCGGTGGCAAAATCAAATGAGCTTGGTCAAGTCTCGAATACCGTGGAAATAAAACATATTTAGAAAAAATAGTGAGAAGTGGTACCTCTGGAGCTCTGTTTAGGCTGCTGTTGCCCTTGCACTTTAGTGCTCTGTATCCAACCCTTATTAGTTTGGTTGGTGAGTAACCGTGCTTCCCCCAGAACTTTCTGCAGAGCTGACTTCCTTTCAGTCTATTGCCTTTTAGTCTCTATAAGTATCTGTGATATATTCCCAAATGAAGGTCATAATATCTCCACTGTGCAATTAGAATGTTTATTTCTTTCTTAAGTCACATATCTTCTACCTGCTTTAACTATTTTCATCAACATGTAATTTTACAGCTATTACAATAATGTTTACAGGGATACAGTGGGTAGTCATAGGACCACAAAGCTCCCAAACTAGGAGGCTGTGTGCATGGTGTCCAGGTGTGTGGGCTCAAAGGCCAGACTCCCTCCAGCTCTGTCCTATATAGGACACTTCTGGCAAGTTACTTAACCTCTCTGGGCCTAAATGGAGACATTTTGAGGCTTAAAGAAATGACTTAATATCAAGTGATTTATGTATTAAGTGATCAGGACCTGGCACATGTTGAGTAAGGATGCAACTGTGCCCTATTTTATTATTCAAATGGTTTGTATGGTTTCTAGATTCTGGCTTATTCTCATCTATTTCATCCCTTAGCATACACTGCAGACACTGTGGGAGGGTTAAAATGGGGACAGACATGGGGAAATGGGAACAGGGGACATTAAGGAAATACCCAGGAATGGTGTGACCGTGCCTAGGCTCTCGGTCACACCCAGTCCTGGAGAAAATGTAAAACAACGTCCACCACAAACCCTAGGTGAGTGCTCACCATGACTTTGGGCTTGCAGACAGAGAGACACAGTGACAGATCCCCATGTTTTGGCATTCTCATGGGGGATGGAACAGTAAGCACAAAAAGCAGGAAGGACCACTCAGGAACAGGTGTGTTCAGGCACTACTGCACACAGGTCCATGGAACCTTGAGCACGTCACTTACTCCAAGTCTCAGTTTCCCTATTTGTAAAATGGGGCTATTACTAGAAATTTCCCCATAGGGATCTTGTATTTTTTTAATTTAATTTTTTTAAACTTTTTAATTTTATATTGGAGTATAGTTGATTAACAATGTTGTGTTAGTTTCAGGTGTACAGCAAAGCGATTCAGTTATACATATACATCTATTTTTCTTTTTCAAATTATTTTCCCACTTAAGTTATTACATAACATTGAGCAGGATCTTGTAAAAGTTAAGTGTGTAATGTATGTAAAACCCATAAAACAGTGCTGGGAACATAGAAGCGATTAAAAACGAAGTAAGTGGAGGGCAGAGTCAAGATGGCATACTAGGAGGACGTGGAATTTGCGTCTCCGCACAACTAGGGCACCTACCAGGCACAGGTGGGGTACCACGGATACCTAAGGGGACAGGAGGAACACCCAGCAATCAGTTGTTTCAATTACAGTTTTATTTTTCCTACTATATTTTTTACCTTTCTAATTTTATTTTGTTTTTTATTCCTTGATACTGTACTCCTCATTTTTTCCTTTCTTTTTTTTTTTTTCTTAACTGCGCCACGAATCTTGCAGGATCTTGGTTCCCAGGCTGGAGGTTGGGCCCGAGCTCCCTTGGTGGGAGCTCCGAGTCCAAACCGCTGGACTAACAGAGAACCTCAGACCCGAGGGAATATTAATCAGAGTGAGGCCTCCCAGAGTTCCTCATCTCAGCACCAAAAGCTGGCTCTATCCAACAGCCTGCAAACTCCAGTGCTGGATGTCTCAGGCCAAATAACCAGTAAGACAGGAAGAGAGCACCACCCATCAAAAAAACAAAAAAAATTGAAACGACAAAATAATATGTTACAGACAAAGGAGCAAGGAAAAAACGTACAAGACCAAATAAATGAAGATGAAATAGGCAACCTACCTGAAAAAGAATTCAGAGTAATGATAGTAATGATTATCCAAAATCTCGGAAACAGAATGGAGAAAATAAAAGCAACATTTAACAAGGATCTAGAAGAACTAAGGAGCAAACAAACAGTGGTGAACAACACAATTACTGAAATCAAAAATACTCTAGAAGGAATCAATAGCAGAACAACTAAGGTGGAAGAACAGATAAATGAGCTGGAAGATAAAATGGTGGAAATAACTGCCAGGGTGCAGAACAAAGAAAAAAGAATGAAAAAAATGGAGGACAGTGTCAGAGACCTATGGGACAACATTAAAAGCACCAATATTCAAATTATAGGGGATGCAGAAGAGAAAAGAAAGGGACTGAGAAAATATTTGAAGAGATTATAGTTGAAAACTTCCCTAACATGGGAAAGGAAATAGTCAATCTTAAGTCCAGGAAGTACAGAGAGACCCACACAGGATAAATCCAGGGAGAAACACAGCAAGTCAAATAATAATCAAACTATCAAAAATTAAATACAAAGAAAAAATATCAAAAGCAGCAAGGGAAAAGCAACAAATAACATACAAGGGAAATACCATAAGATTAACAGCTGAAATTTCAGCAGAAACATTGCAAGCCAGAAGGGAGTGGCAGGATATATTTAAAGTGATGAAACAGAAAAACCTAAAGCCAAGATTACTCTATGCAGCAAGGATCTCATTCAGATGCGATGGAGAAATTAAAACCTTTACAGACAAGCAAAAGTTAACAGAATTCAGCACCACCAAAACAACTTTACAACAAATGCTAAAGGAACTTCTCTAAGCAGGAAACACAAGAGAAGGAAAAGACCTATGAAAACAAACCCAGAACAATTAAGAAAATAGTAATAGGAACATACATAGTGATAATTACCTTAAAGTTAAATGGATTAAATGCTCCAATCAAAAGACACAGACTCGCTGAATGGATACAAAAACAAGACCCGTATATATGCTGTCTACAATAGACACACTTCAGACCTAGGGACATATACTGACTGAAAGTGAGGGGATGGAATAAGATATTCCATGCAAATGGAAATCAAAAGAAAGCTGGAGTAGCAATTCTCATATCCGAAAAAATATATGTTAAAATAAAGACTACTACAAGAGACAAAGAAGGACACTACATAATGATCAAGGGATCAATACAAGAAGAAGATATAACAATTGTAAATACTTATGCACCCAATATAGGAGCACTTCAATATATAAGGCAAATGCTAACAGCCATGAAAGGGGAAATTGACACAATTATAGTAGGGGATTTTAACACCCCACTTTCACCAATGGACAGATATCCAAAATGAAAATAAATAAGGAAACACAAGCTTTAAATGACACATTAAACAAGATGGACTTATTTGATATTCATAGGACATTCCATCCAAAAACAACAGAATACACTTTCTTCTCAAGTGCTCATGGGACATTCTCCAGGATAGATCATATCTTGGGTCACAAGTCAAGCTTTGGTAAATTTAAGAAAATTGAAATCGTATCAAGTATCTTTTCTGACCACAACGCTATGAGACTAGACATCAATTACAGGAAAAAAACTGTAAAAAATACAAACACATGGAGGCTAAACAATACGCTATTAAATAACCAAGAGGGCACTGAAGAAACCAAAGAGGAAATCAAAAAAAACCTAGAAACAAATGACAATGAAAACAAGATGACCGAAAACCTATGGGATGCAGCAAAAGCAGTTCTAAGAGTGAAGTTTATAGCAATACAATCCTACCTCAAGAAACAAGAAAAATCTCAAATAAACAACCTAACCTTACACCCAAAGCAATCAGAGCAAGAAGAACAAAAAATCCCAAAGTTAGCAGAAGGAAAGAAATCATAAAGATCAGATCAGAAATAAATGAAAGAGAAATGAAGATCAATAGCAAAGATCAATAAAACTAAAAGCTGGTTCTTCGAGAAGATAAACAAAGTTGATAAACAATTAGCTAGACTCATCAACAAAAAACGGGAGACGACTCAAATCAGCAGAATTAGAAATGAAAAGGAGAAGTAACAACTGACACTGCAGAAATACAAAGGATCATGAGAGATCACCACAAGCAACTATATGGACATATAATGGACAACCTGGAAGAAATGGACAAATTCTTAGAAAAGAACAACCTTCCAAGACTGAACCAGGAAGAAACAGAAAATATAAACAGACCAATCAGAAGCACCAAAATTGAAACTGCGATTAAAAATCTTCCAACAAATAAAAGCCTAGGACCAGATGGATTCACAGGTGAATTCTATCAAACATTTAGAGAAGAGCTAAAACCTATCCTTCTCAAGCTCTTCCAAAATATAGCAGAGGGAGGAACACTCCCAAACTCATTCTAGCACCATGACCACCATCACCCTGATACCAAACCAGACAATGATGTCAGAAAGAAAGCAAACTACAGGCCAATAGCACTGATGAACATAGATGCAAAAATCGTCAACAAAATACTAGGAAACAGAATCCAACAGCACATTAAAAGGATCATACACCATGATCAAGTGGGGTTTACCCCAGGAATGCAAGGATTCTTCAATATATGCAAATCAGTCAATGTGGTACACCAAATTAACAAATTGAAGGAGAAAAAAAACATATGATCATCTCAATAGATGCAGAAAAGCTTTTGACAAAATTCAACACCCACTTATGATAAAAACTCTCCAGAAAGCAGGCATAGAGGGAACCTACCTCAACATAATAAAGGCCATATATGACAAAACCACAGCCAGTATTGTTCTCAATGGTGAAAAACTGAAACCATTTCCTCTAAGATCAGGAACAAGACAAGGTTGCTGACTCACCAGTATTATTCAACATAGTTTTGGAAGTTTTAGCCATAGCAATCAGAGAAGAAAAAGATATAAAAGGAATCCAAGTGAGAAAAGAAGTAAAACTGTCACTGTTTGCAGATGACATGATACTATACATAGAGAATCCTAAAGATGCTACCAGAAAACTACTAGAGCTAATCAATGAATTTGGTAGAATAGCAGGATACAAACTTAATGCACAGAAATCTTTTGCATTCCTATACACTAATGATGAAAAATCTGAAAGAGAAATGAAGGAAACACTCCCATTTACCACTGCAACAAAAAGAAGGAAATACCTAGGAATAAACCTACCTATGGAGACAAAAGACCAGTATGCAGAAAACTATAACACACTGATGGAAGAAATTTAAAATGATACAAACAGATGGAGAGTTATACCATGTTCTTGGATTGGAAGAATCAACATTGTGAAAATGATTATACCACCCAAAGCAGTCTACAGATTCAATGCAATCCCTATCAAACTACCAATGGCATTTTTCACAGAACTAAAACAAAAAATTTTACAATTTGTATGGAAACACAAAAGACCCCAAATATCCAAAGCAATCTTGAGAAAGAAAAACGGAGCTGGAGGAATCAGGCTCCCAGACTTCAGACTATACTACAAAGCTACAGTAATCAAGACAGTATGGTACTGGCACAAAAACAGAAATACAGATCAATGGAACAGGATAGAAAGCCCAGAGATAAACCCATGTACATATGGTCACCTTATCTTTGATAAAGGAGGCAAGAGTATATAATGGAGAAAAGACAGCCTCTTCAATAAGTGGTGCTGGGAAAACTTGACAGCTACATGGAAAAGAATGAAATTAGAACACTTCCTAACACCAAACACAAAAATAAACTCAAAATGGAGTTTTGAGGCCAGACACTATAAAACACTTAGAGGAAAACATAGGGAGAACACTCTATGACATAAGTCAGAGCAAGATGCTTTTTGACTCACCTCCTAGAGAAATAGAAATTAAAACAAAAATAAACAAATGGGACCTAATGAAACTTAAAAGCTTTTGCACAGCAAAGGAAACCATAAACAAGACGAAAAGACAACCCTCAGAATGGGAGAAAATATTTGCAAATGAAGCAACTGACAAAGGATTAATCTCCAACATATACAAGCACCTTGTGCAGCTCAATATCAAGAGAACAAGCAACTCAATCCAAAAATGTGCAGAAGACCTAAATAGACATTTCTCTAAAGAAGATATACAGATTGCCAAGAAACACATGAAAGGATGCTCAACATCACTAATCATTACAGGAATGCAAATCAAAACTATAATGAGATATCACCTCACACTGGTCAGAATGGCCATCATCAAAATATCTACAAACAATAAATGCTGGAGAGGGTGTGGAGAAAAGGGAACCTTCTTGCACTGTTGGTGGGAATGTAAATTGATACAGCCACTATGGAGAACAGTATGGAGGTTCCTTAAAAAACTAAAAGTAGAACTACCATACAACCCAGCAATCCCACTACTGGGCTGAGACAACCATAATTTAAAAAGAGTCATGTACCACAATGTTCATTGCAGCTCTATTTACAATAGCCAGGACATGGAGGCAACCTGAGTGTCCACTGACAGATGAATGGATAAAGAAGATGTGGCACATATATACAATGGGATATTATTCAGCCATAAAAAGAAACAAAATTAAGTTATTTGTAGTGAGGTGGATGGACGTGGAGTCTGTCATACAGAGTGAAGTAAGTCAGAAAGAGAAAAACAAATACCGTATGTTAACACATATATATGGAATCTAAAAAAAAAAATGTTCTAATGAACCTAGGGCAGGACAGGAATAAAGACACAGATGTGGAGAATGGACTTGAGGACACGGGGAGGTAGAAGGGTAAGCTGGGGAGAAGTGAGAGAGTGGCGTGGACATATATACACTACCAAATGTAAAACAGATATCTAGAGGGAAGAAGCCGCATAGCACAGGGAGATCAGCTTGGTGCTTTGCAACCACCTAGAGAGGTGGTATAGGAAGGCTGGGAGGGAGACGTAAGAGGGAGGTGATATGGGGATATATGTATACATATAGCTGATTCACTTTGTTATACAGCAGAAACTAATGCAACATTGTAAAGCAACTATACTCCAATAAAGATGTTAAAAAAAAAAAAAAACAAGACAAAGGAAGCTAACATTATCACATGCAAAAGAATAGAGGCCTGAGAAAGAATAACTCATAGAACTGAAAGTTCAATAAGTTATCTTACAGAATCCCACTTGTCAGTGTTGGGGGCCAATGAATATTATCACGCAAATATGTTACAGGCTTTGCAGAATTTAAATTGTCTACCTTTTTCTTTGTTCCACACTAAACTGGGGAAGGAAAAGAGGCAGTCTGTGATTTCCAAAGAAAGATGACTTGCTTTTCAAACCCTGGGTTTTCCTAGGGCTTAAAAAACCCCACACAGGCTGCCTCACCTGGCAACTACTACTGTTCTTGCCATAGTAAAAAGCATAAAGACCATTTGCTATTTTCAAAACCCTGGAAGAAAATGAATCAGACCCAAATTGCTATTAGTAATTTCGTTTTAGTTTGAGGCAGGGGAAATTCATATTCCTAAGCTAATTTTGTTGGACGTGGCGGCTGACCAATTATCCAGGCAACTGATACCGCAAAGCGGTAAGGCTCCCAGGCCATGGCCTGGATACAGACGGCCCCAGTGTTTATCACAGGGCACCACAACACTGTCAGGTTTGTGAGCTGGCCAGCTAGAGCGAAACGAGGGGGAACAAACAGGAATTCTGTGTTGTCTTGATGCCTTCAAAATACATACTGCAGTTTCTAGCAACCAGAAAGAATTAGCCCTAGGCTCAATCACCCTAAATGTACTATCTAAATAAAGCCAAGTTCTTACCATGGGAAAGACATACTGTCAAGTTTCTCTTTTGGAAATGCTTTCACAGTTTTGGAGTTGATTGTAGTTATACTACAATAGACATATTATGTGTAAAATTCAATATCAGAAGAAGGAACAAATGGTGAATTATAAACTAGAAAATTCTCACGTTATATTTCCCTCTGCAGTCTTTTGGGAGACTTCTCACGCACGGACTAGGTGTTTTTTAAGATGCTTATACTAGTACACAAGAATTTTACAGTAGTTGAAGCAAAATTTCTGAATGCCAGCCACACTAGGCAATAAAGTACTATATTATCTCTGTGAGCATACCGTAGATTGGAATATATAAATCGCAATTGCAGATGACCAGGGATACTGTTAACCAAATGATTCTGAGATCTTATAATATTTTGAAATGCTTTCCAAACCATCAAACATTGAATAGTTTTGGTGGTTTATATGCTCAGTGTTTACTACCGTGTTATATACATTGTTATATTAATAATCTCCTTTGGTATTCATCGTAACTCACAGTTAGGTCTCTGATTAACCTGAATGCCCTATTCACTGATCCTGAGCGTGAACAGAAAGTCTCTGTATTTTGCAGTCTGATCATTCAAAACTGATTTCTTAGGCAAGAGAAGGTTAGTTGGTGTGTTTGCTGACAGAGGTGGAGCCCCTACCAAGGTTCTCTGATGTTCCAAGTTTCAGTCTTTTGCATTCAATTTCCCAGAAATATGCCCATTGTTAGCGTCCCCTCAGTGAAGGGAGCACCTTAACCTGGAGACATCGCTGGGCAAAAGGAGGGTTTAGGTTTAAGTTTTCCTAGCTTCCTGTGATCGGGTGATCTTGTGTGTGTGTGAGTGGGTGAAAAGTGTGTTTATGTGTGAGTGTGTGTGAACGTGCATGTGGGTCCATCTCACCTTTCCTTTCCTCTAAAACACACTGATGTACTCATAGTTTTTCTTTCACCTGCTCTTCTGCATAAGTGTGTGGTCTATTGCAGATATGTTAAACCCTGGGTACTGGGTTTGACTGGAATTGATATAATTTTATTAATATAAGTGAAGCTAACACCCCTTAGATATTTAAGGAAAATTATGCAAATCACCATTGCCTGTTTTATAGGAAAGACAAACCTGAATCTTCTGTTTTATGACTTTGAGTACCAACAGATGATTTGTGAAAATAAATTTCAATTTTAGTGCCCTTATAGAGCAGAAACCATGTAATATTCATGAACAGCTCTCATCATATCTTTACTTCCTTACGACCAGTAGTGAGTGGTCTTTAAACCATTTGAAAGTTCAGTTCAAACGTTTAATGGGTGTACAAATGTTCATAGTAGTTTATTCATAATTTCCACAAACTAGAAGCAACCAGATGTCCTGCAACATGTGAGTGGTTGAACAAGCTGATACATCCATACCAAGGAGACACAGGTAGCGATAAAAAGGAACCAATTATGATATATGTAACAAGCAGCAATTGGAAAGATCTCATGGCCATTATGCTGAGGGAAGAAGATAAATAACGTTCTTGAAATAACAAAATTATAGAAGTGGAGAACAGATTAGTGGTCATCAGGGCTTTGGGAGGATGAGTGTGGGTGTGGCTATAACAGGGGTAGCAGGAGGGGGCCTTGTGATGGAAAAGTCCTGAATCTTCATTGTGGCAGTGGTTACAGGAGCTACTTAGGTAATAAAATTGCAGAGAACTAAACACACACGCACAGATGAGTGCATGTAAAACTGGGGAAATCTGTGGATGGTGCCAACGTCAATTTCCTGGTCTTGATACTGTGCTACATATATGGTCATGCACGATGCTGCCACGGGCAGGAACTGGGAGAAGTCATAGTGCACTTCTCTGTGGATTTTATTTTGCAACTTCCTATGAATCTATGATCATTTCAAACTAAAAAGGTAAAAAACAATTCAGTGGGGTATGGTTCAGTGTCACTTTATTTCTTTGCCCTGAACGGATTTTTCTACATGCAATCAGTTAATTATTCTCATGTAATAATTAAATTAGGATTAAAAGAAGATTGAGAATAATGGAGTAAATAGGAAGGAAAAAGAAAAAACACACCAGTACCCACTTGTGATTATCCTTTTTGTTCTCTGGATCCTTAACAGGCAAAGCTCAAGTGGCCCTGCTCTCGGCTCATTTCTGCTTTGTCCTGTAAATGAAGGCATTATCCCTGGAGCATAATATACCAATCATACTGCCCACTGCCAATCAGATGCAAGGAACTGTGCTGCTTCTCAATGAAAACTTATCCATTACATCTCAGCTTCCTGCTCATCCCCACATTCACTTCTACTATTGTATGCTTTTGAGGAAAATTAAAAATGGCATTTTGGTCGACAGTAGTAAAGCAAAGCTTAGGTCTTAATGCATTCTACATGAGTCTAAGAGACCTCAAACGATATAATTCACTGGCTCGCTGGGAAGCAAGTTCATTCAAGTTAGGCTCTCACCTGGCAGGTAAGCACCTCTTCTCCCACTAATTCATAGTGGGACTAGTAGTGCCCATCGACTTTCATGGTCCCCTCCCCCCACCCTGACTCCTGGAAACTGGTCTACGTGATTACATCTGGCCGTTTCTCTCCATATTTATTGCAGTGGAAAAAAAATCATGCATTAAAAAAATCACTTTCTTTCCAACATTTAACATCAGATATTTGAAACTGAAAAGCTAGATCAGCCTCCAAACCTTCTCTCATTTTGCCATCACATGGCAGCTGTATTTTTCCTCCTTTTAAGAAAGAATGAGGATTTGGATGTGACGTGTCACTAAACAATTGTACTGCCTGTCAAATGTATAAAATTGTTTAAAAAGCAATGAATTGAAATATCTACTAAGGCTCTCAAAATATTTAAAGCATTTCTTCCCGTAACTCATTTTTAAGATCCTTAGCCTCTACCTATCCATTCGCCACTATAAATGTCCCCCGAAACTCAAGTTTTGTTATCTCTCACCCAGAGGACAGGAGTAAGTCTTCCCATGGACGATGACATTCTCCTTGTCCAAACTTGGGTTTGGCTCCTCTGGACTCTCTTTTCAACTAGGCTTAATCTTGGGTTCTCATGTCTTTCTTCGCAAAGTCCGGTTGTAGCAAGAATCCTGCTAAGTCAGGTCAACCAGAACCCCCCACTCTCGATATTTGATCACCCTTGACATCTGGTCAGGTTCCTCATTCTCCACCCTCCTCCCCCAGGTGATGAGGTCTGATCACTGGCCTGCCTTCAGCAAGAATCCTGTTAGGTCTGTTCAGCCAGAATCTCTCCCTCCTGATATTTTCTGTTAGTGATTTTTCCATCCACTGACTCCCACCCTGTTCCTTAGCAATAAGTTCCCTTTATTCCTTATGTTTGGCGTTGAGCCCAATCTCTCCCCACTACGACAAAACCTCACTGTGGTAGCCCCCCTTGAATAAAGTCTGCCTTACTGTTCCTTAACAGGTGTCATGGAAAATTTTTTTCTTTAAACTCATCACAAGTTCCCCCTGCCAGAGAGGAATATGGACGAAGTCATATCCCCTCTCTAACCTCAGTCTCCTCCCTTGTACTGAGATAATGCTATCAGTGCCAGTTTCATGGGCCGGAGACCTGTGCAATAATATAGGGCTCCACGCTCAGAGGACCCCAAGCTTGGTTAAACTCTCTACTGCCACCATCTTGGAACTCCCAATAATTCTACCTTTGAACTTGTGTTTTGCAAGTGAAATCTAACAGGACAAGGAAACACGTGCATGAGTAGACTCCTCTGTTCCCTGCTGCCTCATTCACACATAGCATTTGTAATATGTGAATACTGCAATCCAGCCCTACTGGGGCCATGACGTGTTGTGGGAGTTGAATAAGACTCGGGGAGAGCACAGTGTAAGTGTGTTACATTTATGACCGAGTCAGCAAGAGGGCTAACAGCCCCCATACTCCCTCTGAACCAGAACTGCCTTTGATTGAAGAAGGCAATGATGTTCCAAGAAGCACGAATGATCAAGGAAACTTATCACAGAGTAACCCTTTCTTACTCGTATTATTTACCTGGGTTAGCCAACTACTTATACTGGAAATGATGACCTAGGAGGAAAGGGAAGTTGTGTCAACCCACAGTTCTATTTCCTTCCAGTCCTTCCTCAGTCTTCAGTAAGAGAACTTGGTAGAATACACTCATATTAAGAAGTGAAACAAAACCAGCTGAGGTAGATTGGTGCAGTGTTTCTACTGTTTTGGTAAGAATGAAATACATATGCATGTATAGACTATAAAATATGAATTGTGTAATTCCTGTGATTCTGCATACAAGATACATGCTCTTGTATTTGTATTTAAATCTGACATTGCAAAATATACAGATAAATGGTAGATTGCATGGAAATAATTTGAAATTTTAATTATTCTCTATTTAGAATGACATTAAATAATAAATTAAAAAAAAAATCAAGACAAGTCAAGAGAGAGACCATGGAAGAAAGAATAAAGCTTGAGTATCTTTTTAGTACATTTAATGGCATTTCCCTTCCTGCTTTTTTTTTTTGTTTTTAATATTTTGGCTGTGTTGGGTCTTTGCTGCTAAGCATGGGCTTTCTCTAGTTGTGGTGAGCGGGGCCTACTCTTCGTTGTGGTGCGTGGGCTTCTCATTGCGGTGGCTTCTCTTGTTGCAGGGCACAGGCTCTAGGCACGCGGGCTTCAGTAGTTGTGGCTCGCGGGCTCAGTAGTTGTGGCACGCGGGCTCTAGAGCGCAGGCTCGGTAGTTGTGGTGCACGGGCTTAGTTGCCCCGTGACATGTGGGATCTTCCCGGACCAGGGCTCGAACCCGTATCCCCTGCATTGGCAGGTGGATTCTTAACCACTGCTCCACCAGGGAAGTCCACCCTTCCTGCTTTTTGAACAACAAGCTTTAAATGTTCATTTTGCACTGGGCGCTGCAGATTATATAGCCAGCCCTACACATGAGCTACCTCAGCTTACTTCTGTAGGATGAAATGATAATGTATATGAAGGTCCTGGGCACAAACAGAACATCAACCAATCCCCCTTAATTCTCCCCGATTCACTCCACCCAACTGCCTCTCTCCTATTCTTCATGTCTGCAGTCTTTTCTTGCTCCAATCAATTATCCTCCATTTCACTGAAACCAACATCCTAAAGCAGAAGTCTGATCATGGCAATCCCCAGTTCCAAAGCCTTCCGTGGTTTCCCACTGTCTGTGAGATCAAACCCAAGCAAACTCCTTTGCAGAGCACGCTCCGTCTGCGAGGACCCTGTGACCCACCTTAAGAAGGCAGTCTCAGCCACCTGCCTTAGGTGTCTAGGCTGATCAAGGCTCTGCATCCCTGGAGACCCCAGAGCAGCTTTATCACTTATCAAAACATGCTACGATGATTTGTTTTTAATATTTGTCTTTGCCAGATTGTCAGCTCCTTGAGGACAGAGACCAAATAGCACTCACACCTCTGTACTTCAAAATAGGAAGTTCTGTGCCTTGTACTCAAAAAAATTGTTCACCGATGGAGATGAGCACAGTCAGTAAAAGGCAGGACATTCACTTCGTATTCTAAGTGTATCCTTTATCTCCCTGAAGTTTGTCTTAGAACTGCACTGTGAAAAAAGGGAATGCTAACACTTTTATTATACTTCTGTCGTAAAGCGTCATTGGAATAAGCAAGTAACCTCCTGAGTGGATGTTTTGACTTGTACAACCTCAACTGGAATAAAAACATTCACTAATCAGCTGCTAAGCTATCAGTTGCCCCAAATATTAAATACTTCAAGGGTACCTATTATCTAATGTTGCACCATGACAAATCCTTTTATAAAAACAACAAAACCTTTATTACATTTCTGTATATCTAAATTTACATATAACCTTTTTTTTTTTTTTCTAAAACTCAGTGTATATCTTGATTCAAGGGAAGGCTGCAGTGGGCAAAATGTTTCCTCTGTGGGGTAGGGGGTGAGGGTGATGTCCACACACATAGGAAAATCCGTCCTTTCCCAGAAGTACTACTTTTTTTAATGTCACTATGTAGTAATCTCTCTCTTTTTCAACTGTTAAATTCTACTTATCCTACAGACTTGAACACACTAATTGTCCTCTCCCTAATTAAGCCCATTGCCATATTTCATTCACTCAAGCTTCCTGTTAAATGAAACATTATTTTCACTTATAAATGTTCCATGATGTGTTCCTAGGGGTTGCTAATTGGGGACAATTATATGAAGATCAATCTGAAGTGAGCAGTGGCCGCTGAGTCAGCAAGAGGGCTGGGTCTGTTCTGCTTCGGATGCCTCCATGCTGGTCGAAGGCAATAGGGCAAATCAGGACCCCAGCGGAAGCCTTGATAAAGCAGCTCAGGAAATTCGCAGGCAATGCGGGCATCCTTCATTTTTAATTTGTTGGTTTAATCTGGCTGGAGGGGAGCTGACAGAATCTTCATCACCTAATGTGTTTAATGGTCTACATGAAATGGGTTGGTGGTATTGGTTTACCTCCTGTTGGACCCATTTCTAAGTCATACAAGCCCCGATGAATTACTCTAATGAGCTCTTCTCACAGAAAATGTACCATGGAAACTAGATCTTGGTATTCTGCATAGATTTTTTAAAGCATCAAAAAAGTAAAATGAAAGTGTCTTCAGTAAGCAGGTTATCAAAACACAGGTCAGTATCAACCTATGAGAAAATGCTATCCCAACCAGAGGAGAGATTTTCTTCATTTTCTTTTCCTGTTCAGAAGGAGATAACCGGGAGAACAAACGTAATTTTTGTTTTGTTTTATTTGTTATTGGTGGGGTTGAACTGCATTACTGATTACTTTAAAAAGTGACTTTTAAAAAATTAACATGAGTTATTTAAAAAATATATATATGAGGGACTTCCCTGGTGGTCCAGTGGTTAAGACTTTGCCTTCCAATACAGGGGGTGCAGGTTCAATCCCTGGTTGGGAAGCTAAGGTCCCACATGCCTCAGGGCCAAAAAACCAAAACATAAAGCAGAAGCAATATTGTAACAAATTCAATGAAGACTTAAAAATGGTCCACAGCAAAAAAAAAAAAAAAATCTTACAGAAATATATATATATATATATGAAAAGGAGTAAAATGTTGGAATGGAACATAAACAGAATAAAATGATTCCTCCAGAATCAAGGAAGACATAGCTCTCTTGCTTTATTGTATAAATGGTTAATAGTTTAAAGGGACTTCCCTGGTGGTCCAGTGGCTAAGATTCCATGCTCCCACTGCAGGGGGCCTGGGTTCGATCCCTGGTCAGGGAACTAGATCCCGCGTGCATGCCGCAACTAAGAGTTCTCATGCCGCAACTAAAGATCCCACAAGCTGCAACTAAGACCTGGCTCAGCCAAAATAGATAAATAAGTAAAAAATAATAATAAAATAAAAGTACTTCCCTTAAAAAATAATAATACCTAGAGGTATTATGCTAAATGAAATGTCAGACAGAGAAGGACAAATACTGTATGATTTCACTTATAAGGGGAATCTAAAAAACAAAACAAATGAACAAACATAACTAAACAGAAACAGAGTCATAGCTACAGAGAACAAACAGGTGGCTGCCAGAGGTGGGGGGAGGAGAGAAATAGGTAAGGGAGATTAAGAGGTACAAACTTTCAGTTACAAGACAAGTGAGTCACACAGAGTGGGGAATATAATCAATAATTATGTAATATCTTTGTGCAGTGGCAGATAGTAAACTAGACTTATCGTGGTGATCATTTTGAAATGTACAGAAATACCAAATCGCTATGTTGTGTACTGGGAATGAAGATAGTGCTGTAACTCAATTATACTTCAAAAACAAACAAGCAAGCTCATGGAAAAAGAGATCGGATTTGTGGCTCTCACAGACAGGGGTGTGAGGAGGGGGAACTGGATGAAGGTGGTCGAAAGGTACAAATCTCCAGTTATAAGAGAATGAGTACTGGCGATGTAACGTACAATATGATGAATATAATTAACACGGCCGTATGATATAGATGAAGTTGTCAAGACAGGAAATCCTAAGAGTTCTCATCACAAGGAAAAAAAAATTTTTTTTCTATTTCTTTGACGTTGTATCTAGATGAGATGATAGATATTCATTAAATTTATTGTGGTCATAATTTCATGATGTATGTCAGTCAAATCATGATGCTGTACCCCTTAACCTTATATAGTGCTGTCAATTATATTTTAATAAACCTGGAAGAAAAATAAACAAATAATTATTAGGTAAGAATAATATGAAATTTTTAAAAAGGAAGCGGAAAGTCAAAACAAAAATAAACATCATAATTCCTTTCTTTTGTCCTTTTTGACCCTCAAAATATAGGAAAATACCAAAAATTTCAATTCCTCCAAACTTAGAATTTTATATAATTAATGCACTATCCTGGAAAATGACTTGATTTTACCCATGGTGACTAGACAAGCTAGACTCGGTGTCAATTTATTTAACTCATGAAAATAAGTGTTTCTTTATTTTCCCATCATTTACTTAGACCTCCTGTCCCCTTGCCATCGTCATATAATTGCATGTGTGTGCACGCACACACGCACACACACCTTCCACCCCACCGTTACCACCAAAAGCACCAAGCTTCTTTTGTCCTAATATGGATGTTGGAACAGCATTTTGTGTCAGGGAGGTCAGGGAGTAGAGAATAGAAATGCCATTATTTAACCTTAGCATTAACATAAGGAAAATGTAAAGTCTGTACAAAATAAGCTAAGCATAGGGGTCATACTTTGTATCTCCCCTTTTTGATCCTTTCCAGAGATCCAGTAAAGAACTCTAGCCTGTTATGCCATAAATGTGGGCTCTGTATTGCAACAGGGTTAGCAGTTTAACATGCCCAGGTCCTTGAAAGGTATCATCACTGTTTGAAAAAAAATAATTAGCATATACTACCTATTGAGAATTGGTCATCAGAAATACCTTTATGCAAAATAAAACAGCATTCGGTAGCTATTCTTTCCTGAGGTTATGTCATTTTTAGAGGATTTTTATGTAATTTCTTCATCTTTTTCCTGAGCCCTCTTTTGGTGGAAGGTGTTGCATTGCTGTCACATCCCAAGCCTGTGTTCTGCACATAGAGGTGAAAGGTGACAAAGAGCTCTTGCTGCGAATTCAGCTAAAACCACAAGTTCATAGAGAGGTCAGAAAATCACCCCAGAGCTTTCAGACTAATACTCTATAGCCCCAGTGCAGCAGTGAATCCTGGTTAAAAGGAAGTCTAGCCAGTTAAACTAGCTAGACACACTTATGTCAGGAAGATGAGTGATAAAGTTAGCTGCAAATTCTTGCCACTGCATCCACAGAGGAGTGATTTCACTCCCTTTCCCCTTGCATCTGGACTTAGACCACTGAAATGCAGCAGAGGTGATGCTTTGTAACCTTCTAACTTCTTAAGGCTGGGCCTTCAGAGATACACAGTTGTAGATCCCTTCATGACAGAATGCTCCTTTCGGAAGCCAGCCTCTATATTAGATGTTTGACTACTTGGTGACAACCATGCTGGGAGGAAGCGCAAGTTAGACACATGGAGAGGCGGGGCACATGCAGGCCCTTCCTGGAGCTTCCTTTTGAGAGCCCAGCCAGTAGAGTGTATGACCTCAGTTAATGCCACATGCAAGAGAACTACCCACATGAACCCTGCCTGGATTCTTCACCCACAGGATCCTGAGCAAGTAAAACAGGGTTTGTTGTTAAAGCCACTAGGGTTTGGGCTAGTTTGTCAAAGGTAACAGATAATCAAAACAAGTGCATAGCACAGAACACTCCTTGGCAGCCAACAGTAGTAAAGGAAACTGATCTAGTGATTGACTTTTAAATTTACAAGGGATAATGTATTTCTGCATTTTGTTTTGAAGAGAAGAATACTTGCAGAAATACAGGGTCAAACATTTAACTATCTGCTTCATTGTACCCTGAGTAAATTAATCTTGTATTTTATTTAATCTTACATTGAATGAAAGTGAATACACACTAGATGGACTCCATACAATAAGCTTCTGGGGTTGAGATTCAAAAAAAAGTAAAACACTTAAGGCTTGTTACCTTGAGGAATACAGTTTGAAATGGAAACAATGTATAAAATTATAAATTAAGAGTGGGTAACATAGAAACTGTTAACTTAGCATACAGGGGCATATAACCACATAGACCAGAAAAAAAAAAAAAAAGAAGTGAAATTCACCAGGGAAGCTATCTGGGCAGAAATGTGGTTTGAACAGATCTTAAAAAAAAATGATAGGATAAAATTAGACAACAGAATGGAGGGTAACTCCAAGGGAGTACTGACATGGCAGGTTTCTAATGTGAGGTAAAGATGAAAGAAAAAATAAACATCAGTAACTTATTTAAGTCACTTTAACATTTCTAGACAACATCCTAGCTCAGCTCTGCAGAATGTAATTCAGCCTGGGAAATATTTCTTCTAATGCTATTGTGGTGGTAAAAGGGAAGTGTCAGGGGGGAGATTGGTCATTTCAACTGAACACTGATATTTGGGATCTATCAGAAGGAGAAAAAGTGTGAGAAAATAAGCCAAATAAAATGATAGGCAAAATAAAACAACCTCCTCCCCCAAAACAACCAACAAACGAACAAACAAAAAAACATACAAAGTAATGAGAAACTACTACAGGGGCACCTTGCTTTGAACAAATTACAATAATTCTCTGTTCATGCACATACGTTTTGCAACAGCAAATATTTTAATATCTTAGGTGTCTTGGAAAAAAGGGGGTTAAAATTAGTTATATAAGGAAATTTTATAGGGAAAACTGCTCTTAAAAAAATGAAACTGTATGTGCATTTTCCTCACATCAAGTTTTTCATAGTTTTAAGATTGCTGTACTAGCAGTAAATACCTATGTTAAAATTATTTGTAAGAAAATTTAGAAATACTCAATACCCTTGGTCACAAGTGAAGGGCAAATTAAAACCAAAATGAGATAGTGCTTCATACTCACTTGAATGACTATTTCTACAATACTGATACTACCAAAAGTTGGCAAGGCTGCGAAGAAACTGAAACTCATATATTTTTGTGGGACTGTAAAACCGCAATTACTGTGGGGAAAGGTCAGCCAGTTTCTTACAAAACTATACAGACACCTACTCAATGATCCAGAGATTCCAAGCCTAGATATTTTCCCAAGAAAATCAAAACATATATATACAAAAAGGCTTGTACGAGAATGTTCTTGGCAGCTTTATTTATAATAGCCCCAAACTGGAAAGAGCCCAGATGCTCAACAATAGGAGAATGGATTAAAAAAAATTCTGTGGGGCTTCCCTGGTGGCGCAGTGGTTGAGAGTCCGCCTACCGATGCAGGGGACACGGGTTCATGCCCCGGTCCGGGAAGATCCCACATGCTGCGGAGTGGCTGGGCCTGTGAGCCATGGCTGCTGAGCCTGAGCGTCCGGAGCCTGTGCTCCACAATGGGAGAGGCCACAATGGTGAGAGGCCCGTGTACAGAAAAAAAAAAAAAAAAAAAAAAATCTGTGGTCCATTCATACAATGGGATGCTGCCTAGTAATGGAAAAGAAACAGCTGTGGATACACACAATAGTAATGATGAATCCCAAAGTTTCATGCTTAATAAAGGAAGATTCAGGCAAAATGATGCATACTCTTGGTTTCATTTAATATGGAACTCTTGAACAGGCAAAACTAACTGATGGCAGGAAAAACAACAACAACAGAGTAACAACAAGGCTGCCTTTGAGATAGTAGGGTGGAGGTTTACAGATTTACTGGGCAGGGGCATGAATCAACTTCCTGGGGTGATGGGCAATGTCTATACCTTGATAGAGGTTTGGGTTACACATCTGTGTTATTTATTACAACTTGATGAATGGTATACTTAAAATTTGTGCATTTCTTTGCATATAAATTATACTTCAAAGGAAAAAATAGGAACTGGAGATAAATATTAAATTCTAGTTATTGACGTGCCTGCTGAAGTATTTTGGAGGGGAAGTGTAGTTATGTCTGTGATTTTTTTGAAATGCATCAGGAAATAACATTTGTTTGTTATAACAAATAACATGAATAGAGAATAGATAGATGAATACATAAATAAATATGATAAATCAAATATATCAAACTGTTAGTGGTAGGATATAGGTGGTAGGTTTATGGATGTTCACTGTAAAACAGATTCAACTTACCTGCATGTTTAATTTTTTTCATAATTAAATGATAGAAAATAATTGGGAAAAGAATGAATCCTATATTCGTGGCTCAAACATGTTGTGCAGTATACATGAATGGAAAAAGCAAATTCCCCATGTAAAGAGTGTATCTAATCTAATCTAACTGGATAACTGTATAGAAAATATAGCATGCACAAGTGTAACATACAATCACTGACAACATGCTTGAGATAGTTCTTCTCCAATGCTAATCCAAATAAAATATTCTATTTTACTACAGAAATATCTGAGTTATTCAGGGCTATGAGAGGAATGTCTATTTTCGTTGATATTCTACTTAGGGGTTGGGGCAGATGTTTCAGGCTCCGTGGGCCACAAGGTCTGTACCACGGTTACTGGACTCCGGTGTTGCAGTGCAGAAGCCGCCACAGACAACACCTAAACAAATGGGTTGAGTTCCCATAAACTATTTACAAAAACAGGCAGCAGGCCATATTTGGGCCTCGGGCTGTAGTCTGCCTACTCCTGTTCTATTTGAAGAGTATTCATAATTGAATTATACTGCAACCTTGCATCACAGATATTATAGAATTTATAATGTGAATATTGGTTTCAGATAGTAACTTCAACTAGTATGTCAACCTTACTTTTTTCAAGTCTTCTAATTCAAATAACTTTAGGGACATAGTTCTATTACCTGATGAGGTTTCTTTTTACAGGATATTTTTCTGGTTGGGTTTGCTTTGTGCCCCAGGTCTTGCTTTCAAATTCACTGGGTGTCAAATGTTCACATGTCCTGATGCCTTGAGTGCTTGGGGTTTTTATTATTCATGTATAATGATGAGGATAAAGTAATAGTACTGGATATAACTAGGAGGAGTGTTGAGAGAATCATGGTAGGAGAAAGAAGACCTGGCTGGGTAGAGTAAGGGCCTTCAGAGGACTTGTTCCTGCAGGGGAGAGGAGATTCCCTCCCTTTACTCAGCTCCTAGTCAGTGCTGGCAAGGTGGGAGAACCAACCTCTACCAAGACCTAGTTCCTGCCCTTCAGGAACTTATACTGTTAGTTAACTTCTGGGAACAGGACAATGGATAAGAGGTGAATGGAAGAAAAATTCATCCATTAAAAAGGTCTTCCTATAATTGCAGTCATCTGATTTGGGTTTTATACTTGGGGATGGAGGAAGCTCACCATCTCTGGAATTAATCAAGGAGAAGAAAATGATCCCCAGTCAGGCATGCATATTAGAACAATGCCTCAATTAGAAGGACTAAATCCAGAAGCGGACACATATGGTCACAGTTTACAAATCTAATTTGTTACCGGAAGAGAGAAAATATCAGATTAAACAGATTATACTCAGTAACAGGGCCTTGTTACTCATTGTGCACAGTATTTGAAGATATTTTTACCTGTACCAACTTTTTTCTTTACTGAGAATTCAGCAGACTACAATGATCAGTTCCTTTCCAAAGATGTTCATTAAATTTTCCTGAGGTCTGATTGATTTAGAAAAAAGAATGAAACATTTGTAAACCATCTGCCTCTTTATCTCGTCAGGGGTTAAAGCAAGCTATTTTATTTAGAAAATGGAATTTAACAAAATTTCACTCATTATCTTTTGCTGACACTTTCAAAATGACACAAGTGAGACTGACTGCTTTTAAGATCTTTTAGTTCCCTGATACTGACTCCCTTACAAATTGAAAGATAAAAGTAATGGAAATTAAATAACTATAACACCTCAATTAGTTGACACTGTATTTTATTTGTTAGTTTATTAGTCATGTCTTAAAATGTTAACTTACAAGTGAAAATGATAGCTATCTAAAAATATGGGGTAGTCTATTATACTAAACCTACCCATGTTTGAAGCCATACATTTTCTTAATATTTTGAAATAAACTCATCATTTGTAAAAAATGATTTGGAGTTCCAAATGGAAATACCGAAGCACTCTAAAAACTCAACAATGCACTTGTCAGTATATGCAAGTGGAAAATTTACTGAATTATTACTATGTAGTTTAGACCTTTTAAGACTAAGATAATCAAACTGCTTCCTTATGTTTGTTTTATTGAACTCTGAGGTTCAGGAGCCCTGTACATTCATAACAGCAGTTCTTGATTCCTCATACAAGACATCAAGTTAGGTGTAGAGATTCACTGCTTTCTTCTGAGAGAGTGTTTTCCAAGGAGGGAACAAATAAGAGTTCAGGTCATTTAGCATCACCTTAACGTGCCTCATCTGCACCCAACACTGTGCCCATCACTGGAGGGAAAAGATAACAAACAGCATTCCTTCCCTTGGGGTGCTCGGGATTCAGTGGCAAGAACAGGCTTGGGGGGGCACCAAGTCTAGGATATTGTGGCATCAGAAACACAGTGTTAGGAAGGATTTGGTGTGAGGAAAGAAACAGCAGAAATGTCCAAGGAGAGATGGTGTGGGAGCTGGACTGGACAGCTGAGGGTGACTTTTGAGGAACAAACAGTGGGAGTGTGATTACAGTTGGGGACTGGATGCATGAAGGAAAGAGTACATTGGGATAAATAAAGACGTGTGTGAACCTAAAGGGTAAGTCTGGGGCCCAGACAATACCCTGGTAGGTCGGAAGTAAAGGAGGTGCCTTTAAGAAGGGAAAGAAAGGAAAAAAGGGGTAGTAGAAGATGGTCCCAGATGATACACTGGAGCCAGTTTGTGAGAGACCCCAAATGCCAATATTTGACATTTATTTTGGAAGGCCTTAGGTGCCACTGAAGATTTCTGAGCAGTAGGATGGCCTGATGAAAGAAGATGGAGGGAAGAATTTCCCACAAGCACCTTCACACAAGCATCACAAGCTTAGGGGCGGCTGAGCCTTGTCTGAGGTTCTAGATCTCAAACTTGGTACCTGTGTGGCTCATTGCAGATTCAGTATAGGCTGCTATGTGGTGTCTCAACTTAGCAATCCCAGGGTGTCTGTGCAGTCAGACACCAGCAACATGGGGGAAGATGCCATAGTCCATCCATAACTGATACTGCTGAGTTTTGGTCGGGGAGGAAGGTTAAGAGGATCTCAAAGGTACACAAAATAGCCAGGTGCTTAATGGTGGGCCAAATGTACAAAACTGGGAGAGCAGGATCTTCATGTTCAAAGGACATTCAGTATCACTATGGTAAAGGCATCTCATAGAGAATATACAACTACCAAAGTACACACACTTAAATTTTTTTCATTTAATTAATTAATTAATTCAGTCAGTCAGTCAACAGATATATATGAGTGTCTACAATGCTCCAGGTACTTTTGGAAGCCAAGGATTCAATGGTGAACAGACAAGGAGGTGCCACTGTGAATACAGAATCCACATGGATTGGACAGGGTGAGCTGTCTGGGGAAGATTCTGGGAGTAGGTAGGGAGTTTCCAAGTTCTAATATATGAACTACCCATGGTCTTGAGAAAAACATACGGTCCCATACTAAAAATGTGTACCCAGTTTCACAATCACACTTGATAAAAGGTTCTGAGTTATAAGATTTAAAGAATGTAAGAAACAGCAAATTACTAAGAATGAAAACAATACTAGTTAATCTTAGTGCTCTATGGTTTATAAAGGGAGAGTATTTGGATGGTCTCACATACAAGAGAAACAATATTTTTGCATTATCACCCATGTTCTTATTACATAGACCAGTTGAGATCAGATTATTTAATCAACGTCTAGAAAAACATGATTAACTTCTTCCCAAAAGACATGCCTCGATTTTAACTTTATAGGAAATAAAGTACATAGCCTTGCTTAAGGGACTTACTTCCTTTATGGCAAATCTAATCTACACGTAATTCTTCTCTATTCCTTATTCCTTCTCCCAGAGCAAGTGAATAGAGCTGCGAAAACGTGGTTACACCTATAAGTTACACAAGTTCAACAACTCGCAATAGCACTCAATGAAATATCCAATGCTGATTGTGAGATGTGAGTCACACCACCATGATTGGTGTGTATCTACAACTAGCAGCAGACACGCCTTCTCCCACAGAGGGCATTTACCTGGCAGAGAGGCAGCTCAATAATCAGGTCTCAGTTTCTGTGCCAGCCAAGCCTGGGACCCAAGGCATGGGCTTTTCAGGCCTCTGTGACCAGCCACACATTTCCACACTGTTCAACTTGAAAGTCAAGCCATATGATGCTTTTCCTAGTTACCATTCAGTATCCTTAACTTGGCATCAAGTCATTCCTTAGGCAAATCACACCTAGACTGCACAGAGTATTCTTTTGGGGGTAATGGGGGACAGAGGGTCCCCACAGACCTTAATGGTTGCGAAGAGTGGGTCTTCTGACCGTGAGTTAGCCAGAAGCTCTGTGGCACCCTCATTAGCCAAAAAGGGGAAGTCAAACACTCTTTCCCTTTTATTCCTTTAATTTCTTGTTAATGGGCTCCACGGAAAAGGGTGGGATAAATGAATGTGAATAGTAGCACCTATTACTAATAGTAGAACCAAACTGGGACATTTTTGGAGAGAAAGACTAGAGGGCAGGTTTTTAATAATAATGTCAGGACAACTGGCATAAACCAGCCTGTTCTGGACAAACAAGGAATAGGACCTTCTCCCCATAATTAAGCAGAAATTTAAGGATTTCATTGTTAATATTCAAGTAAAAGTATTATTTAGATGATTATTTGCTCAATCTAATAAATTTTCCTTCATCTCTACATATTCTTTCATTAATTTTAATGTATACTAAATAGCAACTTTTTTAGTCAATGGAGAAACTTGGCTCATCCCCTGCATTAAAATTCTCTGGAAGTGATGCTTCATCTTATCTCAAATTTAAAAGGAAATGATGTAGGTTTTTATTCTCCTCAAGCTCAATTTTACTGATACTTTCCTAGAAAACTGGCTGTAGAGGGCTGTGATAGGTTATGATCCTAGCTGTGTGGAGTTCTTAAAACTATTTAATAAGACAGGCAATTTACCTTGAGAATATTGGAACTCCTATGAAAAGCTCCAAGCAAATAAAATGTAGTTTTAAATTCTTAGGTACTATTATTGGATGAAACCATGTTGACTCTAGAGAATCCCCAGATGAGAAATACTGGGAAATAATCTAGCCTTATATTCAGAAGCTAAGAAGGCTCAAGTATATTTTGAATTGTAACTACTATTTGGAAATACTCACAGTCACAGCATTATAAAATATATGTACCAATATTCAAAGCTAGAATGATGTTAGAGGGCTAATATGAATCTGTTTACATATTTATGCTAAAGTAAGTAGGTGTTGGGAAAATACTATGCACAGATTTATTCCCTCCACAAATTAAAATTTAACTTTCAGAGAGCACAAAGTTATTCCTAAAGCCCTATTATCTATACATTTGTCAACTATCTTTTAGCTTTTACATGCTAAGCACAGTAGTACGCAAACAAATATAATGTAAATATCATCATGCAGAGACAGATTATATATCTGTCAATGCCTGACTATCCTTCATGAAAAGATATAAACTATATAGAGAATATCCACAGTTGCCAGGAAGACAGTTTTGGATTGAGAAGAATATGTTTTTCTTTTGATCTAGAGAGCTGAAAACGTAATGTATTACAATTATACTGATTTTGTTTTTAAAAGGATGATAGTTTTGCTGTGAGTCAAAGTTAAAAAAATACGACATCAAGATCATGCTTGGTAATTAATTATGTTTGCAACTGAAATATGTCATAGAATTAATAATGAATAAACTAGTGAGATTTTAGAATTTTTCTTACAACTATGTATAATCTTGTAATGTTTAATTTCGGTTGCATAGAGCAGAGTTGGTATAAGTGTAAAAACTACTCAACAAGACATTTATTATTGAGGTCATTATATGCACAATTGAAAACAAGGAAAATGGTGCAAATTTCCAACAGGGGATGGGAGCAGAGGCAACCGCTCAGCTCTGTTACCATGTCGGGGGGAAAGTCTATCAGTCAAACTGTCTTCTCATTTAATCATCAGTTAATGTGACTATTAACAAGATATTTTCTCCAATATGTGCTTCCATTAGCATAATTCTGGGCCCTAATTACCTTATACTTTTTTTCATCTTTAAATATCTGACATAAAAATTGCAGTAGCAAATAGACCCATGTGGCTTTCTCATCTAGTCTTTTTCCAAACTTGTCAGGGATGACATTCTTTTGTGTGCCTTTTAATCCAGTTTCTTTTGATTACTTCTTAAGACTTTTTAAAAATAAAAGTAATACACATTTATGGTAAAAAAGTGAGAAATTCAGTAAAGTTAAAAAAAATTAAAATCACTTTTAATCCCGTAAGTCAGAGGCAATCACTGTGAACATTTCATTGCATTTTCTTCCTCTATTATCCATTAACATGTATTTGTTTTTTATTTTATACTTTACAAATTTAAAATCATACTCCTTTTTTATTTGCCGCTGTTTTGTTAGCATTTCTCCTAGCCTTTACTCCTTAAGGAAATAATTTGTAATGGCTACATACCACATCATTATAGATGTATTAAACACTTAAAAGTTACCTTATTTTTGATCATTTAGTTTATTTCTAATTTATTTTGATTATATATTTATTTTCATAAATGCTATAGATATCTCATTATATATATATATATGTATAAATATATACATATGGCTGTAATGAATTGTTACAAAATTTCGATTGTTTTCCTTAATCAGATTTCTAGAGGTGGCATTGTGAGGACAAACACAAACAATTTTTAGTGTTCTTAATTAATTTTACAAATTTCTTTCCAAAAATACTGTTTACAGTTAGTTTGACAAAAGTTCAAGTCATATACGGCTTTTAAAAATAAATCTGAATTTCATATTAAGATTAAACTACATAGGGACTTCTTTGGCAGTCCAGTGGTTAAGACTTCACCTTCCAATGCAGGGGTGAGAGTTTGATCCTTGGTTGGGGAGCTAAGATCCCACATGCCTCATGGCCAAAAAACCAAACTAACATAAAACAGAAGCAATACTGTAATAAATTCAATAAAGACTTTAAAAATGGCACACATCAAAAAACATCTTAAAACAAAAGATTAAATTAATATTCAACTACAAACTGAAAATTCTCAGTAGGTCAAATTCCTAATTTCATAAAATATAGGAATATATAAGATCAATAAGTTATATACAAATTAAGTCCAAATAGATTAAAATGTTGAAAAAACACTCTGCCCTTTATAAAGCACACAATAAATCTACTTTTATGTTATCCCTATGTTCCTCAAAAGAACTATAAAAGCAATACTGCCTAATATTAAAACTCCACATGCTTATGTATAATTGGCTGAATTTGTTTTGTTCTGATCAAATTCAACTTAATTTAGCAAAAGAGAACGACTGAATTTTCCACTGGGTTATCATTTCCTTCTTTATAACACTACTTACAGGTAAACAGTTGACATGGTGCCAATAATTTTTCATTCTTTCATGTTTTTACAATTACAGTATCTCAAATTTGAATCTAGATTTTGTGAGTGTAAAAATCCCATCAATCTCTTCTTTCATTTAACAATAGCTTAATATTTCTTTGAATGAAGAGATACCCATGCAATACTCTGCTGTAGCTTCCATGAAATAACCACGAAAAAGGTACCACACATCTACCCAACAGATTCATCCTACATGGGCCACCAGTACTCTATTAAACAGAATAAGGGTGGGGGGGGGGGAACGTGTATGTTATTAAAATAGTTTGTGTATTGATATTTTTTCTCTAACTCATTTTTGTATAAAAATATATAGATAAAGATACAGACATATATTGGATAGATTGCCAAATTAGCATTTCTTATGCATATACAAAAGAGTTATCTAATTAGTCTATTAAACACGTGGCTTAGCGGCTCCTTATTGTGGAAATAAAACTAACACTGACACTGAATAAATAAACACAGAAAATCAACTGCACTAGCTGATTAAAAACATATAACATAAGAACTAAAAAATTATTCAATCACCATTTGTAGAAGAAAGAACAGTTAGTCTGCAGAAACTTCAAGAATTTCCTTATTGTGCGTATCAATAGTTTTGTGAAATGTGTTTCTCTTTGTTGAAGGCTCAGTGCTGAAGGAGTGAACGTAGGGTAAATTCAGATGTGTTGTGTTCCGGCTTTGAACCTAAACTATTTCTGAAGTTTACAGAAAGAAAAGCACTTGAATCAGCATAACAGGGACGGGGGGAATATCTTATGGGATTGCAATCATGATATATACCACGATGCATATAAACAAAGTATATATTGACTTATTCTGCATGTGAAGAAAAGCCATTGATGTGACCCAATGAGAATACATTGGCACTATGGCACTGGTACGCAACACAGGTCACTTTTGTTTTATGACAAGTCCAGATTTTGACTTCAGTCTTCAACTATGTAATATATTGATTATTATTATTTTATATTATTCAATATATATAATATACACACACATGCAGATAGATACAGATTAACTTAAATTCCCTACTTAGAAATTCTCTTCCAAATTTTTATCTTTATCTTCCTCTCTATTTTGATGATCTGTTTTTTTACTTGTCCTTACATTCCATTAAGTTATATACTGCTAATCCTAAGAAAAACTAAACCAAATGTGACCATTTACCAGCACTCTAAATAATGAGAATGAGACAGTTGGACAACAAAGGAAATATTTTTCATTTGGAAATCACAGAAAATCAGGTTCAAATTCAATCTGTGATTTCTCAACAGCATAAACTTTAGTAAGATTTTTAAACACTGTTGAGTTTCAGGTTTCTTTTCCAAGAAAGCATTATAATATCAACCTTAATGGGTAGGCTTAACAAAAAGTATGCATTGGATAAACATTAGTTTCCTTCCACTTAATCTATTTATTCCACACTGACACCAACTGTTTATTGGGTGCTTAGCAATGGCATGATCTACACATATGGATAAATAAAGTGATTAATTACTCTCCATCAGTAGTGCAGAATATTGGCTTTGCTTAACTCAGTTCATTAACAGTAACTAGAAAAAGCTAAAGGAGCTACACTAACATTGACTCACTGCCAGAATTCAGGAGAATTAAGACACTTAGAAGTAAGCAACGGACAACTCAACAACTGGTCTAATACACTGTGGAAGTGATATGTGTCCTGCATAAATCACTAGGTTACTGGAGAAATAGTATCACCTAACAACTTTTGGGATTATGTAGAAAACAGACAAAACATTTTCTCTTCTTTAGAACCTAATACACTGAAAAGCATTCACAAAAATATGACTTTTCCTACCATTGCCTTAAATGACTCAGGTGAAAAACAGGAGAGAACTGTGGATCCTCATATAGACAAAGCAATTCTCTAAAATGCCCCAAAAGTATTCAATTCACTTCCTCTAAGGCACCAGTGGCTATGCTAAGAGCAATGGGAAAATCAGGAGTATAAGATGGAACGAGTCCATGTATTTGAAACAGTAATTATATATAAATAACTGACCAGTTCTGGGAACTTGGTGGTTTGTAGGAGTTTGTAGGACCCTGGTTCTTATCCTCTCCTGTTCTGGGGGCCGCTTGGGGGCTGTGGAAAATCGAGTGTGGGTAGAGCCCTGAGCTGCACTGAGGTTCTGTGGATGTGGGAGTACTCAGGGGCATGGATGGGGTGTCCAAATATAGGAAGAACTGACAAGCAGAGGTCTGCTTAGGGTAGAGAAGACCTATTCAACCCCAAGTGGGTGTGAGGGTCTGCTTGCCACAGAAAGCCAAGAGGGAACTGTCTTAGTTTCCTAGGGCTGACGTAACAAACTATCAACAACTGGGTGGCTTTATGACAACAGAAATTTATTTTCTCGAGTTCTGGAGGCTGGAAGTATGAAGTCAACGTGTTGGAAGGACCATGTTCTCTTGGTATATTTGAGAGGGGATCCTTTCTTTTCTCTTTTAGTTTCTGGTGGTTGCTGGCAATCCTTGGCATTCTTTGGCTTGCAAAGGCATCACTCCCATTTCTGCCACCCGTCGCACTCTCCCGTGTGTGTCTCTGCGTCCAGATTGCCCTCTTCTCATAAATACACCAGTCACGTTGGGGTATGGCCCACCTTAATCCAGTATGACTTCATCATAACTTGATTACATCTGCAAAGACCCTATTTCCAAATAAGGTCACGTGCTGTTTCTGGGGTTAGGACTTCAACACGTCAGAACCAGAACTAAATGGCAGGCTATACCTCCCTTTCCCTTAAGTCTGTGAGAGCTGGGGGCCCAAGAGCAAAGAGGCTTCTCCTAGGTGCCACACTGCCAGGTTCTGTATGCTTTTCTGCACCCACACCTAGGACCAAAATATGCTAAGATACCCAAACAGTAAGACTGAACCCCAGGGAACCAACAGAAAAAAATCAATATTAATGCAGGCCCATTTGTAGGGGCCGTGAGGTCAGAGGGAGGGAACTTGGGCAAAACAATCAATCATAGAGCTGATGAGGCACAACTGCTGGGTGACAGAGTTGAAAATGGGAAAGCAAATGCTCTACAAGGCAAGGAGATTTTTTTTTTGGTCAGGCAGTGAATTCTATAAATAATAACATGAAAACCAATTTTCTAAAATACAGTGTCAGTGTGCAATGCATTATTTCTCAACCATTAAATGTAAATGCAACAGAGTACTTAAATGGAAGTTTGGGCACAGACATAAGACAGCATGGATCAGATACCAAATGAGATGCAAACTTAGACGCAAATTTTCAGTGAATCCGGCTCCCTGACTTGTACTAATCAGTGATGCTGACAAAAATTCTGGTCTCCTCCCAGATGCAGGGGAGGGTTGGGATTTCCTAGCCCCACAGGTTAAAAGCAGTCACGTGACATCCTCTGGCCACCCCTACGTGGGTAGGGGTGAGGTGTGCCACAGGAAGAAGATTTATGGGGCCAGTGTACCACCTGCATGCTCACCTTCTGTCCTTAGAGGCAGACGTTCCTGTGTGCCTTCAAGCCTGCAGTGACTATTTGTGTGGACACAAGGGACTCATATTCTAAGTCTGAACTGGAAAAGCTAACAAGGGCAAGAGATAGGCTGTCTGGCTGCTGAGTGATGGTCTGAAGGACAGGTGGCTACATAGGATGCAAGCTGCACAAGAGAGAGGGGTGGGAAAGGGACGTGGATTCTGTGGACCTGATGTGGGTTACCAGACAGTGAGTTGGGGATGAGGGGCACCTTGACGGGCAGACCTCCACAGAGAGAGCAGAAAGCCTGCAGGAGAGTACATCGTCCGCAACAAGGCAACTGCAGGTGAGAGCTCTTCAGAGAGGGTGGTGCTGGGGATGCCGATGTTAAGAAGCCAGCTGAGACCAGTGCCAGTGATGCAAGACCTTCCTGCACCTCTCAACTCTCTGGGGTCCTTTCCTCCCTATTTCCCCACCATAATCATACACACACCTACATACCTACCTACATACACAAACACGCACACGTGCCCCTCGCAAGGGGTTCATCATTCCCTTCCCAAGTAGCCGGAAGAAAACCCTGTAGGACACCTTCCCTGGAGGGAGACTGAAGAGCTGTAACTTTGAATGAAACTGGAAGCTTTGACTATTATACGGGAGTAGGTATTCTAAGTACCATACTGCAGCTCTGTTTTAAAAACTAAAGTAACTTCAAAAAATATTTATTAACCAAATATTCAAAATAGTTAACAACCAGTATGGCATGGGCACCAGTCACTAAGAATAGGTACCAGCGATGTTGGAGCAGAGTCTTGGGGGCCCTTTGTTGTGCATTTAAGCTGCTGAGATATGGGGAATTTGGGAAGAGCGGGTTACAGGGGAGAAGTCAGGGTGCCCTGTCATTGGCTGGCACTGGATGGGTGAGGTTTATTCAAGGCAGATGGCTGTTATCAACCCATATAGCAGTGTGTTGATATTTTAACAACCACTTGGCTGTCAAGGGCTGCCTGAAAACCATGGGGCTAGGAACGAGTTTTCCCACGGAATACATTTTAAAGGGATAATGGGAACTAAGTAAAAATGCTTGTGATTTCATCCCATGAATCTTGACTGACTGATATACTAGTTATTTATATTAACTAATGAGCTGATTAGAGATGGTCTGATATCTACAACTGTACCATATTCAATTTCCTAAGGATGAGGTTGTAGAAATTGGGAGGTGAGACTGGCCCCCAAATAAAACAATGAGCAATTGTTCTGGGAAGCAAGAGAAGGAGAGAGAGGCAAAATCTTCTGAATGGTGGGAAAAAGGTGATGGATTCCCTGTGTGGAATCACAAAACTGTAATTTTATCCTAGCTGTGTGCATTTAAGATTAGCCATGCCATCCAGTTGTTACTGCTATTGACATTGTTCAAACCAAATGGTTTAAAACAGCCAACAATAATATATAACTCTAAAAACATTTGATATGTGATCTAGAATACCATCAATTTGAACACTGAGTTTATGGACTTTTGTGCTAGGCTTATTAAATTTATTTAAAATTTTAGTTATTATTATTATTTTTTAATCAGTAGGTGACAGGTGGGATACATGTGTCCTTACCCAGGAGCCAAGAAAAAAACAAAACAGAATATTATCAGGATATGTCAAAACCTTCAGAGAGGTTAGATTTGCTTGCTGTATTAATGTCTTGTTAGTGTGTTTGATTTTGCTTTGTTTTGTATTTTAACAAACAAGAAAAGAATCAGGTTTTAGTTTTACAAGTGTTACTATAAGAATGCAAGTAAAAGGGTCTAATTTAAAATTTTTAAAGTTTTTATTTTACTCAAGTGCCTTTGAAAGGTAGAAAATGCTTACCCACCCATTCTTATCTAATATATAATTTTTAATCCTAGAATTTGAGCTCTGATTCTTTTTTAAAAAAATAAATTTATTTATTTATTTATTTTTGGCTGTGTTGAGTCTTCATTGTTGCACGGGGGCTTTCTCTAGTTGCAGTGAGCAAGGGCTACTCTTCGTTGCAGTGCACGGGCTTCTCACTGCGGTGGCTTCTCTTGTTGTGGAGCACGGGGTCTAGGTGTGCGGGCTTCAGTTGCTATGGCACACGGGCTCAGTAGTTGTGGCTTGCGGGCTCTAGAGCACAGGCTCAGTAGTTGTGGCGCACAGGCTTAGGTGCTCCGTGGCATGTGGGATCTTCCCGGACCAGAGCTCGAACCTGTATCCCCTGCATTGGCAGGTGGATTCTTAACCACTGTGCCACCAGGGAAGTGCCTGGGTTCTGATTCTAATAAAGCCCAAAGAATGAAAAAGAAAAACACAATCGTCTAGGTATCTAAACTTTTCACTTAAAGTTAATTCTAATCAAAACACAAATAATTCATAAAGAGAAATACAAATACTATATGATATCACTTATAGGTGGAATATAAAATATGACAAAAATGAACTTATCTATGAAACAGAAACAGACTCACAGACATAGAGAACAGGGTTGTGGTTGCCAAGGGGAGGGGGGTGAGGGAGGGATAGATTGGAAGTTTGGGACTAGCAGACACAAACTATTGTATATAGAATGGATAAACAACAAAGTCCTACTGTATAGCAGAGGGAACAATATTCAATATTTTTTAATAAACCATAATGGAAAAGAATGTGAATAACTATATATATATGTGTGTGTGTGTGTGTGTATATATATATATATATATATATATATATATATACACACACATATATATATAACTGAATCACTTTGCTGTATACCAGAAACTAACACAACACTGTAAATCAACTATACTTCAATAAAATAAGTTTAAAAATACACAAACAATTCACTGTTCTGGCTCATTATGAGGTCAAATAAATGTTTTCAATGCTGTCATAAAAATGCCATTTGTTTATGTTAAGGTTATTGATAGATATATAACATGACTGTCTATAAGAGAAAGCTAAGCTTTTGTCTCATGAGCATTTCATTGTCCCTGTATTTGAAGGCAAATTAATTGATCAACTGTTTCAAATGAATAGTGAATGGATGGAAAACTCAGCGTCTTTAGGCTTTGACAATGAGCACATGTAGCTACAATACTGCAGCCAAAACCCACTTTGTTATTGGCCACTGTGATGCCAACAAGATTTAGATCAGCTATTCATCAAGAAGCTGGTCTCTCCCCTCGAACATGGACAAACAACAGGTGGCCTTATAGAGGCCAGGAGCCACCTGAGGACTATGAAATGGAGGTAGAGGTTGTGCATTCACAGGATATAGACAACATGGTACACAGAAAAGCAGACTCTGAAATTCTCTGGTCCCTAATGACTCCACTGAGTCACAACCAATCCAGACTGTCACTTCAAGAGAAGTGAGATACTAAATTAATTGGTTGTGCTAGTTGGGTTCTCTGTTACCTGCAGCTGAAAGCATCCTAACTGATATTATTATTTTTTAGATGTCCCTTAGTGTAATATGAAATTATATTATTTATTGCTCAGTCACCTACTATCTGTATCATTCACTAGAATATACTTTCCTTGAGAGTGAAGATAGTTTCTATCTCATTCACTGCTGTATCCCCAATATCTACCCCGTCTGGCACACAGACACTGAATAAATGTTGACTGAATATAAGATAGCTTTTGCTGGATCCAATGAATATAATGTTAGTCCAAGGAATTCTCCACCTTTACAGTTGCCTGAAAGCATGATGTGCTATAGTTTTATTCTGAGAGATTTGGAAAGAGCCCTTCTTTTTACAGAATTATCATAAGCTGAGTGATGGAAAAGCCCTTCCCAGACTTAGCTCTTAGGAAAGACATGGTTTGTCTCCACTGACTCACACATCTCATGCCCACACTCCTTGCCTTCTGCAGATCTTGACTACATATCATTTTTATAAAATGGGTTACTTCTTCCATGTCTATAATATATACTGTAAATTTCGCTCAGAAGATTCTACCCTTGGGCCATCATACTTGTCAAATCTGGATCAGTCAAAGCTGCTACTGGTAAATTTTATCATAAAATCTACAGAAGATGTTACTCTGCATGTCATCCTAACAATTTCTAGGACTCTGCAATGGAACATTCATGTCTCCAGTGATGGTGTCAGTGGGTAGAACTTCAAGCTCCTAAGAATGACTTAACGGCACTGGAGAGAGCTGTATTGTCAATTATCACATCCAATGGTCCAACATGTTAGTACTAGGGAGGGAAGCCAGCACGTCTCCAGGTTTGCACCACTAATGCCCAGCTCACAGCTGGCTTCTTCAAAGGGCCTTGTCCTATCAAAGGTTCAAGACAAAACATGAGTTTCTGGAAAGACATGGATTTTAAACCTAAAAATATGTTCCAAAATAGCCTTTTATTCAAGTTCATAATTCTGAACAAGAAAATGAGTTCAATAATTTACCAATATTAAAGAGTGAATTGTGTCCAGACTGTCTCCTTTTTTCAGCTTATCAGGTCAATATATGCTATTGTTGAAGTTTCAGAAATAGTAAATTTATATTTAATATAAAAATTAACCATATTCCACAGCTAAGAGAGAGAAATATAAAATTTATACTAACACAACTTAACCAGCGGTATCCTGTTTTTTATGTGTATTATTGGCATATGTGATATTGTCCCTCAATATTATTGTCAATTTTTTTCCTATATCACCTCATTAAAAAGTAATGGCTTAATAACGCTCTAACCAGTAGATGCACTGTGATTTTTTTTAACTATTCACCTTATATTGAGGGTTAGTTTTGTATTTTTCTTATTAAATTATATCTAAACTTTTATGCATATTCTTTTTTTTCCCCCCTGCGGCACGCGGGCCCCTCACCGCTGTGGCCCCTCCCGCTGCAGAGCACAGGCTCCGGACGCGCAGGCTCAGCGGCCATGGCTCACGCGCCCAGCCACTCCGCGGCATGCGGGATCCTCCCGGACCGGGGCACGAACCCGCGTCCCCCGCATCGGCAGGCGGACTCCCAACCACCACGCCACCAGGGAAGCCCTGTAATAATTTTTAAGGATGGCAAACATATTGCCACTTAAAAAAATTGAGACCTATATTCTCGCCCTGCCTGTAGTTTATGAGCATTATGGGTATCCTGCATCCAAGCTAGCACTGGGTATTTCAGAACATGTATTTCTCAATTTTGTAGGTACAAGTAGTATATCTTCTGGTCTTAGTGTGTTTGGACTATTAAAACAGAATATCAGAGACTAGGTGCCGTATAAACAACAGAAATTTATTTTTTACAGTTGTAGAAGCTGGAAACCTGCGATCAGGGTGCCAGCATGATCTGCTTCTGGTGCAGACTCTCTTCTGGTTGCAGAGCTGTTTTCTTATACCCTCACATGGCAGAGAAAGGGCTGTAGAGCTCTCTGGGGTCCCTTTTATTAGGGCAGTCGTCTCATTCATGAAGCCTCCCCTTTCATGATCTAACACCCCAAACCATCACATTGGGGGTTAGGATTTCAATCTACGAATCTTGGAGGGGGTCACAAATATTAGCCCATTAACAATTCTTTTAATTTTGGTTTCTCTGATATTTTAAAACCTTGACTCCATTTTTATTTATCTTGTAAAGAGTTACTTTTTTCTTGGTAATTTTATGTCATATCCTTTGCACACTTTTCCACTAGAATTTTTGTTATTTTTTTGTTGTTATTTGTAAGTGCTCTTTCTTTATTAATAATACTAATAATTCCTTATTCTCATTTCAAATGTCCGGTGCCTCTTTTTTTTTTTTTTTTTGCGGTACGCGGGCCTCTCACTGTTGTGGCCTCTCCCGTTGTGGAGCACAGGCTCCAGACGCGCAGGCTCAGCGGCCATGGCTCATGGGCCCAGCCACTCCGCGGCATGTGGGATCTTCCCGGACCGGGGCACGAACCCGTGTCCCCTGCATCGGCAGGCGGACTCTCAACCACTGCGCCACCAGGGAAGCCCCGGTGTCTCTTTTAATACACTATTCTCATTGTTATAAGTTAACATATAGGGTAGACATAAGAAGGAAATATAGGAGCAGTCTTTAATACAAAGGAGTAGTTTAATGTTGCAAAATTTCTGAGGCTTATAGAAACTTTTTAAAAAGGACAAAAATATTAACTTTAGGACCAGAGTCACTTGTAATGCAGATTAGGCTTATACTTACGATACCTATCCATTTCTGAATTAGAAATATACCTTTGGGGTAATAATCACAGTCTTAAGTAGTATATAAGCTTTTAACCTGGATGCCCCAAAAAAAGGCTTTGTAGCTCAGCTAATAGAAAAGCCATACTTAACGTAAGAGTTGAAGGTTGGAGGTGAGACAGGAAAGAAGGGGGCAGAGCACAACCATTAAGAACAGGATATGACATAAACTGGTTAGAACCAACTAGGCCCAAGATGCTGGAAGACTTGACTTCCAGGCGACCTTAATCCTTATTATATACTGAGTATAATACATTAGCATCTAAATGACACACCCACAGGCGCCATGACAGTTCCAAGGCCCACCATAAAAGGTCAAAAAGTGGGTGGTGGCTCAATTCCCATAAAAATGTACCACCTCTACACTTTGGGGCCTGCTATTGCCTTCTGAGATGGCCCACACTCTGTTTGTGGGTTGTGTATCTCTCTAAATAAACCTGCTTTCACTTCACTAGGGCTCACCCTTGAATTCTTTCCTGCATGAAGCCAAGGACGCTCACTTGGATGCCCGGCCCAGGGACTCACTCGAGACTTGGGACATGTCCATCCTCTCGCACCCCATTTTTTCCTACAACAGAGGCATTATATATTTCCCTAAGCTCACTCTACTTTGGTTGCAGAGTCATAGCTAGAACCAGGGGATTTAGAAGCATATCAAGTACAGCAAAATTCTTCTCCCCCAACTGTGTATACCAATGACACACGCAAGCCTTGCATTTTTTGAAAAATTTCCATCACAATTATCTTAAGAATGGTAATATTACAATAGCATCAGGCTGCAATACTAAATTTTAATGGCACATTATTTATTATGAAAGACTTTTTCAACTTATTTTTACTGATATCATTCACGTAGTAAAGATCTAATATGTTTGCCTAAATCCTATAATATGCCTATGTTAAATCTGTAACAGGAAACCGATCAGGACTTTTTCAAATTAAACAATACATGTGAATAATACATTCTTTCATTAAAAAAAAAATGTAATGGCATATCCTTCTACTTAGCATTATCCTTTAGTTATTTATACCCAAATAAGTACCACTAGCAACCAGAGCATTCCAAAGATTGCTTTTCTGTTGTTTGCCCCTATAGTGATAATTTCTATGGTAATTACAAGGATAATCCCGGGCATAACTGTAAATTCTATGGCTAAGCATCCTCAGGAAGAAACTTTAAAAATAATAGATTAGCTTATTTTAATGACGTTACATGTTTGCGTGGTTAAGAACTATTACATCCCTCTGGGCTAAGAACCCAATGCTGGCACAGAGAGGATGGAAAGCCAGGCTCTAGGACATCAATAAAAAGAGCAAATGGAATTCAGTGTTTGCCTTTTTTATCCTAGTCTTTCAACTATTATGGCTGATATAGTTTATGGCAAGTCTCTGAATTAATGAAGAGAATACACTGGTAAACAGAAATGCATTTCATGTTCCACAAAGGGAAATTGAGTTGCTATGGAAAAATATACCCCCAAATAATGATAAAATTTTACGCTTTTTCTAAAAAAAATTTCAAAACCCAAAAACTAATTTAAACCTTTTTAAAATGCTGGGAAGTCTCAAGTTTTTCAGAAATGCAAATATTTTAGGTCATACAATTTTACTGCAGAATTCCAAATATATATATATATATATATATATGTATATATATATATATGTGACTGGAAACACTGATGTTTAGGGAGGAGCTGGGAAATTGTTGGAAAGCTGCTCTTTTCTCACAGAAAATTCACTTTTTACAACTCTCTCTGCTGAAACTTCTAAAGACTTTGCTTTGGGGTTCAGTAATGGATGCCATTATCTGACAACGTCTGATCCATATTTTTTTAAAAAAGTAAAATACAGCTAGATGCTGAGTGACGTGTAGTTATTCAAGATTCTATTAATTCTATCTGTTCTCTGTAGCCTGTTACACCAATGAGCATTTTGACCTGTATCCAATAATTTCCACAATATTGGCTGTTTTCAGGAAGAAAAAAAAGCTCAGACAGGAAACTCAAACTTCCTTTGAAATACTTCATTTGAGTGAAAGTTTGAAGAATTTTGTGGTTTGCAGACTATGTGCAACATTTGTTTGAAATGCATATGTTTCAAATCCATCATAATGTAATTATATTACACTGATCAACTTTAGGTTGAAGAAAGAAATTTCTGGAGAAAAATCTTCTATCCTACTCATCAACAGCTACCAGTGATGAGTCCCTGCCTGTTTCAGGTTCTTTACATATACAACTGAGACTCTGTCAACTACCCAGAAAAGCAAGTGGCATCACCTCCATTTCACAGGCTTGGGAACCGAAGTGACTTGCCAAAGGCCATAGAGCTAGCAGGTGACAAATGAAGCTGGCTTAGATCTCAGCAACTTCAAAACTTGTGCCCTCTCCACTACACCTGTCTCCTAAAACCCTGCTTCTTACTTATAACAGACACAACTACTGTATCAATAAATCTTCACCACCATCCTAAGTTAATGGGTACATGTCGGTGGGAGCTAATATCAGAGGCTGACTTCTAACACCAAAAACCGTGTTATCAAGAGTGAAATCACCAGCCACTATAAGCTGTCCCAATGTCCCTGCAAAATATTTTAGCTCTCTTTGGAGAGGCTGTGAAACTATGTCACTTGTAGATTTATTGAGACCTAATCACAATCTCTTTCCTATTGTCCTGCAATTTAATCACTGGAAAATTTGTCATTGCTTAATGTAAATCATATGGAGTTGGAACCAAAAGGACAAGACTCAGAATTATTTATGACAAAGAGGGAGAGTTTTCCATCTACGCAATATTCTATCTTAGTTCTAGTATACTGAAAGAATATATAACCCAGGATTACCAGCTGTGGTGTAGCCCTCCCCACAAACAAACAAACATCTCATTAAAAAACAAATTCAAAATCGCATTTATGCAATTTAAGCATTTCGTTTTTCATTAGGTAAAGATATAACATGATTCTCTTTTTATTCTTTACATGCATACTTGTACTCTTCCTTTTGAAGATCGTTCTTTTTTGTTAAATTTATATTACTGTGTTTGAAAGTCATTTAAAATTTGATGACAAGTAACTTTTTTTATTTTATTTTATTTTATTTTTTTGCGGTACGCGAGCCTGTCACTGCTGTGGCCTCTCCCGTCGCGGAGCACAGGCTCCGGATGTGCAGGCCCAGCGACCACGGCTCACGGGCCCAGCCGCTCTGCGGCACGTGGGATCCTCCCGGACCGGGGCACGAACCCGTGTCCCCTACATTGGCAGGCGGACTCCCAACCACTACGCCACCGGGGAAGCCCGACAAGTAACTTTTTAAAAATAAACAGGACTGGGACTTCCCTGGTGGTCCAGTGGTAAAGAATCCGTCTTCCAATTCAGAGGACGCGGGTTCAATCCCTGGTCGGGGAACTAGAACCCCACATGCTGCAGGGCAACTAAGCCCACTCACCACAACTACTGAGCTCTTGTGCCTCAACTAGAGAGGCCGCGTGCTGTAAACTACAGAACCCACACTCTTGGAACCCAGGCGCCACAACTAGAGAGAGAAGCCCATGCGCCACAACGAAAGGTCCCACGTGCCACAACTAAGATCCGACGCAGCCAAATAAATAAATAAATAAATAATAAACAGGACTGATTTATGGAGAATTGAGACTCATTCTCTTATGGAGTACTGTTATCAATAAAAATTTACCTTATCAACATTAACATTTTATAAGCTTTAACATACTTAAAATGAGCCACAGGGTGAACTATTAAATAGCAAAGTATTTAATTTGATTCTCTCCATATGGGTTGTCCTGTATTCTCTGTAACATTTCCTTGATTATATTAGGACTCTACTTATAAAAATATAATAAAAAAATAAATATAGAAAGAAAGAAAGAGAGAAAGAAAGGAAAGAAAGAAAGAGGAAGGAAGGAAGGAGGGAAGGAAGGAAGGGGTGAGGGTAGTAATTAAGAGGTACAAACTTCCAGCTGCAAAGTAAATGAGTCATTGGGTATGAAATGCACAGTGTGTAGAATGTAGTCAATAACTAAGTAATATCTTTGTGATGCCATATCAAGATCATTGGTGATCATTTTGAAATGTATAGAAAAAAATGTATAGAAAAAAAATTGACCTGCCGCTGTAGGTCAATTATACTTCAAAAACAAACAACCATACACACAAACTCACAGAAAGAGATCAGATTTGTGGTTACCAGAGGCGGAGGCGGAGGAAGGAGTAACTGGATGAAGGCAGTCAGAAGGTGCTACAAACTTCCAGTTATAAGATAAACGAGTACTGGGGATGTAACGTGCAACATGATAAATATAATTAACACAGCTGTGTGGTATACATGGAAGTTGTTAAGAGAGCAAACCCTAAGAGTTCTCATCACATACACAAATGTTATTTCTAGTTTTTTAATCTCATTTCCCTATGGGATGATGGATGGTCACTGAATTTATCGTGATAATCATTTCATGATGCATGTAATTTAAATCATTATGCTGGAGACCTTAGACTTGTACTGTGCTGTATGTCAATTATATTTCAATACAACTGGTAGAAGAAAAACAAATGTGATTAGCGTGATATTTATTTTGTTTTTCCTAGGTTCTAAATCAATTTTATTTATATTCAAATCAAATATAATGTTTGTTTAGAGGAATCTTGTGATTTCTCCATGCTATGCAACCTTAAGATATAATAGAGTATCTATGATAGAAAGTGGTTTTTCTGAGAAGAGTACTTTTTTGGATTCTTTCTTACAAATAAGATAACTTTTCTGAGGATTAGGAAACTGAATATGGGCAAATAATTTAACTCCCCTTTTGCATCATGACATTGAAGATGGAAGTAATTAACGTTTTCCAGGTCTAAGCTGGACAAGGTAGGGAAGAATTTCTGGCTTTTGTTGTTTTTTTCGGTAGACTTAGGAAGAATGCATGGCACCAGGTTCTGTACACTATTCAAACACTGGTAGTAAAGAAGTCCAAGTGTAGGACTGATACATGGAATTGATGTAACTTTTAAAAGGTGCTTTCATTCTGTTGCAGAAGAGAAGGAAGAGATACTCAGTATTATTTTCCCTGCTTCCAAGGCAAAGCACAGTGTAAAGAATCCTGTTGGTTTTGCCAGGTAGGATAATAACACAGTTTTTTCTGGACCCCCTTCTAATTTTTTCCAGGCCACTTTACTGCAGGGTATACACGTTATGACCATGATCCTCCTACTGTTATAGTGCAAATAATTTATCCAAGCCACGTATATTTGTATGAACAACAATGTGTGACACAGAGGCGGCTCACCTCTCTCTCATCGTGAGATTTCTTGATTTAGAATTCCAAGTATCCATTGGAAATTTCAAATTAAATGGCAAGAGGTGACCTTTAAAAGTCTCTTCCAGAGACCGCTTAGAAAGTTCTGTGGGAATCATTCCCTCTTCCTTCCTCCTCTTTGCCTTTCAGTTTTGGATGTGTTGGTTTAAAAATCAATCATTTTGTCATTCAAGAAGTGATCATACATTTCCAACAGGAGAGAAAGTAAGGGCATGAGAAAAGATGACTTTTTTACTCTAAATAAGGGTAACAAATGCTTATCAAGGAATGTTTGTTTGGCTCAGAATTAAAGTCATCATATATAATAGGAGTTTAGCATTTTGCTTTCCATCCAAACCAAGACTGCTTGCTCAAGCGCCTTTGAGAAACAACACAAGATGACTTAGGCTATTAGATCCTGTCAGCATAAATCTTCCCTATTGGCAATGGGAATCTATTTATTTATTTAGGAAAAAAAAGAAAAAGAAAGAAACCTTTCCTATGCCAGGAGAATTAATGCTACTAAATGAATACAATTAAAGACAATGGAACTTTTATCCACTGTTACGAATTAGTCTTTGCACAGCACAGCACCCACAAGACTACAAATTATATTTCTGTCTTTATCCACTTGGCCAAATGCGCACTTATTACCACCGTTCATTTAGAATCTAATTCAATCATCTAGGCAATAGATTTTAATGGGTTCTGCTACTTCTTGATGTGCCCCAAGGGAAGAAGGATTTTGTTTGGTTTTCCTCCCTGAGTCTAAGAGACTGTGTCGGTTCTACCCACTTGTAAAAACAGTCTTGCTCTGCATGTTTGCTGTGCAAAATAGGGTGTGGTGAGCATGGAAAAGAGACTCATTTTAGGGAAACCCTCCAATTTTACGTGATATTGTATTTATAGTAACAGGAAGTTATACACAGATTTATGGTCTCACATCAGTGGCTAGACACAGGTGCTGTGACCCAGCAGAGAGCTGTATCACACGGGAGTAGAGAAAATTCTGCTCATGCATTTAGTTGCATGTTTCTACATTTCAGTCCTAATACCTGGGAAGGCAGACTTCAATATGTTGTGTTAATTAAAAATTTTATCATAAATTATTTTTGCCCCAAATATTATCCAGAGTAAAGGTCTAGGAGCTATTTTGTACAGATAATCTCAAAACGTAAAATGTTTTAGAAGCAGAATTGCTATATATATCAGCTCCACCATGGAGAAGCAATATTAATTCACCACATTTTATTTGCACGACAATTGACATGTCATCACGTTAATTCATGTGACACCCTTTATAGTATTATCCACATTTTTAAGATCAAAAGAGGTGACATCATTTGTTCAAGGTCACAGAGCTAGTCGGTGGTGGCACCAGGACTTATGACTCCACAGTTGACATTCTTTCCACTTTATTTCCTTAAGAAATTGGAATACTCATCCATTCATCATTGGTAAAGAAGAGGAAATGTATCTTCAGCTCCTAAGGGTCATGCTTGATTATTCCCCAGATGTGGACTGTTTTGGTCACCTTTCAATTCATGCCAGGATATGCTTTCATAGCCTCCCTTAGAGCAGATTCTTGCCATCGTTTTGGATGACTCCAAAACGCCAAAACACGGCCCTTCAGCTCCTTGCCTGTCTCCACTGCTGAGACATCTGCTTCCCACCAGTTCAGCCACCCCCTGGAATCCACTGTCGTCTCCCTGACTGTAACCCCCTAGAAACTTAATCACGTTACCTGATGAGAGGCAAAACAGTACAGTGGGGCTTCCCTGGTGGCACAGTGGTTGAGAGTCCGCCTGCCGATGCTGGGGACGTGGGCTCATGCCCCGGTCCAGGAAGATCCCACACGCCGCAGAGCGGCTAGGCCCGTGAGCCATGGCCACCGAGCCTGCGCGTCCGGAGCCTGTGCTCCGCAACGGGAGAGGCCACAACAGTGAGAGGCCCACGTACCACAAAAAAAAACAAAAAACTAAACAACAACAACAACAACAAAAAACAAAAAAACAGCACAGTGTTACTTTCATGGGCTCTGGAATCTGACCCCTGGACTTCAACCCTATTCCAGTTCTACAGTTTACTAGCTGGGCAAGTTTTAGTGTCATGGTCCTAAAAAAGTTGATAAGATGAAAAGAGTTAATAATACATGTAAAGAGCCAAACAATCTGGCATTTAGTTAGTGCTGAATAAATAGCATCTTTTTAAGCCCTTCAACCTTTGACCCCCTTTTTCTCTCCAGTCTTCACCAATGTGTATACTGGGGGAAATCCCTGAGAATTGTGACTGTGAATCTGTGAAGGAATGGAAACCCGCTGGCTAACTTCCATGAGAGAGTGGTTCCTAGACCAACATAGATGCATGGAAGACACAGGTGCATGGAAAGAAGCACAAATGATGGGGTTTACAGATACAGGGATGGGAGCAACGTCCAGATAGGCTGCTGGATTCTGAGTAACATGAGAAAACTGGGAACACTGTGAGCCCAGGAAACATAGGCAGGGATGAGTCATCCTAAAGCACATTTTCACACAAGCCTGATGGCTGGGGAATTCCAGGTGAATGTGTGAATGTGAAATTCCCTTCAAGAAAACAGTATCTGAGCAGAATGGGTCAAAAGACTGGGAAGTGAATCAGAGAGCAAGCAAATCTTCCTCTCCAGTTCATTATTTCTCTGTCTGGGAGAAGGGGAACACAGTAATAGCTGTTCCCTGACTTGACTTTGTACCTTGGAGACTCCTAAGGCACATTCACATATTGAAGTTTCTTAGAACTCCTATTGTAAACCAGTAAGCTTAACTGTGTTGCAGCCTGGTCCTCCTGTTCCTAACTTTTATTTATTCTATGTTCATCTTATCTTCACCCCAATCTAGGAGATCAGATGTGAGATTTTTACCATGGAGAAAATAAAGGACAAGATACAAGACCATGTTAGAAAAAGTTACCAGAGTACACAGTTCTAGGAAGTTCACTTTTGCAGAGATGGTTTGGATTTAGTGATTCACGTGTATAAGAGAAAAACACTGGGTTCCTTGATTCCAAAAACTAGCTCTCTATGCAAATACTAGGGGATAACCCCCTGAACTCTGCCATCTCACTTTGTTCACCTATATAGTAGAGATTATAGTGCTGGTCTGACTCAAAGGAAAAAAGAAGGTAAAAGTTAAATGAGACAATGCATGGAAAGTGCTTAGCAGAGGGCTTGACACAGATAAAGGAGATATTACAAGTTCTGCTTTTATTATTGTTATTTTACTCTTCGGTTTACAGTGTTCAAAAGCTTAAGCTATTTAACAAATATCATATGATATAGCTTATATGTGGAATCTAAAAAAAATGGTACAAATGAACTTATTTACAAAACAGAAATAGAGTCACAGATGCAGAAAACAAACTTATGGTCACCAAGGAGGAAGGGAGGGGGGATAAACTGGGAGATTGGGACTGACATATACACACTACTGTATATAAAATAGATAAGAACCTGCTGTATAGCACAAGGAACTCTACTCAACACTCTGTAATGACCTATATGGGAAAATAATCCAAAAAAGAGTGGATATATGTATATGTATAACGGATTCACTTTGCTGTACACCTGAAACTAACACAACATCGTAAATCAACTCTACTCCAATAAAAATTAATTAAAAAAAAGCTTAAACACTTAGAGTACAACAACACGGTTGGTGATAAAAAGAACTCTGTCTTCCAAATATGAGGCCAGAGTCCTAGGTTTTCACTGAAATCTTATCTCTGGAAACAGTCTTAAATTTGCCAATTTAGAAAAACAAGTAGTGTCGTAAATATGAAAACTGCGCCTTAAGTTCTACTTGGCGGTAGGTGATGGAAAGGTTTTGCTTTGTCTTATTAACTACAATAGATTGAAAAAGAATGATATACATCTTTTTTGCACTTTTTAAAAGCCAAGAAGAAAAACAACAAATAAAGTGATAGACTTAAAGCTGCCCGACCTTCACGTACTTCATCAGCACACACTGCTAACTGAGGTATCTGATCTCAGAATGGAAAATGTTTCCAGATAATCCTTTTATTTCTCCACTAGGCAAGGAAAGCACTTCTTCTCCACAGACCATGAATCCTCAAACTTGCATAAAGATATTGAAATATACTTTCATTTAAAACTTCAAAACAAATGACAATAACGATAAAACTATTCTAATATAATTTCTAACCCATGTGGAAGGAGTCATGTGTACACCTGCCAGAGTGTGTTCAGTCAATATTGTATTTGTGCTTAATATTTTATGATTTTACATATACATTTAGGTCCATATCATGTTGCAAGTACCTTCAGATGAAATCAGATTCTACATTCTTCTCCTCACCTCTCACAAACCTTGTGGTCTGTGTACCAACAAAGGGTGTGACGGTTAATAACTGAAGCAATCTGATCAAATGATGTTGCAATATTGCAAAGTTTACACTTTGAATTTTGATGAAGCTGAACCTTTCTCAAACAATAATATTTATGCATCATTTTGACAAGATCATCCAACTGGAATGGACAGGGCTCTCATGCCCTTTTGACAAAAGATTTAATGGTCCTGCTTCCAGTACATTCTGCCCTCAAAAGTTCATTCTACAACAGTCAGAGGGTGCCTCCAACATAGGTGAGACTCTGGTATTCCTCACTAATAGCCTGCTGAAAGCTTCCCATCTCACTCGTCATAGAGCTGTCTCAGAAAACAATAATCTAAGAAGGAACAGAAAACAGATGACCTAAGGAAGAAATTCAGTGGAAAAATGCAGAGAATAAATTTATGTCTAATATTTGTCATCTGTTTCCTTAATTGCCCAGCCAATTTCTTCTCTCTCTTTTTTTTTAATAAATGTATTTATTTATTTATTTTTTGCTGTGTTGGGTCTTCGTTGCTGCACATGGGCTTCCTCTAGTTGAGGTGAGCGGGGGCTACGCTTCGTTGTGGTGCGCGGGCTTCTCATCGTGGTGGCTTCTCTTGTTGCGGAGCACGGGCTCTAGGTGCATGGGCTTCAGTAGCTGTGGCACGTGGGCTCAGTAGTTGTGGCACACGGGCTTAGTTGCTCTGCAGCATGTGGGATCTTCCCGGACCAGGGATCAAACTTGTGTCGCCTGCACTGGCAGGCGGATTCTTAACCACTGTGCCACCAGGGAAGTCCTGCCCAGCCAATTTCTGAATTTAACTTACATCAGAAGAGCTTAAAAGTTGAGACACTAGATTTCACTCATATTTTCATATTGAGAAATGTGTGCATGAGAACACGAAATGTACCTTTCCACTGTTCTCTACTATGCCACCCTCATTAATTGATTAATGTTCTACCCCCAGAAGTGGCCCTGCTGCATTTCTCTATCTGTTCCTAAATCTGGCCTCATTCCAGCCATGCTGGTCTCCTGTAAATACCTCAGGGCCTTTGCACTTGCTACTCCTAGTACTTTACCCTGGGACACAGCTTCCTCCCTTTCTTCTTCCTGTAGGGTTCTCTGCTCAAGCATCATTTCACCATAGCACCCCTCCCTTCACTCTTTTTCCCCTTGTTCTCCTTCATTGTTCTTTATGGTTCTTCAATTTTCTTTCTCCCCTCACTAGGCGTGAACTTCATGAAGGCAGAAACTTTGCTTGTTTTGTTTACTGCTGAATCTCAAGCCCTGGAAATTTGTGGAATAAAAGTGTCATGAAATAATAATTCACTGGATCAACTGTGTGAATAAATAAGTGAAGCATTTTCAAATCTTATCTGCACGTGGCCAAATATGCAAACAGAGTGCAGAAGGCACAACGGTCCCCATGTCAGGCCAAACCCACTCCTTTATTAAGAACCTGAGACTGGGCTTCCCTGGTGGCACAGTGGTTGAGAATCTGCCTGCTAATGCAGGGGACACGGGTTCGAGCCCCGGTCCGGGAAGATCCCACATGCCACGGAGCAACTAGGCCCGTGAGCCACAACTACCGAGCCTGCGCGTCTGGAGCCTGTGCTCCGCAACAAGAGAGGCCAAGAGAGTGAGAGGCCTGCGCACCATGATAAAGAGTGGCCCCTGCTTGCCACAACTAGAGAAAGCCCTCACACAGAAACGAAGACCCAACACAGCAAAAATAAATTAATTAATTAATAAACAAACAAAAAGAACCTGAGACTAAATGTAAAGATAAACTCAAGGAGTGAGAAACAGGCCAGGTGGGAGTAGACCCACTAAGACTTAGAGTCAGAGATTGCTCACAAACCTCTCAGCTATTGGAACTAAGAATGTCTCTGCTTCAAGAATTCTGTGACTGGCTGTTCTCAGGGGTGGATTAAGCCCAGAGAAAAGGGGTCAAGATCAGTGTGCAGTCTGTTCCCCTGCCCTTCAATGTGGATGACCTAACTCATCTAGAGCATGTCTGGCTCCAATGAAATAGTATTATAAAATCCTTGAATTTCAAAGCTGGCATGGATTTTTGCGTAGTTGAGCCAACACGCCTCATAAATGAGTAAACAATAGAGTGAAAATTTTTTTCATTAGTTCATGTCTTTTATTAACCAATATACAATTACTTGTCTTCTGGTTTGTTGAAACAATAGGTCAGACAACATTTGCCACAATGTCTGTCAAAGTGGCTGGCCACAAAAACTCCAGCACCACATTCATTTGAAGGGCACTCCCAACGAAGGAGACTGATTTTGCCATTCTCATCCACCTTATAGTATTTCAGGACAGCCAGCTTAACCTTCTTTCTCTTACGCTTGTTCTTCTTGGGAGTGGTGTACGACTTCTTCCTTTTCTTAGCACCACCACGAAGACTCAACACAAGATGAAGAGTGGACTCCTTCTGAATGTTGTAGTCAGACAAAGTACGTCCATCTTCCAGTTGCTTGCCAGCAAAGATCAGTCTTTGCTGGTCAGGAGGAATTCCTTCCTTGTCCTGGATCTTGGCCTTTACGTTTTCTACTGCATCCGAGGGTTCGACCTCGAGAGTGATGGTCTTCCCCGTCTGGGTCTTCACGAAAATCTGCACATTGGCGGCGGTGCCACTGCAGATGGAGGATCCAAAAGCTAGAGTGGCATTTGTAAAAATTCAAATGTTTGCACTCAAGGCTTGGGGAAACTATCTTCCAAGAAATAATTTTAGATTAGAAAGAAATAAGGACTGAGTCATTGCTTCTGAGAGATGCTATGTAGCATCCACAGAAATCCCTGGTGAAGCTTGAAAATTTACAGAAGAATAGAGTGATGTTACTATCAGTGTGCTACACTGTTATTTGATACCCAGGTATATTGAGTCCTGTGGTCTGGGTTGAACTAACAAAAGGTGACAGAGGAAAACAAGGGCAGGAGGTAACCAGGTGAGTGACCAGGCCATGGTGGTATCTTTGTCCATTTGGGCCGCTCTAACAAAAATACCCCACAGAGTGTGGCTTATAAACAACAGAGATTTATTGCTCACAGCTCTGGAGGCTGCAAGTCTGAGATCAAGGTGCCAGCATGGTCGGGTGAGGAACCTCCTCTGGTCAAAGACTTCTCATTGTGTCCTCATATGGCAGAAGGGATGAGGGAACTCTCTGGGGTCTCTATTATAAGACACTAATCCCATTCCTGTGGGCCCCATCCTCATGACCTAAGTGGCTCCCAAAGGCCCCACCTCCTAATACCATCACATTAGGGGGTTAAGATTTCAACATATGAATTTTGGGGGGACACATTCAGACCATGGTGGTTGATTTCAAGGCATCCACAGAGAGTCACTGAAATTTGACCTTGCTGACAAATGAACGCCCCTCTCCTCATTGTAATCCAAAGATATCTAAACACACTTCTGCAAGTTGTGGCCACTTGGACCAAACAGAGGGCATAATTCCTGGCTAAGAGCAAATAGCTGAGGACTAGAGAGATCACAGTTCTAGTTTTAAAGTCTAGGCTATTCATGCCTCGTTTTTAATGACTTGTTAGGCAGAGGACTCAGGTAACCTGCCTCTCCCACTTCAGGCACGGCCTGGATCCCTGGCATTCAGTCTGAATTTGAGCTATTAAAAGCACTGATATCTGCAAAGCTTCTCCTCTCAACCTGAGTCCTGGCCTTGGCCTCTTCTGGCTTCTCTGTTCTTCATTGCCCACTTCCTGGTGTGGCAGTGGACACTGTTCACCATTTGTGGCCACAGGCTTCAGTCTTAGGATATTGTAAGTGCATTTATGTAAGAAATTCTTCAGAATGATAAGCTGGATACTGAAATAGGCTACAATGAGAAAAAATGTCAACATGAAAACTGAAGCAAAGGAATTCAAATAAAAAGTGAAGTTAGAAATATAAATGGGAAATAAATTCCATTACTGGGGTCGTGGAAAGTAACTGACTTTTATATTATAGAGTGTTTTGTTTAAATAATTACAGATTCAACAAAGAAATGAGCTGCTACCATTCCAGTCTATGTGTTTCTTAACTTTGGTTTACAGCAAACAAACCACCACAGTGTAAAGAAGCAAGCAAAAGGACAACCACGTTAACTACCCAGAAACTGCCTCTGTCCCATGTGGACTCTGCATGGGTGCCGTCCCTTCTCTGTATTTGCATACTGCTCACTCCTCAGTCTTGATAAAGTGTGGACGATCCATCAATCTCAGTCTTACATTTAAAACTCATTAAAAATCTATTTGCCATTCCTCTAAAAGATTAATCACACAAGTCCAACATGATAGCTTTGCCAATTAAAATGCTCCCGCTTTACCGTTTCATTTCAAGTGTATTGTAATTATATTATATAGTTTCTGGTCGAGTTAGAAAATTTATTCAAATAATAATCCTATTTTTGGTATATGGTACACTCTTAGCACTATTTCTCATGTTAATTATGCACAAAACTTGAAAATGTACTTATGTGTCTAAAGAGGTAAGATTGTCTTTGTCTGCCTGTCTATCTATCTATCTATCTATCCATCCATCCATCCATCCATCCATCCACCCATCCATCCCTTAAACTGTGTGGTTATGTAAATATCCATAAAGCCATAAGAAGGGCTAATTACTTACCCTTTGGGTGTCTTGGCTTTTTATGCAACCACTTTTCTATCTCTCACTTGTGTGTCTGTGTTTTTTTTGGGGGGGCTCGCCGTGCGGCATGCGGGATCTTAGTTCCCAGAACAGGGATCGAACCCACGCTCCCTGCAGTGGAAGCGCGGAGCCTTAACCACTGGACCACTGGGGAAGTCCCTCACTTGTGTTTTTAATAAGAAATTTATACCAGAGATCACATTCATTTGCCTGCTCAGGCTTATAAACAGATGCATAACGGGAATATGGTTCCCAGTTATGAGTTTTGAGAAATCACTGTGCTTAGTCGATCCTATGAGTTAGAGAGAGAAGCAGTTCCTGGCATCATTCCTTATGTCCCAACTCTTGACTTATCCTTCTCCAGGATTAAGTCAGAGCACAAAACCCTTGTTCTAGCTGTCCTAGATACTCGAGAAAGCATATATGGATGTGTTTACAATATTAAATAAAAAAAAAACTAATCTTAAGGATCCTTTTTTTTCCTTTGTCATGCAAAACAGCAAACACAGCAAACACTGACTCAATTTCTTTTCTTTTTGATTTTTAATGAATTGGAAAGCACTGAGTGAAGGAGACAGATGTTCATGAACTCCAGGTCAAGCTAAGCTTTGGCAGCCAGAAAAGTGTTCCTAATAAATATGATTTTATTTGTAAATGAGAGAGACAGATTTCTGGTTTTCTTTTCCACTCTCAACTGATTAGTGTGGCTAGCTCTACAGAGATTGCCAAAATTAATTAGAACCAATTTTAATTAATTATTTCGAGTTAATTTTTGTTAACTAGAGGTGATCCAGAACTAAGATTCACTTTTGAGATTATATCTAGGTAAATGATTCTAAAACTAAATTGTAAATATGTTGGATTTTTCATTCATTCATCAGATATTTACTGATACCCTACAATGTGCCTATGCCTCTTTAAGGCATTGGGAAATTTGGTAGTTAACCAAACAGACAAAAATTCCTTCACTTGTAGTTGAGAGAGAAAGATAACAAAGTAAATAAGTAAATACATATAGAGTATGTTAGAAGGCGATATAAAGGAAACAGGGATACGCAGTGTCAAGGGTTCAGCTCTAAATAAAGTATTGTGGGGTCCTCACTGAGTGGATGTTGAGAGGGAGCAGGCAGGTGATGAGATGTCAGGAGAGCCCCAGGTGAGGGAGGAGCATCTTCAATGTCTCTGGGGGGACAGAGCACCCCAAGGACAGTGTGCCTACAGCCCAGAAAGGGGCTGAGCATCAAAAGACGAGCTCAGTGGAGCAACAGGGCTCCGGCAAGAAGGAGAATGGCCCATCACTGTAGGAACTTTGATGTTTACTCTGAGTATCTGAAAGGCCATAGGAAGTATTTGAACTAGGAAGTGAACTGACCTAATTTATGCTTTTAAAGATCATGCTGACTCTGGTGTTGAGAACAGACTGTTGGGGAACTGAAGCTGGGAGGCTGGTAATGGGGTAAAGGTAACAATTTAGGTTCAGTGGGCCAGTGGACCAGGCAGGTAAGGAGGTGGTGAGAGGTGGTTGACCCTGGCTGGATCATGAAAGTAAGGTGGCAGGATTGGTTATTGGTTAGAATATAGGATTTAAGAGATAAAAAGAGCCAAGATTGACTCATATGCTTTATTAACTAAAATTATAGGAATAGTCAATCATGGGTTTGATGTAGGTGTTCATTCATTGTGACCATATTTACTATGAATTCCTAAAAACATGAAAGAAGGAAATCTTTCTAAGCTACCTTGAGTACAGGTAGGGATTCCAATATGATTTCTCCCTTTATGCTTTGATTTCCCTCATTGAAAAGATATTTCTTTCTTCTCCCCTGCCAAATATTTTCTTTAGACTTCATAAACATCTTAACGTTTTTTTGTCTTTCAGAGCACACATTTTTTCTTAAATAATTATGTTGAAAATTACTAAATATATCTTATATTTTCACATAGTTACTGTTCATATTGTTATTAATCTGCATACCTTTTCCCATTAAACTGTAAAATATTTTTTTAGAAAACTCTTTCACTATGTGTACTCAAAGTTTTTCTTGAAATAGCAGAAGACACCCCAAACTAGACTGTTCTTTTTTTTGCATTCTCTTCCAGTCCATGTTGCTACTTTCACAAAGTGAATACAATTCATGGGTTGCTCTCAATTACTGTAGATGGATATGCATGTTTCAGCAAATGGTAAAAAATTTGAAACATAATAAGTGTAGCAGCTGTGCACCTGGGCATTCTCACATGATCTCTGTCCCAATTTTGAAATGCAAGGATTAAGCAAACAAAAGTGAGACAGCTTTCCTGTCACCTTTATTTTGCCAAACTGACTCAAATGAAGATGACTTTTGACTGTATGATTCCCGATCTGTAATTATTTCAGGAACAACTCCTGAAAAATTCAGAGCTATCACAAAACATCTGTTTCTCTCTCCACAATCGTTCAGACCCTGAAAATATTAAAACCGATTAAGGCGATTAAATACATTTAGCAGGGTGGTCCAGTTTAGCCTCTCAGAAAATACTGGAGAGAAGATAACCAAATCCGTCTGGAGTTTATTGATATTCCTTGGAATTTCATTATAAGAATGTGGGTACTGCTACAGCACACGGGGACTAACTCACACAGAATGTGGTCAAAGACAGTAGTCAACTTCAGTCCACAGGTACAGATAGCCATTTTTGAGTAACCTTCCCTAATGGCAGACTTTATGGAAACAGTTTGGGAGTACAACTAAAAATAAACTTCATGGGACTTTTATTTCCTAATTTAAAAAGATAAAACAATTTTTAATAAGAGACTGCTCTGTCCTACAGCCATTCACCTGGAAGGTAGCTCATTTGGAAGAGCTACTGATTATCATTGAGTTCTAGACCTTTTTTCGGTGTGTCCTATATCCTGACACTCACCCGTCAGTTTATTCATGAGTTCGTTTGGATCCACCGTCTTTGAAAAAAATTGAAGAAATTATGGCAAAATGGACTAGCCAATGTCTTCCAAACTCTACCATCAAATCAACACTAGACTATGACGAATCACATTTAGAGGAAAGTTTACAGACTCAAGTGTAAAAATTACTATGAACAATAAGAAAATTTTATCTCCTTTCTCTTCCTTTTCCAAAGTGTTCAAAATTACCAGCTACCATCTTGCATTCTAATTTGAAGTATTTAAAAAAAAAATCATGCCTCTAATAACGACAGTCAAAAAATTACTTGCTAAAGAGCATACTTATTCCCAGACTCCTGAGATACTGACAAGATGACAGCATTTCCAAGGCCCCTGTTCATCACTGTTCTGTAAGACTGTCAGTATGAAAGTGACTGATGCCTTCTCATCCACTTGCTTCCCCCCGCCCCATCAACCAACCAATTATTTGTGACAGGCTCATTTTCAGGGCAAACAATGTTCTATGTGTTGGTCAGGTTTCCACACATGCATGTACAGAAGCAGAAATGTTACACAGGTAGAATTAACAAGGAAAGAAAACGGTGTTATGGCCATCTTTCCAGGGTCCAGGGATCCCAAGTGTGGTCAAGAAGAAGGGGCTGGACACAGCAAAGACATAGAGCCCATAATAGGACCCAGATGCCCAGGCCCAAGGGTGGTATTACTCACAAGGGTACTCACTGGAGCCATCCAAAGAGCACAGGCATAAGCTAATCCACAAGACTGGTACCCACGTCATTGCCTGCAGTTGGTCTGAACCGTGGCCCACACATGCAGGAGGTGTCACTGGAACCAGCACAGGCTGTGGGTTCCATCAGAGGGTGAGGAGAGCCAGGCTCTCCAGGCTCACCTGCCCCCACCCCAGACACGACAGGCCACCTAGACCATGTGATTGCTTCCCTCTTTTCTCCCCACCTTCCTCTTCCTGCGTGCTTTCTACTTGTCCTGGCTTTATTTCAAATGGACCAACCCTGAGAAGCCCCTCTCTCCTCTTCTCTCACTGGGACCAGTCTTACTACATGTCCAAGGCTGAGGAGAGTCCGGACAGTTGAGGTCTCTGGGGTGAGTGGCTATTGTGTCAGTTCCTGTTCTGTAAGTTGGGCTGGTGCCTGACGCTACCCAGAACATTCCTGAAGGTAAATAACTTGTGATAGGGTCTGGCCTTTGAAATATAATTTGGTTGGTTTTCTCTGTGTGTGTAGGTATGTAAAAAAATAACTAAGTAAACAAATAAATACATTTTGATTCGATTTTTAAAAAAGGTGATTGGGTTCCTAGGAGTATCTTTGTACTTATAGAAATTTTAAAGTTATTTAAGCAGCAGGTATTGGAGATTTAGTTCCAGTGAATTATGACCAACTGGTTGTCTTGTACGACTAACATTCCATTTTTTTGGATATGCAGAATTATTTAAAACGTTGAGTAAGTCTTTAAGCATCTAACACATATACAATATTTTTAGGGGGAATAAAGATGAATAAGAAAAACTTCCTATTTTTAAATTTAGTTAATAAAAAGAATAGGATTAAAAGTACATGTTAGCTTTTAGTGATACTGTGCTGTTCTTTTTCTTTTAACTAAAGTATTTGCTTTTTCTTCTTTTATTAATTCAAATTAGAGTTAAAAATCTCTCACTGTAAAATGCCAAGCTGGAATAATTAATCTACACCAAGAAATGGCAGAAGCAGCAGGGAGAATGAAACTCAAGGCTCAATTAACAATAAAAGAAAACTGCACTGTTGTGATATTTCCAGGGTGCCAGGTATCCTGGGATCAAGGTGGTCCCCAGCCGATGGAAGAGGGAATCACAGCAACCTAATAGGTTATATGATCCTTTGAATGAGAATTTAAGTATCAATCAGGTCTTCTGGCCACTGGAGGTGAAGGTGAAAGGGTAAAATAATTTTATCATTATGTGATCATAAAATAGAGTCATTAAGATAAATAGTAAATACACTTATGGCATTCTTGTTGTAAAAGAAAAAAGGGGGGGTGGTTCCCTGGTGGCGCAGCAGTTGAGAGTCCGCCTGCCGATGCAGGGGACGTGGGTTCATGCCCCGGTCCAGGAAGATCCCACATGCCGCAGAGCGGCTGGGCCCGTGAGCCATGGCCGCTGAACCTGCGCGTCCGGAGCCTGTGCTCTGCAATGGGAGAGGCCACAACAGTGAGAGGCCCGCATACTGCAAACAAAAAAAAAAGGGGGGGGGATTATGAAGTACTTTTCGATCAAAGCAAACTCACTCAGGATAAAAATTGGGGGAGAATGAAGCCATCTCAGTGGTTCCACGGTGTAAACCACAGAAGAGATGATCTGTCAAAAGAACAGCAAGATTTCAGATCACTCTCCAGACACAGTATGCAAGGTGTTTATCCGGAAATGTCCAAGGAGCATAGGGACAATCCTTGAGTCAGTCAAACATTCCCGGGTGGCTTTACTTATAGTGACTATACTTGTTCATTCCTAGAAATTCTATTTGGGCCTTTTAAAAATTTTATAGTCTCTTATTTTATGGTTTCTTTCAGCTTGCTCTAGTCACTCAAATTCCTGGATCCCCAAATCATTTAGTCTGCTGAAAGTGCTGACTCCTTCCTGGTGACTCATTTGTCTTGTCCTTGACATTTTTGAACTCTGAGCTTATCATCAGTGGGGTTTCTCTTCTTTCCTAAGGAGTTCTTGCATGATCTACTGTGTGGAAAAGCTTTGCAGAAAAGTGTTATGTTCACCTAATGCTAGGAAACCTCAGGGTTTCTAGACAAGTCTTCAGTTTATTCTTTTCAGCTCAAGTTTCTTTACAACAGACAAGCTGTAAGTTCAGACCCTGCCCTCAAACACGTCTGGTTTCTCAAAGGAGAAAAATTTCCCCACTTAAGCACCAGAGAGGACAAGCTTCCCTGGTGATCCCAAATCAGTGATGAGGCATTTTGAGCTCTTTCCACAGGTGGGGCTGCCCTTTCAGTCCACAGGCTTTGTGCAGAGACCCTGTTCCAGCTCCCTTCTCATCCAGCTTAAAATCATTTCCTTCTTTCTTGGTGGATATCTAAGTCCGCTTGGCTGCTACAACAAAGTACCATATACTGGGTGGTGGCTTATAAACAACAGAAGTTTATTTCTCACAGTTCTGGAGGCTGGAAGTCTGAATCAGGGTGCCAGCAGGGCTGGAGTCTGGTGAGGGCCCTCTTCCTGGCAGACGGCCACCTTCCTGCTGTGTCCTCACATAGCAGACGGGATGAGGAAGCTCTGTGGGGCCTTTCTTATAAGGGCACTAATCCTATTCTTGAGGGCTCCACCTTCATGATGATTCAATTCCCAAAGGCCCCACCTCCAAATAGCATCACATTGGGGATTAGGTCCCAACACATGAAGTTGCAGCTTGGGTGGGACGACACAAAAATATTCAGTTTATGGTAGTGAGCCTTTAGCATCTGGTCCTCTTTCCTCTTGGATTATATCTGGATCATAAAGCCTTGGGTTTAAGCTCCATCAGCTTCGATTTCTCCATTTCTTTTTTTTTTTTTTTTTTTTTTTTTTGGCGGTACGCACAGGCTCCAGACGCGCAGGCTCAGCGGCCATGGCTCACGGGCCCAGCCATTCTGTGGCATGTGGGATCTTCCCGGACCGCGGCACGAACCCGTGTCCCCTGCATTGACAGGCGGACTCTCAACCACTGTGCCACCAGGGAAGCCCCTAGACTATACCTTTTAGAATAGTTTTAGAAAAATTGAGAAAACAGTGCAGAGAGTTCCCATATACCCCACATCCAATTTTCCCCCTATTATTAACATCTTTTATATTATTAATTTACATTAATAATTTACATTATTAATATTAGTATGGCATATTGATCACAATTATTAAACCTATATTGGTACATCATCATTAACTAATGTCCATAGTTTCTTCAATTTCCTTTTCAGTTTTTTTCTGATGTCCTTTTTCTGTCCCAGGAACCCATCCACCAGGATCCCGCGTTGCCTTTGGTCATCGTGTCTCCTCAGACTCCTCTTGGCTGAGACAGTGTCTCAGACTTTTCTAGTGTTTGATGATTTTGACAGTTTTGATGAATGCTGGTCTGGTGTTTTGTAGGATGTCCAGTATTGGGATTTATCTTTCTATTTTCTCATGATAAGACTGAGATTGTAGGTTTTGGGGAGGAAGACCCCAGAAGAGAAGAGAGCACTTCATCACGTCAGAACAAGGGTGCACACCGTCCACATGACTTTCCCCTGTTGATGTGGATCTTCATGACTTGGCTAAGGTACTGTTTATTTGTCAGGTTTCTCCCCTTCTTTTCAGGACTCCTTGGTGCATCCACTCATCGCTTGCATCTTGGTCACACATTAGTTCATGGCACATGCTTAAGAAGGCTTTTAGTGAGGTCCCTCTTTTGTTCAATTTTATTTTATTATTTTTTCCTTCATCCTCTATCCCTATACCCATCCATGCCATGCCTACCCCAATATATCCTCTTAACATATTAAATGTATAACCATCCTATTTATCTTCTCTATCCTTATTAGATAAAAGGTGGTACTTCTGCATGCATAATTTAAAAAACACCTATGTGTTACAATAACTTTTTAAAGAAACTTTCTTCAAATAACATTAGGTTTGGGTAACCATCCAGTTCATTACTTCTGACTGCTGCCTAATGGTTCTTTGGGTATATCAACCATATTTTCTTTTATCGATGACTCAAATTATGGAGACTAGAATACTTCCAGCTTCTCTGTACACACCAAGTGCTTGAGTTAATTCCTGGGATGGTCTCCTTATGGTCCTGTGGGAGAATTTTCCCCTCTTATTTGCCCAGGGGTAGAAACACTGGGTCCTGGGGCTTTTTGCAATCCAGCTCCAAAGCGCCTGCACCTGTTTACATGGGATGTGAGTGCTTCTTTGCCCACATCCCCCCCAGGATTTAATTTTATTTGACTTTGCAGCATTCTCCACACTGATGGGTATAAAGCAGTCTATCCTTACTGTTTTCATTTGTATTTTTGATTATTAGTGTATCAGTCAGGGTTCTCTCACCCCATGGCCAGTCAGGTTGACACAGAGAATTAACCATCACAATTAGTAAGGTCTAACTTATTTTTACAAGTTTTACCATTTGTTTGCTTCCTATGAATTGCCTAATCCTCTCCTCTGTCCATTTCTTTTTTTTTTTTTTTTTTTTTTTTTTTGTATTTTGTGATTTTGCCCTTCCAGTGGATGTGGACTAAAGTTTCTTGCACACTCTGGATACCTGCTGCAATTACCTTGTCCCAGCTTTCACCTATGTTTATGATGCCCTTACTCAAAGTAGTAATCTTTTATTTTGCTGTAGTCAAATACATCAAATTCTCAACTTATGGTTTGGCCTCTGTGTATCTTGTTTAAGAAATATTTTTCTTATGGTGGTCAATATACTATTCTAGATTATGAGTTTATACAATTTGATATTGAGATAAAACTAATTTTTCTCCATGGAGTGAGCCAATTTTCAACATCAGGCACTGAACATCATCTTTATCCTGTGACTTATGATGTCAAGATCACCAAACACAAGGTTCCCTTAAGTACCCAGCTCTGATATTGGATTCTAGTTTGCTGGGTTATTATTAACTTATAACTATTGATCATACTCAATGCCAGTCCTAATAAAAAAGCATAATTATATAAGTTATAGTTAAATGGGCTTATGTTTTTCTCTTATCTCTACATATCCATACTTTACTTGTCTTTCAAAATCCAACCTCTCTGTGGATTCTTCTTAAATACCCGTTTTAATTTAGTTGTTTAATTCATTGCATGTCCAAGCACCCTATCTCCCCCGCTAACACTAAACCCCAAAGAGGTAGTAAAACCTCTAAATCTTTGCCACTTACCAGCTGCATGACCACTGGCCAGTTTCGTAGGCCATCAGAGCTACTGTTTCCTCTTCTTATGGGGCAAAATAAAACAACAGGATTAATGAACATTCATTGCATGTCCTATTGCATAGTTCTAGGAAGTAGCAAAGATTATTACTGACATTTTGTAGACAAAAATTTGAAGCTTGCCCAGACTTGCATAGCTAATAAGTAACTGCTAGAGTAGGGATTTAAACCCAGGATGTCTAAAGTTAAAAATCTCTGTTCCTACTTTTACGCTATATCCCCTTATTTGGACCATAGGGAGAGAGGTCTACTTCAATGATCAGTAATTATTATTTACCTAACTCATGCACTATGGAATAGAGCAGAACCTCTCACAACCTCAGCTTGCTCCAGTGGCTTTATGACAGTTAACACAGAAGAACATTCCTCATGGGAAATAGAAAATTCACTGTCTTTATCTGAACAAAACCATAAAAATAATAATGGTTCCAAGGTACTGAGGGTTAATATTTTTTGCGAGGCCCTATGTTTAAGCACTTGGATTCTATAACTCATTTAATGCTTATATTGTTCTAACATACTTATATCCCCAATAACTGAGATTTTGCTAGGTCAAGAAACTTCACCAAATTACACAACTAGTATGGGCAGAGCTGGACTTCAACTTAGATTTCTCAGTCTCCAAATCCTTCTATTTTAACTATTTGGTATAAAGTTTATAATTTTAATGTATTTTCTAGCTATTAATTGTTTTTTAATTTTCTTTTTATATGATCTTATGACATATTTTGTAGTATAAGAAATGAAATTAGACACATTTGAACCCTCTTCTACTGAAATAGTTTCTTTCATTTTTTTTTTCTTTAACAAGGAGAAACAAGGACTGATTATACTCAGAATTTATTGTTTCCTACTGTCTTTAAAGCACAGTTGGTGATGTTATCAACATCTGTAAATAAATTCCAGGAAGAGAATATTGCTTTTGATAAAGGTATGTACTGACAGTAAATGCTAAACAAATGGGTGACACATGCTACTAATCAGTGTGTCCCTCTCTATCTGACAGACACATATTGACGATAACTTTTAAAAGCTCAGACAGTTCATTCTGTAAAGGCCAAAAACGGGTTCATTAAGTATCGTGCCAAAATCATCCTGAGAAAAATTGATATGGGAACTCCCTGTCATTGTAAAGGCTTAATTTCCAGGTAGGAGTTACCCATGACAAAGAGAATAAATATAACTGTTAAGAAGAACAGGAATTAGGTTTAATATGACATTAGTTCCCAAAGTCAAGTCACAGGGTACTGGAATTTGGTACTATTTAACTATTAAAATTGTTAAAGTGAATAAATCTATGTCTGGGTTATAATACGGCCTGGCAAAATGACTTGTCCTTCCTGTTACCATGTGAAAACAACTCAGCCTTTATTTTCAGGAGCAAACATTTTAATATCCAAAGACATCCCCCAAATCTGTTTAATTTCTTGCCTTTAAAATTAAATGCTGAAGAATGAAAGGTACCACTGTGTGAGGCTCTCATCTGATATGAGTACTTACTTCATCCTGGTTTATTTTATGGTGGATTTTCATTTGAGTCCTATGATTGTTGGAAAACATTGAACTTAACAGAACTCTTACTAATGTGTTGATTCTCACTTTACAGCTTATGCGATAACCAGCAATAACTCGCAGTGGAATTCTCTCATGCTTTGCCATAGCTTTGTATAAAATGCTTGGCACCAGTACCATCCTTTGTTGCATAATCGAAGATAAATTTTGTCTCTTATTATGCTTTTCCTAAGTTTTTTTGCTTCACCCATTGATTTTTTCCAGATAAACTTTAGATTAATTTTTATTTCCTATATTTTGCCTCATCCTTAATGAATTGGGTTTTTTACCTGGAACTGTATTCAATCTATAAGTGTGTTGGGGAAGAACTTACATCTTTTCAATGTGCAGTTTTTACACAAAGTCTCTCAATAGATAACACTTTTATCACTTCTATAAGTTTCTGCATTTAGATTTCAAGCAGTTTTGGTTGAAATAACTTCCAAGAATGTTATAGTTCTGCAGCCGCTGAATTTGAGATCTTATACTGTTAAGTTTTCTAACAGGTTCTTACAGATATTTAGGGCTGCTATTGATTTTTTTTAATTATAGCATATTTTCTAATTTGGAAAGATTTACAGTATGAAAGTGTTAGACCGACCAGCAATTATGTGACATCAAGTTTGGTACAAAGAGTGAAATGGATAAAACTGAAATGTTTCCTAGTCTCATCTAAGATGAGAGACCTTTACTGATTAAATTTTAGCAGTGTCACCCATACTCAAAATTTAGTGGCAGGTCAAAATCTTCAGCAGAAAATACAAAATGGATTGCCAGACCTCAAGAGCTGAAGTAATGGGATTCATTTTATAGCTAGAGCCTTTGAGTATAGGACTAAGGAGAATAGATGACAATTACATTCTCAAAGATTTTATAGCACACAACAGAGGCATGCCAACAGCATGAGCGGGGAGGAGAGAAAATGCAAAATCAATAAGAGGCAACTGTGACTTGTAGCATCTCCTAGCACACTCCGGGCATTGAATGTCCACATAGTTTATTGTAAGTAATAAGCTTTCTCTAGACCAAGTAATAAAGATTTAAGCAACACCTGGCATCCCAAGGGCATCCATTCAATTAAGAAGGGGATATTGAGTTCTGGATGGGGCAGCATTCACAGTGGCTTCCAGAGCAAAGGAGGGAGCCCAAGCAGGTTTATTCTCACTGATGCTGAGAAGAATTCACTGGTACAGTCAACAAGAGGGGGAATGGTTCCAACACCTCTCCCAGGGAAGATGTTCATATCAGGCGAGAGTTAAAAACCTCTCCTGGTGCACCAGGAAGAGGATACAGCAGGTATGCGCACACTCAAAACACTGTAAGAAGACCAACTACTGAATCAGGAACTGAGGAGGAAGTTAGCAAGGACAACTATGAATAACAGGACAAAGTCTGAGGTCAGGGTATCTAAGAAGAGTCTCTGTAGGGCACACAGCTATTCCAATGGGTATGCTGGGTATAACCCTCAGGGTGCAAAGGAGCTGCACCCATCCTAGTGAAACTGCAGTGACAAGTGTGAACATATCCCTTACCCCTCTTATAATTTTAAGCTCCTGCATGAGCATGTGACCAAGCCTGGCTAGAATTAAAGGGCCCTTTCTTCCTTGGTAAGCAGCAAACACAAGAGCCTTAAGAAAAGCATCGATGCTGTTTGGAGCTGAGGGCACACAAACAAGAGAGATATCTGTATATGATCATTTGGTTTCCACTGAGATTTGTCTAGAGAAAAACCAAACCTTTGTAACTGCAGATTTTTGCATTCTGGCCATGTGAAATTGGAAGGAAAAAAAAATTAAGCACAGTTTCTATGGTTAAGACTTTGATTAATTATTTATTTAGATACTTATTATATATTTAATGATTAAATTCATTATTAGCCCCTACTCTATGCATTGGGCAAGATACTGTGTTCTTCACCCCCCCTCCTCTAAATAAGCAAGACTTATCAAAGATCTTCCAATCTATCCAGTGGGAACATAAATATTGTAATACAAAAAAAATATTTTTATAACAGTGAGAATCAAGTTTCAAAAATGGCATCAGGAGAGCCCAGGAGAAAGAGAAAAAAATAGTCACTCTACTTTCCCTCCCTCTCCAATGGTATTAGGTGGTAGACCCAAAGGAGGTAATTAGGATTAGATGAAGTCATGAGGGTGGAGCCCTCATGAATGGGATTAGTGCCCTTATAAGGGTCATAAGACCATTTGCTTTCTCTCTCTGCTCTCTGCCATGTGTTGGAAGTTTGTAACCCTGAAGAGGAATCCAGCAGAGTCAGACCATGCTGGCACCCTGATCTTGGACTTCCAGCCTCTAAAGATGTGAGCAGTAAATTTATGTTGTTTATAAGCCACCCAGGCTATGGTACTTCTGTTACAGCAGCCCAAATAGACTAAGACAAAACTTAATCAAGAAGTGAGAATCAAAAAACTACTTTGGAGAAAGTAGTATTTGACCTTGGCCTTGGGCACTGGGTAGCTTTCAAAAGACAGAGGTGGGGACTAGAGATTTTCTTGGTGGAAAATCAGAGAGAGGGCACCAAGACAAAAGGGGCCCTGGCACGTGTCTACTCCAAAGTCATGGCTTGGCTTGGAGCATCATTGTGAATATTGGATGGAAATTTTTTTTTTTTCTTATGAAGTATCTTTGAAGACCAGGATAACTGTAATTTCTCAGTCTTGACTTCATTATATATGTTCAAACCGAGCCCCTTAGATGAGTCCCATTAGTTCAGCAAGTTCCCTATGGTTGCTTCCCAGCTCTTTTTACTATAGTACAAAGTATCTTACATGGTACCCTTGAAGTGTCCTCAGCACTTGTATTGTGTACACCTGCCTCTCACTGGCTCTGTGTGCTTCTGGGGCATCTCCTTGTCAGCCATTTGCATTTGCCCAGCAAAGTTGAGGTGTGATTATTAAAGCTGTGCTGCTTCCACAGGGATAATTTTCTGAACCACCAATCTATGGAAAGTCTTTAAGTTAGAAGTTATAAATTAAGCAAGTCTCACATTCACACTGCAAACAAGGCAATGTGGCTCATGAGGTTTATTTCACATACACAGCCTGTGTGAGCTACAATGGATATTGGCAGAAAGTGAGAGAATATAGAATTGATGAGAGGTTTTTGTGTTTGTTTTTCTGGTTTGTTTTTTGTCCAGTAAGACCAAGGGGTTATATGACTTACGAAGCTTACTCAAGAAGCCAAACTGCGAGAAATTAAATTTAGGATTCCAGATACACAAGGAGCAGTGGATGACTAATTCCTACTGCCTTCTCTCCACCCTAGAACCTAAAAGTGAACAACTAATGGCATAAAAATTTCCAATACACCATCCTGAATCAGTTTGGGTCCAACAGCATTTATTATATACCTAATTTGAGTGTGCAAAACACTTGATTAGACTCTTCCTCTCAAGGAATTTAGGGGACACACACATATAAAGAGTGAATTCTAATCAGGACAGAAGGAATGCCTAAAATTTAATGTATTAAGCTTTCCCAATGCTATCAATTAAAGTAAGAACTTGGATATTGTAATACATTGCAGAGTCAACTGATAAGGGAAAGCAAAAGCTGAAACAATTCAACTTTTATATTTTTCTACTTTCCATCTTTAAATGCAGGGTTGCTTTGGGCATCTTATGTCCTATAGTTACATAAAGGAAAGAGACAACCTCATATTGCTAAACCTGAATGGACTCAAACCAAAGAATTTTGGGAACTAATTAACTTGGATTATCCACTTACGGGCTTGTAACGCTATCCATAGTTTTACATTATTACTGACTTTTCAGAATTTCAGAACGCCTTTAAATTCCCACTTGACTCTTCTGTGCTCAGCTATAATTACCAATAAAAGTTATTACTTGGATGATTTACTAGGTGCCAGACAACATACTACGTGAGTTACATGCACAATTTCACTCAAACTTCTCAATAATAATGCAAGATAAGTATTATCATTCATGTTTTTCAGGTGAGGCAATGTAGGGCCCAGATAGGTAAGGAAACTTTGGAGGCAAAACTGAACACCAGCTGATTCTGAATCACCTTCACATATTTACAGCTCCACACACCCACACACTCAACAATCTTCCCTGTAACAGCTTCTCACAAGTTTCTTTTTCTATAAATAATAACATCCATTTCCTATCCAGTATGGGGACATGCCCAGAGGGCATTATATCTGGGTAGAGCAAGAAATCTAGACTAAACACACATGATTATTGTTAGAATTTAATTAAAGGATAGCCCCAAACACTGAAAAAAGTAAAGTGCTATATAAATACTTTATAGTAAAAAATACACTTTATAGTAAAAAATAATACTAAACAATTGTGTAATATTGAAGCCACAGTTGTGTTATCAGAGATATTTCTGTGCTTGTCTTTTCCTTCCAACTAAATTATAACATCGTACAGAATGGAAAGGGTTCAAGATACCTTCGAATGACTGAAGTGAACCGTCCCCCTTTTTATCAATATATAAGGGTCTCATTTTAACATAGAAACTTGGTGGATTCACATTTAAGAATATTTGACTAAGGAAATAATTGGCCCTTAGTCATGTCTTTTCTAACTTGACTAGAACAAGTTGAATGTCAAGAAGAATGAGACTGTGTTGAATGATTATTAGTGAAATCAGTCCCATAGCTTTACAGGTGGAGTTTTTACATCTCACTGTTTTATTAGCAGATCATGATTTATACCACAATTATCATGACAACTAACTCTCAACTCTACAGGATCTGGTCTTTGAAAAGCAAGTTATTTTTGTTTTTGTTTTTTTTAACAACTATATGAGGGTAATCTGGGACAGAGTAGACACACCTGATAGGGAGGTAAATTCAACCCAAGGGAAAAACGTTTACGAGTTAGTACATATCACCTATCTTGATATGACCACAAAACCACCGCTTACAACTTTATCTTTCTATGGTGGTTTCAGTGGTCTATGAAGAATTTCTTTTAGAAAAGTTGGGTGGAGGCTAAGAAAACATTGGTACAAATAGTGAACCACTGGCAATTAACTCTTGTACTCTTGTGCTGTCTGGTTTTTAGGGATTTAGGATCAAGCAAATATGACTGCTGTCAAATAGTGAGGCATTACCTTAACTCATTCAGCTTTGGGTGACAGGGTTTTACCTCAAATTAACTCAGTCAAAAAAACAATATGACTTTGGTAAAAACTAACCTGTCTATTAGAATGATTTTTCATTGCCCACTTACAGTAGACTTCATGCCAGGCTTTTGCTCTTGTATGTATGGATGGACTGATACATGAATGTGTGTGCACATATTTTTTTCCTTCTATTTCATAGAGGACTGTAATTTCTCCCACCCTATTTTATCAACTTGTATCCATTACATTGTGAACCCACTGCCTTTGCTGTGCTTGGGGGACCTCTGAATTTGATGTCTATTTTACCAAAGCAGTTTTTACAGCACAGCTGATTGAATGTAAAATCCTGCATTTTACCTGTGGCTCTGAAATTGCCCCCATCCCTTGCACTTTCATAAACTGCTTTCATATCCTGTGTGAGACCTGTGAAATCTGGCTACGTGGCTCTCAGAAGACGGGAATTGCTGGAGCAGTGGCTTTTCAGCCTGTTAAGCACAGTGTCTTTGGAGCACTTTGTCAAAACACATCAGACCAGCCACATCTGCTCATTTATCTGAACCAGAGAAAACAGCTTTTAAGATCTTCTTAGATAGGGCATATTGCTGCTGCTTGATGACTTCCCAAAGGTATACATTATTTTTCCCCTTGACGGGCTGAACTTCTCATTGGCCTACTATAATTATGCATGTCATTTCACAGTCCTCTGAAATCTGCACTGGTCCATGAGTACTCTGGCTTCCTGAAAGCAACTTAGTCATCTCCACTGCAATTAATTGTGAACTTGGAACTTTTTAACACAGTCGATCTGCTAAGCTTAAATCTGAACATAAAGAAATGCAAATAGGATTAGATCTAAGATTAGATCTAAGGTTAGGAGACACTAGATGAAAACTGTATCCACTCTGATGACCTCCCTCACTTAAAGTCTCATTGTGGTCCAAACATGTTTTTGTTTTTTTAATAAAGTTATGTATTTATTTATATATATATTTATTTATTTATTTATTTATGGCTGTATTGGGTCTTTGTTGCTATGCACAGGCTTTCTCTAGTTGCGGCGAGCGGGGGCTACTCTGCGTTGTGGTGCATGGACTTTTCATTCGGGTGGCTTCTCTTGTTGCAGAGCATGGGCTCTAGGTACATAGGCTTCAGTAGCTGTGGCACATGGGCTCAGTAGTTGTAGCTTGCAGGCTCTAGAGTGCAGGCTCAGTAGTTGTGGCTCACGGGCTTAGTTGCTCTGCAGCATGTGGGACCTTCCCAGACCAGGGCTCGAACCTGTGTCCTCTGCATTGGCAGGTGGATTCTTAACCACTGCGCCACCAGGGAAGTCTGCAAAAATGTTTAACTATAACATTAAGAAAAAAAATACTCAACACCAGAGGGGGAAACAAACTTGGAATTTTAATTCAATGCCACTCTGAGCAACCTTGGACAGGGTAATCACCTCTTTACGATTGAAAGTTTCCACCAGCAAAACACAGAGCGCACTCTTTGTATCTCCGGTGTTATTTTATTTTATTGTTTTTTGCGGTACGCAGGCCTCTCACTGCTGTGGCCTCTCCCATTGCGGAGCACAGGCTCCGGACGCGCAGGCTCAGCGGCCATGGCTCACGGGCCCAGCCGCTCCGCGGCATGTGGGATCTTCCCGGCCCGGGGCACGAACCGGTGTCCCCTGCATCGGCAGGCGGACTCTCAACCACTGCGCCACCAGGGAAGGGAAGCCCCACTGGTGTTATTGTTTGAAGGAGCTGATTATAGAACTTTACTCTCTGACCTGTTGCTCCCATGATGTAAGTGAGGTGCGCAGATGAAGAACCCTGAAAACTCCCTTCAGAGCCCCAGCATATTATGTCTCATGTCAATTCAGTAATAGTTCTTTACTCTGCTGAAACCACTTAGATATGTTTCTGTTAACTAAACCCCAAATAAAATGAGCCCTCTTTATGATTTAAAAATGTGTGTGTTTACACGGATATATAATTCAATAGATTATTTAAGAAAAAAAAGTTCTTGGAAGAGAAGCAGGGACGCAGAGCCCCATGCAGGTGAGAGAGTTTCCAGGTGTGTGGGGTGGTGGGCTGTCTAGGAGACTGGTGGGTGGGAAGGGGTTGACATCAAGTGAACTCTCCAGGCTGGTGGAGCCACAGACCCCAGGAAGGCAGGTAACAGGGTAGCTGTGTAGGAAATAAATGTGGGCATAAGTCAACCCACAGTGCTGTGCTGAGCCATGTTGGAGCCTGAGGCCAAAGGAGAAATGTGCCCCTATAGCCACTCATCAAGACACACTCCCATATTTTGAACCAAGTAGAATAAGCTAATATATGTTCTACAATCAAAAAGCATGACACCACTGCTGTACGTAAAAGAGATAAACAACAAGGTCCTACTATGTAGCACAGGGAACTGTATTCAATATCCTGTAATAACCTATAATGGAAAAAAATCTGAAACAGAACATATATATATATATATATATATATATATATATATATTCAAATACATATATATACATACGTACATCAATAAAAATTTTTTTAATTAAAAAAAAAGCATGACTTTAAAGCCCCCATGCTGCTCAATCTTTCCCAGGCCATTGTCAACCCTCGTACACACAGCTGGAGGGGATGCGCGGCTGAGTGCAAAGGATGCTGTAACAGTAACTAAGGGTGCCATTGACCAGGGTCATAAAACACAACTACCTGCCTTTATGTAAAGTCTCCACATCATATTGATGGACTGTTTGCCTTAACCTGGGCTTTTAAAAATATTGACTTAAAATAGCATTTTTCTCTATTAACTGTGGTTCATTGTGGTTGTTGTGGTTGTTGGCTCCCCCTTAAGTTCTGTGCTGCTGGAAGTTCCTCACTTGCTTTACCCTAATCCTGCTCCATCAGCCAGCATTAAGAAAGTAGTAATAATAAAATGAAAGGGAACGAAACAGGAATCCTCTGGGTGCCTCATCCATAGGAAGCTTGAGTATTTTTTATTTTAAACATTCATATCTGCACTGAGAGGCCTGGGCTATAAAACGTATTCCTTCCTGCAGTCACAGCCAAACAAGGTGGAAAGCCACTGGTACAGGGAGACCAAACTCTCCCGGGAATCTCCCGGGAATCACCGACACCAGCAGTCAGTACAAGCCTCACTGTTTGGAAAGTGTTTAGCTATGCTGTTTCTTTCTGAATTCCTTTCGACTGTAAAGGGTAAAGAACAACATACAGCCTTGGGGGTTGGAGGGAGCGCCTGACCCCCTGCTATTGCCTCCCTGGGTCTGAGGAAAACGTCTTTGTACCAGTTCAAAAGCTATAGCTCAAAAGTCCAACTCTCTCCCACCACCGAAGCCCAGCCTCATACCTGAACTAGATTTTGCTCTGGCATAGACCTCAGTGTTGCAGGAGGCAGTGTTGGGAGGTTTCCCAGGGCCCTTCCTGTGCACGCTTCTATACTTTGCATCTTTCTGGCAGCTCCTCAGTCTGGAGTGTGTACCCCCCAGCGCATCGTGTTTTTAGGGATCAGTCTGTAGAGCAAGGCCCCTTTGTGAAATGCTCCCCTGCTACCTCCACACACACACTATTTAAATGATAAATATTCTGAGCACTGACCCCAACAGTATTCAAGATTCAGTGCATGGAATGGGCTCTAGGTACATAGGCTTCAGTAGTTGTGAATGCATTCGTTTATGCATTCATTAAACAAAGAATTTGTGACTGCCTTTTATGTATCCCACTCCTTTCTAGAGGCTGGGAGTGAAGCAGTGAATAAAAGGATCAAAACTCCCTGCCCTCAAGGTGCTAACATTCCAGTGGGGAAAGACTGCCAATAAATAGATACATAAGTAAAATAGATGGTGAGTCAGAGAGGGAGAAGTGCTGGAGAGGATAATGAAGCAGGGATGGGGTGGAGACCGCCCATAGTGGGCAGATGTCATTTTAGGTATGTTGGTCATTAAAAAGAAAAAAAAAAAGTCTCACCCAATCTAAAAAACTATACAAATGAACTTATTTGCAAAACAGAAACAAACTCACAGACATAGAAAACAAACTTATGGTTACCAAAGGGGGAAGGGGGGATGGATAAATTAGGAGTTTGGGATTAACAGATACTCACTACTATATATAAAATAGATAAACAACAAGAACCTACTGTGTAGCACAGGGAACTATATCCAATATCTTATAATAACCTATAATGGAAAATAATCTGAAAAATACATATATATACATATATATATAACTGAATCACTTTGCTGTACACCTGAAACATGGTAAATCAACTATACTTCAATTAAAAAAATAATACATTAAAAAAAACAGTCTCACCGAGAACCCACTGAGAAGGGGACATTTGAACAAAGACTTTAATCAGATGAGGGGGTAAGTGGTGAACTAGGGGGTTGGTGGGAAAGTTCTAGCAAATGCAAATCCCTGAGGCTGAGCTTGGCTGGAAGACTCATTATCAGCAAGGAGACTAAAGTATTGAAACCAGAAGGGGTGAGTGGGTGGTGCAGGGAGTGTGGTTGGGTGGGAAGGAGGGATAGTAGGAAGAGGGAGAAAGCAGACTGTATATGGGGTCTTTGAGGCCCCTGTAAATATTGGACTTTTCTCTGAGATGGGAAAGCTTAGACGGGTATCTGAGGGAGGAGTAAAATGATTTGACTTTTGTTTACAGGCTCCCTCTGGCTACTATGGAAATGAGTTTGCTTGGGGACAAAGGTGAAAATGGGCGGAGGGCAGAGGTGGCTGGGACAAAGGTGGCAGCAGAGGAGCAGAAAAAACTGTCTGAATTCTGGATAATTTTTGAATTCAGAATAATTTTATTCTGAATAATTTGAATTCAGAATAATTTTTGAAGTTAGAGCCAATGGGTCTAATGAACTGAATATCTGATGTGGTAAAAAATGAGAGTCAGAGATAACACCTGAGTTTTCCTATCTGACCAGCTGGAAGTGTGGAATTGCTATTTCCTGACTTGGAGAGGCGGGCGCAGAAACTCAGGTTTGGGATGGGTGAGAGCAGAAGTCCACTTTTCACCCTGGGGAGTGCTAGGTGCCCATCAGACATCCAAGAGGTCATGAGAGTTGGAAGCTCTGGAGTTCATGGAATTTGGAGTTCAACGGAGAATTCTGGGCTGGAGATAGATATTTGGCAGTTGGCAGAGAACAGATAGCATTTAAAGTTGGAGTGGACTCAACTGGCAGGCTTGGTTCACTGTGCTGTGGGTTGTTTTAAAGGAGAATTTGTGTGTCATTAGATGGAGCATGTAACCCTTGATTACTCTCTTTTGCTCCCATCACTCTCTTTGGCTTTATACCTGTCCTATGCCACCTGCATGATGCCCAGGCTCCCTGTAAGCTCCTCACGAATGAGTAGGGATCTTGCTGATTTCTGGTGCAGAATAGTGAAAGGGCTCAACAAAGTTTAGAGGAATGTCAAGTCCTAGGAGTATATGGGAAGATTAGAAAGTGAGGGAGGAAACAGACTGAGAAGAAAGAAATGTCCCAGAATGGACTTTTCATTATCAGGCAGACCTAGGGGATGGAAAACCGGATTGTTAATACAAGTGAATCAAGAGGGTCGAATTGAGAAGGGCATTAAAAGCAGGCCTTAGAACTAGAGATCAGAATCAGTCTGGGTCAACGTGGCGGCACAAATTTGTTGGCATCACGAATCAGCCTCCCCAGTCTGGTTTTCCAGTTGCATTTTAGCCACACTCGATGTTCAAGTAGCTAAACTGAGGACCCCTCCACATTTCACACACATCCACGTTTGTTCACACCTCCTAGATCAGGCTCTTCTCCAAGCCCTTCCTCTACTCTTCTACCTGTGGACACTCCCTCCTTATTCAAAGCTCTCACCAAGAATTTGCTTTTGAACATCTCCCATCACTACTTCATATAAACTTTAGACTCTGTCACGTGGTGGTGTGCAGAGTTGACTTCGGGTCTGAATCAGTCATTTGGCTCACGTACATCGAAGTATACATGGTATACTGTATAGGCAGCAGTGCAACACCTATGGAAGAGCCAGTAAATGTGTGTTCCATTTGATGTAGCACAAGAGCTAGAAACAGAGAGCCGACAAATAAGAAAGGGTCAGTCTTTCGTGGGAAGGGGCTATATCCAAAGGGAACCAACATCTACTCACTAGGGAAGGCAGCAACTCTATCCTGTAGAGAGGAGTCCGTGGATCCCAAACATGCTGAGATGGGTCACCCAAGACCAACTCTTCCCTGCCCCCATGTTGGATTCGGTTTTGTTTTGTTTGTTTGTTTTTGCGGTACGCGGGCCTCTCACTGTTGTGGCCTCTCCCGTTGCGGAGCGCAGGCTCAGTGGCCACGGCTCACGGGCCCAGCCGCTCCGCGGCATGTGGGATCTTCCCGGACTGGGGCACGAACCCATGTCCCCTGCAACGGCAGGCGGACTCTCAACCACTGTGCCACCAGGGAAGCCCACGGTTTTGTTTTTTAATTTCATGTTCACAAAGTGGAACCAAGCAGAAACCTGCAAGGCACCCCTCCCTCCGCCAAGCACAAAACTGAGCAGTTAATGATTAGGACGACAGAGTCACAGGCTCAGTGTCTGATGCACGTTCCTGAGTCGTTTTACTATAACTGACACCAGAGGAAAAAAAGCTAACTGCATGATGACCAGGCAGTAGCCATGACATAAGCTGCTCCATCCTGAGCAGTACTGAATCTATGGCTAAGCAGTTCCAAGAACTAGTCTCAAGAGAATGGGATTAACATTATTGCTTATAATAACCAATATCTTTATGGGCATCAAATAATTGTAGCTTGCTCTGCTCGTATATTTAGGCGGGCAATTAAAATTGTCAGGAAAGAGATGCTACAGACCCTTGCTGACCCACTCTGAGAATACGGTGCCTATGTCGGCATGAAGTTACAGAAGATAGACCTTTGCCCTAATCCCATAGCAATGGGATGATGTTCTCTGACAAGTGGGGATTTGTAAGTAGCTCTTTGCAGGAAACCGCCCTCGGCAGGAAGCCCTTTCTGTTGTCACTTTAGCAAAGCTATATTGTAACTAACTTTTAAACTGGGCACCCCCATGCTCTACTCATCTCCGGCCCTAGCACATCTTTCAAATCTTCTAATCACACAATACCTTGTGTAACGTGTCGGTTCTTTCCGTAGATCAAAGAAGTAGAAATGAAGAATAAATAATTAACAAATGACCAGATCTCTTCCCCAGCTTCCCCTTCAGTAAACTCCTGAACAAACTGTGTGACCAAACTGTGTGAACAAGATAACGTCTAGAGGGGAATCATGAGGAGTCAACAAGCCTGCACACAGTGGGGTTTGGTGACGACCCTGACCCCCATCTCAATGATTAACTGAGTTGCTTCCCAGTTTCCCTTTAAAAGCTTTCACAGCCCAGCAGAATCTTCGGAGGTGGTTACTGGGAGACGTTGCGTCCACCATCTCCCCAGATTGCCGGCATTCTGATCAAAGGCACCTTTCCTTCCTATCAACATCTGTGGGTACCGACTTTGTAATTACACAGATAGCAGCAGACCCGATGCATTGGACTAGTCAATAACAAAAGCAATCCTTTGCTTCTTAATTTAACTTTTCATACCTGACACTGAAAAATAATTACCTTTGATGGAGGACAAATATTTGGTGACAAATACACTCTTCACTTCTAAAAGGCATTTAAGGCATTTCAGCTACGGTTTAAAAATGAGCTTCCTGGTTTTGGTTAGTAGAATAGAGTTCACCAGAGTCTACTGATAATCGGTGAATAAATAAAATGTGCTGTGTCGGCAAAATAAGAATCATAACCTGAAAAAGATGTGAGGAAAAAAGAAGAAAGTACTGAAATTCAATTAATCAGACAGTATATTGCATGCCGCTCTGTAGGTTCTGAGTTTCAGGGGACTCAATGTAAATATAGGACGCTCAAGAGTCTTATAATCTACTTCAGAACATGAAAACGGACGGATATGGAACAGCAGGCCAGACTGTATGTTGGGGGAGGCTATTATCAAAGAGACAGGTGAGAGCGGTTCAGAAAACAGATATTATTGTCATCTGCACTTTATAGACCAGGAAATGGCCACTTGGACAGACTAAGTAAACTGCACCAGGTCAAACTGGGAGTCAGTGACAGACCTGAAATTTAAACCCAGATCTGCCTCCGAACTCTATGCTCTTAACCATTACCTTGTAGTTTACTGAGGAGATTCTATATTCCAGGCCCTTTAGTTTTCCTTGATAATTCTGCATATTATATTCTGTTATTTTAACTATTCTAAAGCACAGAGAATGAGAGAGAATCTGTACGTATTTATATAGAACAAGCATGAACTCATAAAAATCAGACAAATAAATACTACCTTATTTATGAAAAGCAAAGCAAAGATTCTAGTTAAAATGGTAGCAAACAAATAGAGCAGTTTTTAAAATGACGAGCACAATGTATACTAGAAAATGCTCCCACAGTCAGCAACCCTTACCTTCACTAGGGTATCTAACCATGTCCTGGAGTGCCTACCAACACTTTCCAAAAGAAATGTAATAGGAAAAATACAAAACCCTCTCTACTGATACTTGATTTTATCATACACCGAGAAGGGTCAAAAATAATCAACTGAAAAATATCTTTAATTACCACGTCTCCAAAAAAGAAATCAGCTTAATGACAGGTTATATATCAAAAACTCAATAGTTTTTCCATATGTTGGCAAAAACACAACATAATGTAGAATATTATTGGGGGAAAAATTCACCATAGGATCAAATTATAAAATACCTAAACATACATTTAACAGAAAAAGTGAAAGAAATGTAAAAAATAAAAGCATAAAAGTTCATTGAAGGAGTGAAAACAAAATAAAAACCTTTCATGCAAATTGGGAAAAAAAATCATATTCCTAGATAGAAAGAGATAATATTATTTTAATGCCACTTCTCACCAGAACATATATATGTCTTCAATGCAATCCCCTCAAAATCTATTTGGATCCTTTCTTTACTTACAGTGTCAAAGTAGATTCATATGAAATACTACCTATAGAAAATCAGTAAACTCAGTTTTGAAAAAGAAGACCTATCAGTTATCAAAATGTATTCTAAAATGACAATAACTTAAATAGCTTGTTATTAGGACAGATATAGACAACTATATCAAATGGGACATAACTGAGTGTCCAGAATAACTCATAGTATGTGAGGATTTAGTAAATAATATTACTTAGTAAATAATAAGTGTTAGGAATGTTATATACTCATTTTAGAAAAAAATACATAGATCTCTGTGTCATGATATTGAAAATACATCCCAGCTAGATAAAAATTTGAAACAAAAAAAATCCAAGGAAGAAAAAAATAACTATGAAAGTTGATGAAAACATATGAGGCCATTATTTTTATTTTATAATCTTGTACTGAGGAAGCTCTTCCTAATAATCAAGATGCAAAAGGCAGAAGTGATCAAATTAAAGTTTCTCTAAGTCCAAGGATACCATAAACAATTTAAAATACTGACATATTTTAAATGGATAACCAACAAGGACCTACTGTACAGCACAGGGAGCTCTGCTCAATATTATGTAACAACCTAAACGGGAAAAGAATTTGAAAAAGAAGAGATACATGTATATGTATAACTGAATCACTTCACCTGAAACTATCACAACATTGTTAGTCAACTATACTCCAGTATAAAACAAAGTTAAAAAAAATATAAAAGAAGACTGAAAAATTTTTGCAAAGTATATACATAGCTAATAAAAATAGTATAAAAAGAAGCCCAGGCAGTCAAGAAGAAAAAGACAAATGCCCAATAGAAAAATGACCAATGAGGTAACTCAAAAAGGAGAAGAAATAAAAATTGCTTACAGACAGAAGGAAACACACTCAACCTCATTAGTGGTCAGGGAAATGCAAATTTATATAAGAATGAGATATCCTTGATTGATAATATCCAGGGTTCATCTGCACGGCAGCAGGTGGGGTGAGTTGGCAGAACCTTTCAGGAAACCGGTTTCGTCAGTAACGACTGAAACATCAGTGCGTCTACTCTTCGATCCGAAAGCTCCTTGTGCAAGAAGGAAAGAAAGAAGGTGGAAAGACAGAAGGAAAAAATAAAGGAAGGCTGAAAGGGAGCGGGGGATTGAAGGAGGGGAGAGGAAGGAAGAGCAAAGCAGATGGGAAGGAAGGAAGGGAGAAAGAAGGAAAAAGGAATAGATACATGTATATGTATAACTGAATCACTTTGCTGTACACCTGAAACTAATGCAACATTGTAAATCAACTATACTGCAATATAAGATAGTTTTTCTTTTAAAAAAGAACTAAAGGAGGGACTGAGAAAGAAAAGCAATTCAACAATCATCGCCAGTTTATCTCCAGAGAAACCAAACCTAAGTAGTCTTCATAGTATTATGACAATGTGAAACTATCTTTTTTAATCTCTAACTTGAGAAAAATCTTTCCAAGGTTGTCAACTAAATAATTTAAATTTTAATATAAATAATCACATCTTGATTAGCTATGTGTTTTGTTTTCCTTCTTGTTGCTTATAAATATAGTTTATAATACCCACAGTTTGTTGGGAAGCATATGACATACATAGCAATAACCCAAAGCTTCGGACAATATATAAAATTGTTCAATTATTTTAATGCCCATAGTTATGTTCACATAAAAACAATTCTTTACTTGGCTCAGTGAAAATATGAAACAAGTTAAATATTTTTATTCACTTGTATGTTAATGAGATTTTATTATCCTCACTGAAATATCCATGACTGAACATGGAATATAGGATATAAATGGTCACATCAGAAATAATTTAAAATAGATAAATCGAGAAAGAACATTTATTTGAATTTTTTTACCCATGAGTTTTTATTTTGCAAAGTGTGAAACTAGGTTTTTCTTGCCTGTTCTACATTTTAGAATTTACCTTTACAACACAAGCCCACACAGACACACTTTTTAAGCAATGGAAATTCTCAGTATAATGTTTTCTTCTTTTTTCAGAAACAAACTACTACTTTTACTGTAACTTAAAAACCTGACTATATGGTCATTTCCTTATAACCTTTTCTTTCCTACTGTATATGATCCAAAAAGCTCGTTATCTCTGAAAATACTAACCTACTCAGAGTCTCTTAAATTTCAAACAATTTTCTTGGCTATCTTTGAATCACCCATTATGGTTATTTATATAATCTTTAAATGACTGTAAATTATCCTGCCACTTTTGTAGTTTGCCTACATTTAGGCAACATTATCCATGAAATTACGGATCTGACATGTTATTTGTGTCTTTTAAGTACTCACTGAAAGAAATATATAGCTGTTAAAATGCAAAGGTTCAGCCATGAGCCACATGCAACCATCCCATAGGGCACCAGCTCACTCCCCCAACTTAGCGCTGCCTGAGAGGCAGGTATTTCTCGTTCACAAAGGTGATAAAGAACATGTTAACCAAAAATATAATTTCATCACATATTTTAAAGTTTTTGATATTGCCATTGACTTGGCCTTTTCCATATGTGACTTTAGCTTCTTATGCAGTTTAACTAGAAATACATTAACCCATGATTTTAAAAAATAATTTTAATGACCATACAATAAAATTGGTATTTTTCCTTGTGATGTAGAGTTTTGTGAATTTCAACACATAGATTCATGTGACCAGTAGCATAATCAGAATTCAGAACAGTTCCAATACCCTAGAAACTTCCCTCATGCAATCCCTTTAGACACTCCTTCCTCCCACTTATAGCCCCTGACAATCTGACAATCACTGGTTTGTTTTCCATCTTTACAACTTTGTCTTTGGAGAATGTCATGACTTTTCTCACTTAGCAAATGTCTTAGGATTTGTTGAAGTTGTGGCAGGTATCAATAGTTTGTTCCTTTTTATATCTACGAAACAGAAACAGACTGACAGAGTAGAGAACAGACTTGTGGTTGCCAAGGGGGAGGGAAGTATTTGGAGTTTGGGATTAGCAGGTGCAAACCAGTATATATAAGATGGATAAACAATAAGGTCCTGCTGTATATAGCGCAGGGAACTATATTCAGTATCCTGTGATAAACCATAATGGAAAAGAATATGAAAGGAATATATATATGTATAACTGAGTCACTTTGCTGTACAGCAGAAATTAACGTAACATTGTAAATCAACTATACTTCAATAAAATAAAAAAGTAAACATGAAAAATTAATAGTTTGTTCTTTTTTTACTGCTGAGTAGTATTCCCTCTGGGGATGTACCATATTTAGTTTCAGCATTCAGCTGTTGAAAGAGATTTGGGTTGTTTCTAGCTTCGACTATTACAAATAAAGTTAACACGAATACTCATATTCAGTCTTAATATAAACATAAGTTTTCATTTCTCTAGGGTAAATACCCATAAGTTTGATTCTGGGTCATGTGGTAAGTAGATATCTAACCTTATAAGAAATTACTCATTTTCCAGAGTCGTAGTATTTTGCATTCCTTCCAGGAATGTGTAAGAGTTCCAGCTCTTGTGTGTTCCTGGTATTGTCAGCGTTTTTGGTTTTGGTTTTTTTTGCGGTACGCGGGCCTCTCACTGTTGTGGCCTCTCCCGTTGCGGAGCACAGGCTCCGGATGCCTGGGCTCAGCGGCCATGGCTAACAGGCCCAGCCGCTCCGCGGCATGTGGGATCTTCCTGGACTGGGGCACGAACCCGTGTCCCCTGCATCGGCAGGCGGACTCTCAACCACTGCACCACCAGGGAAGCCCTGTCAGTGTTTTTAAAAAAATAATTGTTTGTTATTAAATTTTAGCCATTCTGATATCTCATTATGGTTCCCATTTGCTTTCTCCCAATGGTTAATGATGGAGAACATCTTCCCCAGTGCTTTCTTGCCATCTTCATATCCTCTTGATGAAGTGTCTATTCAAGTCCTCTGTATATGCTTTCATTTTAAACTCCAGAGATACTTCTTCTTTGTCATTTTTCTAGATAAGATCTATAGGCTATAAAAATATGGCTGGATTAGGCAATCCTTTTGAATTCCTTACGCCTTCAACTCATTTTGCTTTTATAAATTCCATAAATGTGCTCTCAAAATCACTGAATAGAAATAAACATATGAATAGAGGAGCTTTTCAACACACAGTTTTACTTCCTTCGAGTGAAATGCAAACAGAATGAGTTGGGAGATGCATTCTGGATAATGTAACCAAATATGCAAAGGAGAGCAAAGTTAATGAGTAGTAATGCAGTGATTGGCACACAGCTGCCCACATAACTTTTACATTCGCATAAATTTATTCTCTATACCTGCTCATCGAGGTGTCCTAACACACATTCAATTATTATTCGCTTTATTCATAGGTTTTTTAAAAACTAGATTTGTTATTAGGAAAGCATTTCTGTCATCTGCAGGCACAGCTGTGTATGAAACGACAACTTGGTGAACGCCTAAGAGGCAGTCTTTGCAAATTGCGTTCTAGGTTTACTGTGTTTATTCCAATGCATCCTGGCTCCACCTGCTCTGTAATGGCTCAGATTCATATTCTAGAAAGCGCTTCCCAGACAGCCTAGCAGAAACCCCAGGCTACACTGGAGGTGCACAAAGTTCCTGATGTGAATTCATGCTGGTGGTGGAACAAACTTCAAAATAAAGCAGAACCTAAACCTCTCCTTAAGAATCTCACTTTCTAGACTGATCGTGTTAACGGTTGACTTTTTTGCTACCCAGAGCTTGCAACAGGATATTTTAAAACTCTGGTCTATGAGATTTTCAAAATTTCCACATGAAAAAGTAATAATGCATGCATTTTTGAAGCCAGATATTAAAAGTCAAAGAATAGGAAAATGGTTCACACTTGTATTTTATCTATTAAAAATGAAAAGATATTTTGAGAACTATGTGGAGTTTTATTCCTTATGTTCTATTTATAAAACATAAACATTAAAAGATAAACAGATTTAGTTTCCATAGCTTTCATTTCTTCCATAGCTTTTGAAATTCAATGCATACTTATCCCACATTTACTCTTGGGCAAAAACGAGTCGAGGCACTAGCCAAGAGATCTAAAAGATCCACAAAACGCCAGACAAATGTAATGAGGACTCTTTAAACATCTCAAGCCTTTTCATTTAAAATGTTATATTCCAATTTTTGTGCCTGACAATAAACGTTGGCTTTAAGAAACAAAATGGAACATATGTGTGTCCGGGCACACACACTCTCTCTGTTTTAATTTTGTTTCTTCATTGCTTGGATAATCTGTAACCTCACATTCTTCAGTGTTAATAAATATATCAGGATGCATGATCACAGTTAATCAGAAGTCTTGAATAACTTTCAAGTAAACTCCCTCCTTGAAATGAAATATTCAAAAGAACACACATTAAAATAAAAATGCAAGAGACTGCTTATGACGGAAAATGTAGCCATTACTAAAAAATCAGAAAGTAAGATGAATGTGACTATTAATTCCCCAATTTTTGAAAAGGTAGCAAGAGTACATTTTTAGAAGGCCTGTGGCCTTTTAAATTCCACAGTGCTACACAATTATGATGATGATCTCTACCTAGGGTCCACCTGTCCTGATAAGAAACAGCTTCCCCAGTGATGCACGGTCGCCTCCAGGACCTTGGGGAGGCCTCTACTTTTACATTGACGACAGGATTTGGAATGTGTAATGGGCTGGATCCTTTACTATAGTAAGGGCAAACAGTTAAACAGCACTGACTGGGTGGGTACCAGGCACTATTCTGAGGGCTTTCCTGTTATCTCAATCATCTTCTCAACCACTCCAGGAGATTAGGACATTACTAATACCATCCCCAACACTGCGGAGAGCAAACTGAGGCATGGAGAAGAGAAAAAGTTTTTGCAGGTCCCCAGAGCTAGGAAGAGGCAGAGCTGGGATTCCAACCCAGGCAGTCTGGCTTGGGGGTCCACAATCTTAACCCCTGCCTGCCTCCTAGGAAGACAGAAACACAGAACATCCTCCCAAGAATAACAGGCATCGCCTCTACAGTGGATGCTCTAGAAAGACTGAAGCCTCCCTCCAACTCTCATCCCGTTAACTCCCTCCTCTCTGCAAGCACCCTGGTTCCCTGTGAGAGTGGGGGACCCTTAAAGCAGTTGCTGATGCCAAAATGCAAAGATGCTACGGTGACAAGTCTGATTTCCAAGCAGATACCCAGTCAGTGTTTTAAATAACATATTTTGGAAAGAATCTAGCAACTCAGCAACTACTTGTGACGCATTCTTTCTAATTACCATCGCACATTTGGTTCTCTGTAGACACTTTGCTGTCACCAAAATACTGCTATTTCATGCATGAGAATTTGCTTAGCAAAAAATATTTTCAAAAAGAATAAGGACAGCTGTCAAAAATGATCATAACCTTTGCAATGTGAGGAATCCTGAAATAAGCTGTTGGGTATCTTTAGGCGTGAAATGGAAACCGGGTACAGCACTTGGATATTAATTTCAAATCTCCTAACCAGTAATACTCTTTTGCACACATCCATATGTTGCTTTATAACGTTAGCAAAACACACTTGCCTGTGTTATTTCACATGATCTCTACGACCACCATGTAGGGTAGGTAAGTAGGTATTTCTACTTGCTCTATCTCAGTAAAGTTCTTCAAGGCTTGAACAGGTTTAAACATGAATCTTGTATGACTACCCTGTGGCGAACCAGCTTCTAGACTAGTGTTCTTTCCTTTACAGAATATTATCCATTCTTTGTTTCTTGACGTCTCAGCGCTAGGAAAGTTTTATTCAATGGTGTGGGTATGTCTTACACATGTTTATAAGTATGTGTATATATCAGAAAATGTGTATACATATATACAGTATGCCTATATATATGTGCTGTGAATTGATTTTCTGATACCTATATCTATGTCTATATAGCTATACCTATATTTATATCTAGATTTTCTCTCTACTGCCAGCCTTTTTGTGTGTGTGTGAAAAAATGGACTAACATAAGATATAGTAAAATAAAAAGAAATATAGATTTTGATTCATATAATTATTCTTACAATGACTGGGTTTGAATTATGGACCTCAATGACTTTGAACCACTTGCTTATTAGGTGATGGAATCCTGACTTGCCATTTGGGAAAAAAAGGGATTTGGTTAAGGCACTGGACGACACCAGTGCCTTTCAACCTAAGGTCTGCAGAGTCCCTGAGTTTCCAGTCTCGGTGTGTCTGGGGTGCAGCGGGAGGAGGTAAGACTCTAGGCTTCACACCCATCAAGCAACTTAAAACTCCACCTCTCTGGGCTGAGTTATAGACTGGACTTCTGAGGAAGATTTCACTAGAAATTCAAGATCAAAACCTGTGTGAAAATCTCTGATCTTTAAGGCCACTTACAGTACATTTGTCATTTAATTCCTTAAAGAGACACACTGATCTTAATATTTACTGTGACCTTATATAGCATGGCATCTTCACTCTCCACACATATGTGCAAAATACAGAAAAGTACAATATTGTTTTTTTTTTTTTTTTTTCGGTACGCGGGCCTCTCACTGTTGTGGCCTCTCCCGTTGTGGAGCACAGGCTCCGGACGCACAGGCTCAGTGGCCATGGCTCACGGGCCCAGCCGCTCCGTGGCATGTGGGATCCTCCTGGACCGGGGCATGAACCCGTGTCCCCTGCATCGGCAGGCGGACTCTCAACCACTGCGCCACCAGGGAAGCCCAGTGTTTTTTTTTTTTAAACATCTTTATTGGAGTATAATTGTTTTACAATGGTGTGTTAGTTTCTGCTTTATAACAAAGTGAATCATTTATACATATACATATGTCCCCATATCTCTTCCCTCTAATATTGCTGTTTTAATGGAGCTGACAATCTAATTGTCTAGAAGTCACTGTTACCTATCTATAATGTGTGTGGGTGTATATATATATATATAAAAGCAAGACTCTGATATGAGCTGTTGCCTAAGGTTGCTTAATTTAGGTTAACCGTAAGTGCTCAACAGTAATGAAATTTCATTTAACAGAATACTAATCTTCAGAACTTATTTTATTTGAATCAATGAGGTTTTACATAATGTCTTATTTCAGAAGAGCAAACTATTAAAATTTTGAATTCAGCTTTGCTAATTTTCTCTATAAATCTTCAGTATATGAGAAATATTAAGGTTCTGAAAAACATTAACCTAGGATAAAGGTAGATTTGTAGTTGAGAATTCGGATTTACGAACATCTGAATTATTTAAAAAAAATTTTAAATACGTAACACTAAAGGAGTGCCAAATATCACAGTGATTTAAAACGTTTTATAAGAAAACAATGGTAGGATTTGTGCTTAAGGAAAAATATTTACATTTAAAGGATTGTTCATTCAGTGTCCACTCTTCAGGAATAAAAGATCTACTCATGGTTTTTAAGAATATATCAGTTTTCATAATATCCTGCCAAGCAAGATTCTAAATCTTCCAGATGATAATTAATAGTCATTGTTAACGATTAGGTGACTCCGTTAATATTTTCTGACTCGGAAGAAGATGTGTCTTTGTTGCTACGTCATCAGACATGATGAACCATTTGTCTAAAGAGAAGGTCAAGCCTTCATTGAAAGTAAACATTTTTTGAAGTTCCATTGTATCAATAGCAATTACTGCATTCATCTCATTTGCAAAAGGAAGGGTGCTTTCTGATCTATAAATGCCTATTATAACATGGTTCAACTAAGTGGGAGTGGTTATTTGAAAAAGAAATGTGGACATGAAATAAATAGAAATAATTTTCAAAGAGATGCTGCCACCTTTTGGTTGTTCTTCCATGAAGCATACACTCATTCCTGAAAGCTTGTGAAGTCAGGAGAAGCCCTGAATGAAATGACTGAACATTTCAGAATCATAAGCAATTCTGTGATGTCCTCGGAATTTCTTACTTAGATGGCTCCCACTCTTCTTGATAGGTTTCAGACTCGTTGATATGAAGTAATTTTTCCAAATGTTAATACAGCAGTAGAAAAGATCCATTTTAGAAATGGAGAACGTTCCAAGTTTTTTTGAGGTCAGGCATGTTAACGCTATGCCCATCACACCAACCAACTGAGGCAACAAAAGGTAATTTTTATTCTACTGAACAGAAGACTAGGAAAGATCACATACACCTTCTGTACTCAGCATTCCATTTAGACTTCATGTCTCATTTCATCATTCATTATTTCTCATATTTGTGAGTATCTTTTTACTAATTCCATTCTCTAAATAGAGTAGGGGTCAAATTTTGCTTTTCTTGTAAGTTCTTTAAAATTTCTTTCATTCCTAAGGAATTAATTTGCTTTAAGGTTGAAACAACAGGTACTGCTTAGGAAATAATTTCCTACTATAGTCTAATCAATAATTATAATAAGAAGAGGCCCCATGATTTTTTTAATGACTTCATTTAACTGACTGACTTGAAATTGAAACTTTTTAGAGTCAAATGGTGATATTTATTATTTATCAAAATATTTTAACAAGTTGAAATGCTAATCATGGTATGCTAAATGTCAATTATTTCACTTTAACAATTGAGCAGTTGTCTTAAGGAATATTGAGTAGCATTGCTGGTACTTACAATATTTCTTCAATTCCTTTTTTTTTTTTTTTTTTTTTTTTTGCGGTACACAGGCCTCTCACTGTTGTGGCCTCTCCCGTTGTGGAGCCTGTGCTCCGGACGCGCAGGCTCAGCGGCCATGGCCATGGCTCACGGGCTCAGCCGCTTCGCGGCATGTGGGATCTTCCCAGACCGGGGCACGAACCCGTGTCCCCTGCATCGGCAGGCGGACTCTCAACCACTGCACCACCAGGGAAGCCCTCTTCAATTCCCTTAAAATAATTATTTATTCAAATCAATGACTCCACATGCCAAAGATTTACAGGGTTTCCAAAATGTACCTGCAGACTAAAGGAACAGTGTCCAACCACGTAAGCCATGGGCTAATGTTAAAGGACTCAAGGAAATTGAGATTTAATCCAGTTTTTTTGTTTGTTTGTTTGTTTTTTTGCGGTACGCGGGCCTCTCACCGTTGTGGCCTCTCCCATTGTGGAGCACAGGCTCCGGACGCGCAGGCTCAGCGGCCATGGCTCACGGGCCCAGCCGCTCCGCGGCATGTGGGATCCTCCCAGGCCGGGGCACAAACCCGTGTCCCTTGCATCGGCAGGTGGACTCTCAACCACTGTGCCACCAGGGAAGACCTAATCGAGTTTTTTATACTAGCGTTGACCTTGAACTGCCCTTCAGTGTACAGCCGATATTTAGGCTGAGACCATCACTGCCCCTTGAGGTCTGGAACACAGTGCTTCGGACGTTTTCACTGCACAGTGGTAGGTGGACGCCCCAGGCCCTCGCTGGATATTGCATATTCCAAGAGTCACAGCAGAGCTTCCATCCCTGGCTCTTAAACTTCTGAGTTCCTACTGTCGCATCTCCCGACCCTTGCAGACCACGCCATGATGCTCAGCCCTTAAGTGACTTTTGCAACAGAAACTCATCCAAGTTCTAACTTCCAGCCTCTCTTACAGGGGCCTGAAGAGGGTGGGGACACACAGAACCCCAGCTCCTTCTCTGCCCCTCGCATCCCACACACCTCTTCCACAGCCCCTCAACCCAATGACCCCAAAGATGCTTCTCCCTCGAGAGGAACCATGAGGCCAACAGTGTCTGAAATCATTTCCTACGACTTTATTACCATGCCTCTCCTTTCCTCACCCTGTATCCTGCCTCACAGCTCCTCCTTTTTAATTCACTCACTCAGCATCCTTCATCACGATAATTCTGAACTGAGAGCATTACATTAAACAATGCCCCAGACGCCTCCCTGTCTGTCTCTCCCTACCTGGATAAGATAGCTCCATGGCTATTCCGCCAAGGCTGAGGTTTTTTTTTTTTTTTTTTTTTTTTTTTTTTTTTTTTGTGGTACGTGGGCCTCTCACTGCCGTGGCCCCTCCCGCCGCGGAGCACAGGCTCCGGACGCGCAGGCTCAGTGGCCATGGCTCATGGGCCCAGCCACTCCGCGGCGCGCGGGATCCTCCGGATCGGCGCATGAACCCGCGTCCCCTGCATCGTCAGGCGGACTCCCAACCACTGTGCCACCAGGGAAGCCCAAGGCTGAGTTTTAACGTTTATTTATCTGTTGTTGTAAGCCATGATAAAACAGCCTTAAAAAGTAGGGACCATGAAAGTGTGTGTGGTAACCTCAGGACCATCAGGAATGAATAGGTTTCAAACAGCCAGGCCAGGTTCAGCCGTCTTCTTTCTCCATCAGGCACGTCCTGTGCGCCCCCCTCCCTACCCCCCATCCCCGGTTACCAAACAGTGCAGGGTCAGAACTGTCACGCCGAGAGCATGTTTGGTTTTCATCCCAGCAGTGATTCAGGGCATTGGTGGTTTTATTGTCAGATTTCTTCATGGGGTTAATGCCATCAGAGCTGTTCTTCAGGCCCAGGATGCTAAAATAGGGTTGTTCAGTGGACGCAGCTACTGGCATTCTGCATTCCATCGGAAGCTGCAGTCAGGGTTTTCAGTCCCCCACGCCACCCGCCACGTTAGGAACTTGGATGAAATACTATACATCTTGACGATGAACTTGGGAGAGGTCTATGCAATCGGGGGGGACAGAGATTCCCTCATTAGTACCAGTAAAGGGAACTCACCAGAGAGAATCCTCTGTTTAAGTACCATAAACCAAAAGCCCTTTACTCAGCCAGTTGTTCTGAAGTCCAAATTCATTTGCCCATGGAAACGGTGTCACTCATGATCGTTAGTTCCATGTCCCACTCATAATATTACTTTCTTTTGTCAAAACAAACAGCTTTTTATTGATGCATAACGTAGTTGATTTACAATGTTGTGTTAGTTTCAGGTGTACAGCAAAGTGATTCAGTTACACATATATTCTTTTTCAGATACTTTTCCATTACAGGTTATTACAAGAGAGTGAATATTGTTGCCTATGCCATACAGTAGGTCCTTGTTGTTTGTCTATTTTATATACAGGACTGTTCATCCCAAACTCCTAAGTTATCCCTCCTCCCTTGCCCCTTTGGGAACCATAAGTTTGTTTTCTATGTCTATGAGTCTATTCCTGTTTTCTAAATAAGTTCATTTGTATCATTTTTTAGATCGACAGTCTCTTGAATAAGTGGTGCTGGGAAAACTGGACAGTTACATGTGAAAGAATGAAATTAGAACACTCCCTAACACCATACACAAAAATAAACCCAAAATGGATTAAAGACCTAAACGTAAGACCAGATACTATAAAAATTCCTAGAGGAAAACACAGGCAGAACACTCTTTGACATAAATCATAGTATTACTGGACTCAGTGTCTAAGCACACTCTTTGGACTACACTAAGCAGAAAGTATGACCAGAGCTCTAAAATGCTGGCCACAGTTTGAGATTGGGGCAGGCCTCATACTCAGGGAAGAAGAAAGACAGTAGCCATGCACTGGATGCCTGAGTCTGACCGCCTCTAGCTCTGGGCCAAAATCTTTGCATCCACTGTATGCCTCATTACTCCTCAAACATACAATCAGAGTGTGGGAGGACAGAAGGAGTAAACACAGGCACAGAAAAGTCAAGTCACTTGGGGAAGGATGGAGGCCTGGTTAACCACTAGAGCTGGGGCTCAAACTCATGTCTGTCTATGTGTCTCCAAACTTATAAACTCTGTACATCTGAAAAGTGGAAATCCCCCCTCCCCCAGGTTCTAATTATTTTCACTCATTCATTAGAAAACTATCTTTTCTGAGTACCAGGCTGAGTGCTTCCAATGCAAAGGAGAACAAAGACGTCACTTCTGCATCAATGACACTCCTCGTCTAACGTGAAAGGTCAGATCACATAAATAACTATGTAAATAGGGCTTCCCTGGTGGTGCAGTGGTTAAGAATCTGCCTGCCAATGCAGGGGACACGGGTTCGAGCCCTGGTCCAGGAAGATCCCACATGCCGCGGAGCAACTAAGCCTGTGGGCCACAACTACCGAGCCTGCGCTCTAGAGCCAGTGTGCCAAGAGCCTGTGCTCAGCAACAAGAGAAGCCACTGTAATGAGAAGCCCATGTGCACGAACAAAGACACAACACAGCCAAAAATAAATAAATAAAATTAAAAAATTAAAAAGAAAGAACTATGTAAATAGAAATTATGAAGAAAGGGGTAGGGTGACCCAAACTTAATGAGGGCAATATTAGATTCAGTGGTCAGTGAAGACCACTTTGGGGGTAACATTTAAGCTCAGATAGGAAGGATAAGTAGATGTCTAGGAGGCAAAGAATTATGGGTAGAGTAGAAGGGATGGTGTGTGCAAAGGCCCTGAGGCACAAAAGAGCTTGGTGCATTTTAGGAAACTGAAAGACCTGCTGGAGGTAGAGAGGGGGGAAGAGTGGTGAGGGGAAAGTGTGCAAAAATAGGCAGGGGTGAGATCAGGAGTATCTCCAAAGGGCAGAAGAATTTTATATTAGAAAATAAAAGATAGGTGGCCCATACTAGATCAGGGAGCTGTACATTTTAGACATTGATTTGTATGTGTAAATCACCCATAAATCTAGCATTTTTATGTCAGAAACTACCTATACATTGAACAAGAAAAATTATTGACATACTTGTGTAATATTGTAAGAAAATGGTTCTATGATAAATTAGATTATCTTTCAGCAAAGCTGACTTCCGCCCCACCCCACTGTGCTGGACTAGGCTTCTGTGCCTTACTGACATTAGGTTGGCCAGGGGACTTGATTCAGTCATTGGGATGGAAGAGTATGGGATGTGAGCCTCAGGAAGACGTGGTGACCAACCAGAAGAAGGACACGCCCATTCATCCTAGGCCCAGAATGACCACACATCAAGCTGATCTGAACCTGCCTGCAGCCGGGAAGCAAAAGCAGACAGCAACCTGCACGCATCAAGGCCGTCCAGAAACCACGCTTCACAAGTGACGTGCATAACTGTGAGTGTGTGAATAAATGCTTCGCATAACAATCTGTGGAGCTCTGGGTGGTGCACAACGTGGTTTTGCTGGAGCAATAGTTAACACAAAGCTGTAACATGAAGAACTGCCCTCAGTGTCCGCCCCCCAACACACACGCACAGGTGCACTTGCAAGCACACACGCACGCACACAGACACACACACATTTGCTCTCCTCTAGACAACAGAAGAAGAAACCGAAAAATAAAGTCTAGCAGTCTAGGCAGCATGTGAAGCACTATCCTTGACTCTACCCTAAATGATGGCTAGTTAGACCGTGACTTTGTAATCGAATTAAACCAGGCTGCTACTACTGACTGCACTGCTCTGGCTTCATTATAAACCCATTATACAGAATATTTCAGATCTTCTGCAAAATTATTTTACTCAAAAAAAAGGGAAGGATATCAGTAAAATGCAATGGCAAAAGAGAACTGCTTTGAGCAGCTGCACATACACCATTTCGGTTTCCAGCTTAGGGAAACCTCCGTCTTTTCTAGCACACGTCTTTACAGCCAATAAGATGCTGGCACTTAAAGCTATTACATCGCTCCCTTGTGTATAACTGGGGGATTTTTATATTGCTATAATGCTTCCCACTTCTTACGGGTTTTTTGAAGTAAGTCTTTTAACAGTGAGGTTTTACTGCATAGACTCCAGGATGACATTGAAAGGCATCTAAAAGAGAGAAAATTGCATTGATATATTTGGCCATTGTGTTAATCGCTGAACCAGTCTAAGATCTAGATGTGATTTTTATTTTATTTTTTTTTGCGGTACGCGGGCCTCTCACCGTTGTGGTCTCTCCCGTTGCAGAGCACAGGCTCCAGACGCGCAGGTACAGCAGCCATGGCTCACGGGCCCAGCCGCTCCGCGGCATGTGGAATCTTCCCGGACTGGGGCATGAACCCATGTTCCCTGCATCGGCAGGCGGACTCTCAACCACTGCACCACCAGGGAAGCCCCTCTAGATGTGATTTTTAAAAAATGTATCTGATGGCTCTTAAACATTCTCATATCCTAAGAATTTAAATATACTAAAATACAGATTTCATGAATTCTAGAGTCCTTTCCACTATGCAGAGAGTTGTTCAAATAGGACAATTAAATTTCTTGTTCTTAGATATATGAGTTTACAGAATTTTAGAGTTGAAATAGGCTTCGGAAACTGCTGTAACCTAGTGTATCTCAAATTGTGTGAGTCATGAATGCCTTTCAGGATCTAGTGAAACCTAGATGCTACCCCAGAAAAAAATTCGTATCAAAACTTGGTATGTACCTACAGGGAGTTCAGACCATTCTGAAACCCATCTATGGACATCTCATGAGTTCATGGTCTCCAGAATAAGAGCTCTGATCCTGTCCGCATGCTAGATGTGAATCATTTTTCCTGTTTTATCCATCTAATTCCCATTGCCCTGCAGGCTCAGTGGTGGTTAAAAGCCTGGAGAGAGGCCAGACCACTACAGGATTACTGTCTGTCAACTTGCTTCTGGTTTATTTCAAACATTCATAAGTATTTAGAGAGAAATTTACTATGCTGTGGTGTACCTGTCGCCCAGCTCTAACTGTCAGCCTCTGGCTACCTGGTTTCATCTATTCCCCCTCCCTCACTTTTTTGGCTGAGCTATTTAAAAAACAAATCCATGGCATCCTACTATTTCATCCATGAAACCTGCAATGTGCATCTCTAGATGATGAGGATATACCATTATCCAAATTAGTAGAAATCCCTCCTATCGTCTAATCCCAACTTCATATTACAATTTCTCATCTTGGGACTTCCCTGGTGGTCCAGTGGGTAAGACTCTGCACTTCCAATGCAGGAGGCCTGGGGTTCGATCCCTGGTTGGGAAACTAGATCCCACACGCATGCTGCAACTAAGAAGTCCGCATGCCACAACTAAAGATCCTGCATGCCACAGTGAAGATCCCGTATCCTGCAACTAAGACCTGGTGCAGCTAAATAAATAAATAACGTGACCATATAATATTTAAAAAAAATTTCTCATCTTGAAGATTTTTTAAACAGTTGGTTTGTTTAAATCAAGATTCTCCAAAATTTGCACATTTAATTTGCTTGTTATCTCTTTACTCTTTTCTATTTAATAGTCCCTTCCTGAATGTTTTTTTTTTATTGATTTGTTTTTAAATGAATTTTTAATTTTTTTTCTCAAAGCATCTCCCACATTTCGGGTTTGGCCAATAACTTCCTTGCACTCTCATTGAATTTCTTCCTCCATCCTATGAGGCCCTAAAATCTGGGAATTAGAGACAGGTGATGTTTATTTGTGGCTTTATTCTGTTTAATCTAGAAGGGAGCAAAAGTCTATGAGAATCCTTTCACTCAATGGAGAGTAGGATCAATGGAAGACATATTTTTACCTTTCAGTCTGAACTTCCCTCCGGTCTTTTATAATACGTGTTTTCATCATTTTACTGATTCATTACTCTTCTAAGGAACAGGCCTTTCCTGATAAAGCAACTATCTTTTTCCTGCATATGATCTGTTTGTAGAGCAGATGGGCTGTAATAAAATGTATTCCACATCTTGCCCTGGGACAGTATGCATGGAAGCACCTGGCACAGTCCCCCTAAAAATGGCCAGGTCTTCAATGTTGGCTGAAGTTGAACTGAAGGAAATCTCAATTACTCCCAATAACTCTATCTCAGTTATTAAAATAAATAATCAGCTTCTGGATTAAGGAAAACAACTCATCACAACATAAACCAAGATTCTCTGTATTGACAATGGAATAAGAATACACCTTCCCATTCTTGGTTACACATGACGTCAACTTCTCCAGAACTGTGTGCTTATCTGGTTCCGAAAACTGATAAATCAAACAGTAAAAAAAATACCCAGTGAAAAGGCTGAATACTCAATACAACTTAGGAAGGCAAAAAAGTATTTTAGTTGGTTCACATCGTACAGTCACAGGAAAAATGAATTCTCCACATACTCATCGCCAGTCTGTCACCCCACATACCGCCCAGCTTTATCCTCCAGTAGCTACCGATACACTTTCTAACATAGACATTGAACACCAGGCTGTGAAGTACGCGATGTTAAATGCATCTCAAAGTCAGTTATGATCTTATCTGAAGAACATAAACAGAATTGATTTTTTTGTACTCTCTCAGGTAGACTTCAAATCTGCTACTCGGAGAAAACTAAGGATTATTATTAGAACTGATATAGACAAAGTCTAATGAACCCTGATGTGAGGGCTGCATTTGGAAGAACATGAGCATGTCAGCCGTCAGCTCCTCTTAATGTGCAATCACTCAGCAACTGCCTTGGAATATCTCTCTTACTGAATTTTCTTGTTGTTTAACTTTCTGTGCTTCTCAAGCGTATTTCAAAACTCCTTAAAAGCAGAGATGAGGGGCTTCCCTGGTGGCGCAGTGGTTAAGAATCTGCCTGCCAATGCAGGGGACACGGGTTTGAGCCCTGGTCCAGGAAGATCCCACATGCCGCGGAGCAACTAAGCCCGTGTGCCACAACTACTGAGCCTGCGAGCCACAACTACTGAAGCCCGTGTGCCTAAAGCCTGTGCTCTGCAACAAGAGAAGCCACCACAATGAGAAGCCTGTGCACCACAACAAAGAGTAGCCCCCGCTCACTGCAACTAGAGAAAGCCCGCATGCAGCAGCGAAGACCCAATGCAGCCAAAAATTAAATAAATAAATAATTTTATTAAAAAAAAAAAACAGAGATGACTCTTGCTTAGTCACTGAAGGAAGGCAGGTTATCTGACTGTTCATTCTTTCATTAGACAACTTGTTAAAACACTATGCTTACAAGCTTAGCCAACATGACAGAACAGGATAAAAAGTCACAGTTCTTGTCCTCAACAGACTTACTTCTTTGCATCCCTCTTGAACCCATTCCTGGGAACTAAGGAGAAGCCCCACAGTTTTCTGTGCTCCAAGAAGAAGGCAGGAGCCTCCATGATGGACTCTTTCCAGGTAAGAGCTCCACTGTCCCAGGAGAATGGCACTCTAGAATCTGTGCTCCTGGCCAACATAGAGTGACTGTCGGACCTCTCACCTGACCAAGGACCATCCAAGCAGAAACTATTGAAGCCCTGCCTCTCAACACTGAAAGGGCCTTATACCACAATTTGAAAGTCACCGTTACACTCATAGGTTCAACCAATGTTTATTATGCAACTACTATGTGCTGTGCATTTTTTTAAGGTGCTGGTCATATGGTGCTGGACAAACTGACACCTTTCTTTGAAGAAAATAAACTCAAGGAGCCTTGTTGGGGGGGACCAAATCCTACACAACCCGTAATACACAACTAGCTCTAGCTGACGGTTGCTCTGAGTTGGGAGATGGAAGACTGGTCAAGGGATTTAATATCAGCTGTGCTGGTTGTGGGATCTAAACAGTGGCTGGGCTAGTTACTTAGCATCTGTAGGAAGTGGTGGAGATCATACACGGCTGTGAATTACTTATAAAGGAAAAACGTATGATATAGAAATTACATGTGTATACAATGAGACTCAATTTTATTTTTTGTTTACGTTTTTATTGAAGTACAGTTGATTTACAATGTTGTGCTGTTTTCAGGTGTACAGCACAGTGATTCAGTTATATATCCATATCTGTATCTATATCTACATCTATATATTCTTTTTCAGATTCTTTTCCCTTATAGGTTATTATAAAATATTGAGTATAGTTCCCTGTGCTATACAGTAGGTCCTTGTTGTTTATCTATTTTATATATAGTAGTGTGGGCCTTCCCTGGTGGCACAGTGGTTAAGAATCCACCTGCCAATGCAGGGAACATGGGTTCGAGCCCTGGTCCGGGAAGATCCCACATCCTGTGGAGCAACTAAGCCCATGAGCCACAACTACTGAGCCCGCACTCTAGAGCCCACAAGCCACAACTACTGAGCCTGTGCTCTAGAGCCCGCGAGCCACAACTACTGAAGCTCACGCGCCTAGAGTCCGTGCTCTGCAACAAGAGAAGCCACCGCAATGGGAAGCCCACACACCGCAACGAAGAAAGTAGCCCCCACTCGCCACAACTAGAGAAAGCCCACATACAGCAATGAAGAGCCAGCGCAGCCAAAAATAAAAAAATAAATATATATAGTAGTGTGTCTATGTTAACTCCAAACTCCTAATTTATCTCTCCCCTACCCCCTTTCCTCTTTGGCAAACATAAGTTTGTTTTCTATGTCTGTGGATCTATTTCTGCTTTATAAATAAGTTCATTTGTATCATTTTTTTAGATTCCACATGTAAGCAATATCATATGATATTTGTTTTTCTCTGGCTTACTTCACTCAGTATGAGAATCTCTAGGCCCATCCATATTGCTGCAAATGGCATTATTTCATTCTTTCTTTTTTTTTGTGGTATGCAGGCCTCTCACTGTTTTGGCCGCTCCTGTTGTGGAGCACAGGCTCCAGACGTGCAGGCTCAGCGGCCATGGCTCAGGCCCAGCCGCTCCATGGCATGTGGGATCTTCCCAGATCGGGGCATGAACCCATGTCCCCTGCATCAGCAGGCGGACTCTCAACCACTGTGTCACCAGGGAAGCCCTCATTCTTTTTTATGGCTGAGTAATATTCCATTGTATATATGTACCACATCTTCTTTATCCATTCATCTGTCCATGGACATTTAGGTTGCTTCCATGTCTTGGCTAGTGTGAATAGCACTGCAAGAGACTCTTAAAAATTCCTATGCCTATCCCCATTCTTATTATCCTTACATTGATTACTCAGATCATAATTTTAGAAGTCTTTTGGTCATGACTAATCATAAAAGCGAGATAATTTCAGTAATTAAAATTCCCAGTCTCTTGTAAGAGTCAAAATTCCAAAATATATATACGGTTTCATCAAGAGTCTTCCCAGGTAGGACGTGCTTCAGTTGGGAAGTCTCTGGTCGTACAGTCAAGGGTGTGGGACTTTTCACTGACCCCCTTGCCTTGCATTCCCTTTTCTTCACACCCAAGCTTGCTGGCCGGGGTTTCCCACTTCTTCAGGGGTCACCGTGGGTGGGAGTGAGTGCTGAGGACGGGAGAGTCTGATTGCAGGAGCAGGTCATGGCCCAGCCTTGATGCTCTGGAGCTGACTCTTTGTGGGAGAGATGTTCATCAGTGAACATCTGAAGGCCACTGCCTGGGCAATGGAAGTGGGCAGTAGCTCTCCACCATTCCTTTGCTAAGACCCACCCCAAGCCCTGCGTGAGCACCTGAGGGTGCCCCTGCAGCCTTCTTTCCTGAAGTTTCCTGCTCCTGGCAGGTCTCTTGAGTGGGCTTCTTTCCCAATGACCCAGCAAGGCACCCACCCCAGAGTCCATATCTGGCTTTCGCCCTACAGTCCAAAGGGCCATCTTCTCTCCCGTGGCCCTGCACCCTGCTGCTGTGGGCCACTCCAGCCAGTTTCCTGCTTGGAGGCTGGGCAGGCTTGAATCAGAGTATAAAACATTTCTATAAAAGAGAGTTGATGCATTTCTAAGAAACTTTCTGTAAAAGAGAGTTGATGCTTCTAAGAAAACTAGGTTGAATGCTCTGGAAAGGCATTATCAAAAATTTTTGAAAAGGGCTTCCCTGGTGGCGCAGTGTTGAGAGTCCGCCTGCCGATGCAGGGGACACGGGTTCGTGCCCCGGTCCAGGAAGATCCCACATGCCGCAGAGCGGCTGGGCCCGTGAGCCATGGCCGCTGAGCCTGTGCGTCCGGAGCCTGTGCTCCGCAACGGAAGAGGCCACAACAGTGAGAGGTCCGCGTACCGAAAAAAAAAAAAAAATTATTGAATAACTTAGGAGAAAAAAATGGACAAAGAGGGAAAGAACCATATATTTAAAAATCCGTCAAGAAGGTCTCTGTATTCAAATTGTTTCACAAGTAACTCGAGGTCCGCTTCTCTTTAAAGACACCAGAACTGGAAGGGGCAGGACTGTAGTATTAGGGGTGCAGTTTGTACAGAATGGATGGGGAGGCAATGCAAGCAGCAGGCCCCCATGCAAAGAAAAGGCCCAGCTCCTAAGCAAAAAGTTAGTGAAGAAATCAACATTTACAAGGTTTATGTCAAAATAAAATACCCAATGTACACATGTATCATATTTACGATTCTCTGTTTGAACCAGGTTTTTCAACTGCCTGACCCTCTCCCCACCATTGCTGACTTTGTGAACACGGAGAGCTTCCATTCTTCCGTCGTCTCCTTTCCTCAGGTTGTAGAATCAGGAGACAAAAGGAAAACCCCAAAAAATCTGAGGTAGAAAACAAAAGCAAAACCTCTTCTCATTTTGGTTCTCCCTTAAGTTATCCTCCCCTGTTTTTTCTTTCAAGTCTCAATTCTATTAGTCTACTTATATGTCCACTTTTGCACTTCATAATCCCTCAGAAAGTCATACAGGCTGGTTTCCATGAAGGGAATTCATCACCCCCCAAAGTAAGCTCCTCAGTCTTCTTCCATCGAGTTACTTCCTGGAGCAATGACAAGGGTGCCCACCCTGGTTCCTGGGCTGTTGAGTTGGGTTTTCTTCCTCTTTCTCTGACTACTTATTTTTCCTCTTCTTCCATGGTGCCTTCATGGGCACAACCAAGGTCCTCTTGTTTCAGCTTCTTCTCTCCCCCTTGCTCACAACTCCTTGTTATTTCAACTCACGCTTCTGGGGTGTTGCCAACGGTGTCCGGGTGCCCATAGCTGAGAGCACTGCACTTTGCCACTGGCAGGGATGCAGTAAAGCCCGTGAATAAATGGGTAACTTCCACTGTCAGCCTTGACTTCTCCCCAGACTCCAAATCCACATACTCAGGGGCTATCACTGGGCAGTGGCCAACAGGGACAGTTACTCAATTAAGACTCTTTTCCTTTATCTGGGCTCCAGAAGTGGTAATAAAATATCACTGATGATAATAAAATGACAAACATTATATTATAAACAGTATGAGGCATGTCAAGGACTTACAAAGTGCTGGGAACATAGCTAGCCCTCCACAAACAGCAGCTTTGTTAACTGCTTGTTAGATAGCACCTCACATCTGTCCTCTGTGCCCTGCTTCAGTAACCGAATTAGCACAGCTTTAATCACTGAGACCAGTAATCAATTTCTGAGTCATTTTCTACTTCTTTCTCAAGCCTCACATCCAATAAATTGCCAAATCCCGCCCATTCCCCCAACCTCCCCCAAAATCTAAAAATTAAATCTTAAAGCTGAGCTGTGTTCCTCTTTATGTTCCCACAGCCACTGACCTACTTTGGGCCCTCGTCACATTTCATCTAGACCCTGCAGGAGGCCCCTCACTGGGTTACTGTACAATGGACTCCCTTGTAGAGTACTAGCCCATAATAGTTCCCCTTGGCTTCGAAAATACCCTTATACGGTTGCCAGTAATGTCCCTACGTAATACTGTCTTTAAACGGCTCAGAAACTTTCAATGGCTCTTTACCACCTGAGGAATCAATCCAGGTGATTCTAAGCAACGAATGGCCTGACCTCAACCCACCTTTCCAACTTCCTCTCCCAGGTGCAGGCAGGCAGGCACCTGTGATTCCCTGCACGTGGCACCTTCTCAGATTCCCAGTCTTCCAATCATTGTACACCCTTGTGCACAAGAAACTTTGCTTCCATTTCAGACCATAAAAGTCCTACCTGTATTTCAAAGCCCATCATTTTCCTGATGTTCTCCTAAATAAACTTTCTTTGGAATTAAAGAATTAATTCCTTCTCCATCTTTCTGTGCTACTTCCTCAAAACTGTCATAAACCATGTATTTTTCCATGTTTAATAATAACCTATACACACACATACATTATATGCAAATATATTTCGACACATACATATATGTTACAGACTAATAGACTACATGCTCATTGAAGATTTTACTTATCTTAATTTTACTAACAGAGCAGTGGATGGGTTCAAAAATGAATGAATGAATGTATGAATATATTCTATGCTATATATATCTACCTGTGAGTTATGGCATTTTGAAATGTGTTATAAAATATATGGCAGGAAACACATTTTTTTCCAGATTATATAAAATAAATCCCCAAAGTTGTTAGTCAACACTGGCTTATATATTATCTATTATAAATTTATTACAATCTAAAAAACTTTGTGGCTGAACAATGAAGATCAGACTTCAAATCAGATGGACTTAGGCTCACTTTGTGCTACATTTTTCACATATTCCTATTACAGGGGCAGAAATCCTATAAAATACCCTGGTGCCTTCTAGATCCTTCCATCTCTCTACTTTGAGCATCCACTGTCTTATGACTTCCAGTCCTATTGGGTTTCTGACAGTTTCTTCCTCTCTGTGTGAGACCTCCAGTACAGAGTCTGGGGATGACTCACCTGGCATTTTTATTTGACTATTCCTTTAAATTCCTTTAAAGATATTCCTTTAGATGTATCTGGCCCCTTGCCTCCACATGCTACACTCCTAGACAAGCAAACTGTGCCAACCCAAACTTCCAGAGACCAAATTCTCTCCTGGAACTTGGTACTCTTTCCTTAACAGATGCCTGGAGTCTATTAAACTGATAGAAGTCTCTGGTGAGAGACCCAATTCCTGGGTGTTAGGGAATGATCTCCCACTTGTATATAATAAGGGACAATTCGACAGAAAGCCCCTTTGAGAAGAAAAAAAGGCAAAAGCCCTGAAGAAAAGAAGTATCAAAAGTCTCACTGAAAAGAGATCCCTGCAGAAGAATGTAACTATAATTTGTGTCCATAGTTCAGGAAACATTCAATTACCTTATTAGATAATAGGGATATGTACAATGTTTAGATTCTCTACTTCTACTCATTCTCTTTATGCATGCCATCGTACCATGAGGTCAGCCTGGATAACTTCTACCTTTCAACACACACTTTAGACAACAGTCTTCCAAGGGCCATCTCCTACCTTGATGTTCCTCTCAGTGTGCTTTACTTCACACCTTTATTTTAATATCTATCACCTCATTTTGCATTAAACATCTGACTCCCTCCACCAGTAGGAAATCTGAGTGCTTAGAGGATAGAAACTATTTTTATTTTAATTAAATATCTTCTGCTGCTATTCAGATCCCCAACCGGAGTCATCAGCCCTTAAATGTTGGTGGAAGGAACAAACCTGAAAGAATCAAGGCTTTGATTCCATCTAAATGACAACACTCCAAGTTGGAAAATAAGTTCTTATTCTTGATCCTGACAATTGTTCCAGAACCCCCAAGTGGCGGATGCATATTTGGGGAACAAGTTAGATGCCTTTGGAAGATGCAGTCATTTTCCTGCCGTGCGGTGTAATATCCTCAGCTAATCATGATGTTCTGGTTCCACGATGATGGGGGTTCTGTTGGGGAAAAGGATCTCGGAATTTTTGAAGCTGAAATGGTGCTCCTTCAACTATTGCAGACCCTGCATTCGATAATGCCAAGTGGAATTCAGCTTTGCGGTACTGTTCTCTCTTTGGGTGGGATACTGCTTTAGGGAACCCTTTCAGGCACCCAGATGGCAGACAAATGTGAACCCAGCACGTGCTTCAGCCCGAGACTTTAAGTGCTGCTTAGTAATATAAATTGGGTGTATTTTTGGCTGGATTATGCCTATGAAGAGGAAGAAAGTACTCAGTGCCTGTGTTTGAGACATGTTCATACTTCCTCCACACAGTTCTCAGAAAATCTGGGGTAGGTTGTGGGGAGTGGGTATCAGGGCTGGTCTGATCCTCTCTTAAACTCTCGTTAAAGAAAAAACCAGGACTTCCCTGGTGGCGCAGTGGTTGAGAGTCCGCCTGCTGATGCAGGGGACGCGGGTTCGTGCCCCGGTCCCGGAAGATCCCACATGCCGCAGAGCGGCTGGGCCCGTGAGCCATGGCCGCTGAGCCTGCGCAACAGTGAGAGGCCCGCGTACAGCAAAAAAAAAAAAAAAAAAAAGAAAAAAAAAAAGAAAAAGAAAAAACCAGTGACTAGAAATCAGACAGAGTTTGGCCCCATATAACTTGGATTCTATTGTTGGAGCCTCATGCGGTTAAGATGAGGACTGCCCAGTCTTACTGCTGTGTATTGTGACGGTCTCTGCAACGGACTGAACTGTGTGTCCCCAACCTCCCCCCCTCCCCCCGCCCTGCCCCGCCCCGGCCCACCCCATATTCGTATGTTGAAATTCTAACCTTCCAGCACGATGCTCTCAGGAGATGGGGCCTTGGGAGGTGGCCAGGTCATGAGGGTGAAGCCCCAAGATGGGATCAGTCCCTTTTAGGGACCCCAGGGAGCTCTGTCACCCACTCTCTGCCATATGAGGACACAGTGAGAAAACAGTTCTGCCACCAAGAAGGAGGGAGTTCACCAGAAGCCCCTCCACGCTGGCACCCTGATCTCAGACTTCAGCCTCCGGAACTGTGAGAAAGAAATTGCTGTTTTTTTAGTAGCCTCCTAGCCTGTGAAACTTGGTTAGAGCAGCTTGAACGGAGTAAGACAGTCTTATGCAGGCTACAGGGTCCACCTTGCAGAGGTGGGCAGGGGATTCTGCTCCGAGCATCTCCCTCTTCCAGGAGCTGGGCTTCTGAGTGGGGAAGGGATCCTCTTCCTCAGTGGCACGGGGTGTTGCCCCATGGGCTCACGGGTGTGGCAATGAGCTACGCAGCGTCCCCACCCCCGTCATGACGCTGCTGAAAGCCTGTCACAGGCCCGAGGGTGGCCAGCAGCCGGGTCTGAGAGCACGTGTACACCCTTTCCTCGTGGGGTTTCCCAAGTTTTAGAATGATCGATGCTATGAGAACCGGATGATGCGGTTCCAGCCCACTACCTGGAGTTGCCCAGATCACGCGCTCCTGGGCATATCAGCATCGACAGAGCCCTGGGGAACAGAGGAATCGAAGCGCAAGCGATGGAGGATGTATTCCACAGCTGTGGCACTGAGGTCCCACATGCAACGCTCTGGAATACTTAGAATAACCCTGAGTGGGCTGAGCTCCAACAAATCAGGAAAGGATGCACTGGACATACAAAGCCGTAGGATTTTACTTTGTCAGCATTAGCTGCAGATAAAGGCACGGTATTTACTCTACCTCTTTGTCTTCAGGCACTCAACTTTATGTTATGGCTGCTAGGATTTAGAATTACTTTAAGTATATGAAATAATATTCTACTATCTCTGAGGAGTTATTCTAAGCAAATAATTCAGCTACTAGAAATTGCTGGTCTCTCCTTGGCCCAGAAAAATTTCGCTTACAAACACTTCCTTTTCTTAGGGACAAAACTATTTTGTAGCCAAGGTTCTCTCTTCCACATAGCATTTTAATACAAAGCTTTAGGCTGAAGGGGATCCTGTTTTCCTTGCGTTTATGTTGATAGTTGGCTAAGCAAACAATTACTGTGTTCATCAGACTTCAGGTTGAAACAACAGATGCAGAGCTGGAGAGGAAGGGGTTTCTCTTCTGCTTCTGATATGATAATGCAACGGAGAAAATTAGTTTTCTTTAATGTAGCCCCAAACACCATCTATCGACACATTATCAAGTGAAGTCACCTCTTTTATGTTGCACTCTGAAAAATTTTTAATATTCATGTGGAAATAAGAAATGCTTAGAGTTAGAAAAAAAGAAATGTAACAAAAAAAATTCCTCCAGGATGTAGCTCAATTGCCAAGTCATCATTTAAATGACAAAACAGGTAATATTGATGCTAGAACTGAAGGGAATCACTAGAAATATCATTAAGTCAGGGTGACTTTAATATGATATTAACATGATTTGACTTTAATGTAGGTAACTTATCGATATCTTTTGATTTTTTTAGAGCCAAAAACCAATCAACTGCTTTACAATGCAAGAGTACCATGAAGATCAAATAACTAAGTGTTAATAAAAAAGACTACATTTCCAGTAACTCTGAAGTCTGGCGTTTTTTTGGTTTCCCTAAGGGATTGCATCAGTGAACAGGTTTGAGTTTTATTGGCTAAAGGGAACAATTGTCTGTAAATACAGGCATTTTGACTTATAAAAGGTACTTGTAATATAGAGGGAGGATGCCAGAAATTACAGACATTGTGGAACTATAAAAAAAAAACTATTTAAAAAGGCATCCCATAGGATGTCCTACGACATTGATCTACTTGGAAACAGCTTTATATTTCCTCTGATTCTCCCATCCAGTAGTAGACTTAGGGGATGCGGGGAGGAAAAGAAAGTAAATAATGGAAAAAAGTAAGAAAAGTATGGCAGGGAGGGGTGGGGAGACTTCCCTGGTGGCGCAGTGGTTTATAATCTGCCTGCCAGTGCAGGGGACACAGGTTCGAGCCCTGGTCTGGGAAGATCCCACATGCCATGGAGCAACTGAGCCCGTGCGCCACAACTACTGAGCCCGTGTGCCACAACTACTGAGCCCATGTGCCACAACTACTGAGCCCGTGTGCCACAACTACTGAAGCCTGCATGCCTAGAGCCCATGCTCTGCAACAAAGAGAAGCCACCACAGTGAGAAGCCTGCACAATGCAACGAAGAGTAGCCCCCGCTCACCGCAACTAGAGAAAGCCCACGTGCAGCAACAAAGACCCAATGCAACCAAAAATAAATAAATAAATGAATAAGTAAATTAAAAAAGAAAAAAAAAACACAAAAGTATGGGGGGGGGAGGTAGAGAGTGAATCATGTAAGAGGGCTTGAAAGTAGGAGAATATTTATAATTATAAATATAAATTGACCAGTAGAGAAAAGGGCCACAAAGAGTTCCAAAGGAAAATAAATAAGAAATGAGTGTTTGGTTTGTTTATTTTTTAAAAAAGGTACAACTCATATAAAATCTCTGAAGTAGGAAAAGTCTTGAGTCCATGTAGTAGCCCCTTTCCCTTTCTTAAGGCAAAAATGCATTTACATTATAGCACAGACATGGCTGTTCCAAACAGGGTTTACTGGGGAGTGTGTTTAAATTTCTCACCTTCTCTAGAGAGGGTTCCCCTCCTTAGGAAGACAGAAATGCTTGTTGTAAGTTTCAGGAACAGAATCAAATCTTTATAAGGTACAAAAATGACAATTTTTTTTTTAAAGTCATGCATTTTGCACTCAGACCAAAACCCCTGCTACTTAAAGTGTGGTCTTTGATCCTGGCAATATGGGAGTCAGCTAGGAACTTGTTAAAAATGCTGATCCTCAGGCTCCATCAGCAAGCTACCCTGTCTGAATCTGCATTCAGCAAGACGCTCGATTCCTATGATCAGTAGTTTCAGATGCACTAGTCTAAATAACTGTTATGAGAGATAAACTGAGTTTGTTTAGGTGGGTATCATTTATGACAACTTTACCTCGTAGTTATGTTCATATAATTTGAACGGCCCTAATTCCAACTTTTCTTTTATTAGTTATTACTAAGACTCTCTCTAATTGTACATATTTGTGAGTGGCATTAAAAATTATGTAAGAAACCGAATTCAAAGTAATGAAAAAGTAAATAGACTCACATTAAAATGCATTTGCACAGAAATTCTGCCTCTAGCTCTCGTCATCATTTCATGAAAGGGGAACACATAGCAGAGTTTCTACATAGCAAACAGGAAACTCATACTGCGGTACTATGTCCAAGCATTTGAACTGTAGGATAATAAGGCCTTGCACAGTAAAAGCCCTGTGGCATTTCATGTTGTCTTGCTGAGAGCTGACTGCAGTTATTCTTTAAAGCAGAGGTCCCCAACCTTTTTGGCACAAGGGACCAGTTTCGTAGAAGACAATTTTTCCACGGATGGCGAGGTGGGGGGATGGCTTGGCGGTAATGGGGGGGATGGTTCAGGAGGTAATGGGGGGGATGGTTCAGGCAGTAATGGGGGGATGGTTGAGGCGATAATAGGGGGATGGTTCAGGAGGTAATGGGGGGGATGGTTCAGAAGATAATGGGGGAGATGGTTCAGGAGGTAATGGGGGGACGGTTCAGGCGGTAATGGGGGGATGGTTCAGGAGGTAATGAGGGGATGGTTCAGGAGATAATGTGGGGATGGTTCAGGAGGTAATGGAGGGATGGTTCAGGTGGTAATGGAGGGATGGTTCAGGCGGTAATGGGGGGATGGTTCAGGAGATAATGGGGGGATGGTTCAGGAGGTAATGGGGGGATGGTTCAGGAGATAATGGGGGATGGTTCAGGAAATAATGGGGGGATGGTTCAGGAGGTAATGGGGGGATGGTTGAGGTGATAATAGGGGGACGGTTCAGGAGGTAATGGGGGGATGGTTCAGGAGATAATGGGGGAGATGGTTCAGGAGGTAACAGGGGGATGGTTCAGGCGGTAATGGGGGGATGGTTCAGGAGATAATGGGGGGACGGTTCAGGAGGTAATGGAGGGATGGTTCAGGCGGTAATGGGGGGATGGTTCAGGAGATAATGGGGGGATGGTTCAGGAGGTAATGGGGGATGGTTCAGGAGATAATGGGGGGATGGTTCAGGAGGTAATGGGGGATGGTTCAGGCGGTAATGGGGGAATGGTTCAGGAGATAATGGGGGGATGGTTCAGAGATAACGGGGGATGGCTCAGGAGGTAATGGGGGGATGCTTCAGGAGATAATGGGGGCATGGTTCAGGAGGTAATGGGGGGATGGTTCAGGAGGTAATGGGGGGATTGTTCAGGAGATAATGGGGGGATGGTTCAGGAGATAATGGGGGGATGGTTCAGGAGGTAATGGGGGGATGGTTCAGGAGGTAATGGGCGGATGGTTCAGGCGGTAATGGCAGATGGGTCTGGCGGCAATGCGAGCCATTGGAAGCGGTGGGGAGCTGCAGATGAAGCTTTGCTCGCTTGCCCACTGCTCACCTCCTGCTGTGTGGCCAGTTCCTGACAGCGGTCTGCGGCCCAGGGGTTGGGAACCCCTGGTTTAAAGGAATCATTACTCTCAGCATTTCTGTCATGTTTTCTCAGAAAATGTTAAAGGCCATTTCACTTTCCTAAGAAAAAATTACCTAACATTTAATGAGTCAGAGACATATCATTTTATTTGGTTTCTGTCTGCAGTAGGCAAAGATCACAACCAAAGTTTTAACCCAGGATGTGCTGGGGAGTTAGAATAATTGATCCAGAGCCATGGTTTTGGGGAAGGTTAGAGATGGCAGGAATCCTATATTAGTGCCAAGATGGTTTCAAGGAGGAAGGTAAATGATGGAGGCAAGCTTAGAGAGTGGGGAGACCGAACTTCAAGGATTTCCCGTTCCATTTGGCTCTCCCCAAACTTAGAGGGTGATGAACAAGCCCATCTGGGAACATTCGGTAGATGGACTGTCTAATTTCGAGAAATGTAGTTCGAGAAAGTTTCCATCTTGTCTCAAATAATTATTTCCATCTTGTGGAATAATTATTATAATTATAATGATTATTTCAAATTATTTGAAATAATCCCATCTTGTCTCAAATAATTATTTCACCTTTCATTTTTCTCCTGCCCATTAATTTCCCTTTTATATGCCAAGCACTGAGCTTGAGCTGGAAACTTGAGATAAAGAGACATCCTAAGAAATTTTCCCCGATTTTGAATCCTGGTGTCCCACAGGCTTCTGTCCTTGGTCACCTTTACTCTTATTTATATAGTTTTCCTGAGGCTATCACAAACCACCTTCTAACACTCAGCTTTTTACTCAAGATTTCACATCTCTGAGGTCCAGATTAATATTTCTGATTGCCCTTGGATGTTACCAAAAATTTTTTTTTGAAATCAGCTCAAAATCATCAGGATAAATCTACTTGCATTCTCATGAAGCAGATTTTCTTTCAGAATTCAGTTTTCATTTAATAGGACAATAGCACTTTCATCCATTCAAACATAAACACAGAGGTTTCTTGGATTTATCTCACCTCTCACTCATTCCCCAACCAGGGCCGGTTGCATGGGCACACGAGCTGGGCAGTCAAATAGGATCCTGCGCTCAGAAGAACTCTGTGCTTGGTTTAATGCTCTGCTGTTGCTATCTCAAAATTCTTAATAATTTTTGAACAACAAGCTCCACATTTCATTGTGAATTGGACCCTATGAATTATATGACTGGCTGTGTCCCCAAATCCTATAAATTCTGTCCCTAGTCCTGCCTCTCTATAATCTGTCCCTACACCCTGTTGTCAGAATTAGTTTCATAAATAAAATCTAGGCACTTCTCACCTCCATTATTTTTGTTTTTAAAGACTAAAGTTCTGCTATCAATTTCCCAAAGAGTAAAGTTAAAACAAGTGTTTTGGGCCTTGACTGCAATTAATTCACCAGTGTAAATTCCCAAGCATCTTTACCTCTACCTACCTACAGGGGGCATCCGCCCTGGCGTTCATGTGTCTGTGTCAATATCACATGGACTTGAAGTCACTTCTTCCTTTCTATATTTGACAACTCTATCCATCCTTCAAGATTCAATTTTACTAATGAGGTGTATGGCTCTTCATCGCTTTTCATCACTCTCTCTGGGTAGGGCCCCTCACCTTGGGTCAACTGTACTGCAGGGAAAAAGATTGCCAGCTGATTCACCTAGGGCTCCAGGGCAATGAGGAATGACTCTCTTCCAGCCCACGGTTTCTTCCAGCAGCGTGGCTGATGACAAGAATAGGTGAGGAAACTCAGGCAGGTAATTAATTACCTTGGCTTTGACCAAAGTCAGAGGGAGAAAAAAACATATGCTCCCAAACCACATCTTCTCTCCAGGGCATCGGTTCAAGCTAGACTTTTCATACCAATCCCAAATGCTTCCTTTCTTGACTTCATTTCTTCTCTGTGGTACAAAACTCTCCCAATGCTTCTTTCCAGATCTTCCTGAAGATGGCACTAACTCACCCGCTTGAAATCATGGCCTACGTTTCATGGCTGTTTTCCTAGCTCTGTGCATGACTTGACTCACCTCACCCCTTCCAGGCACTGCAGGACTGTCCACAGTCCAAAGTTCCCTCTCCTTCTTTTCCATTTCTCTCTGTAAGGAATAAAGGCCCTGAACTCATGCCCCTGAATGCGTGACCTCACACTATGCTTGTTCTACAAACTAGTCCCGACTAACAACGAACAGTGAAATCCTTGACAGCAAGGGCCACGTCTGATATTTCTGGATCTTTTCACATCTATTTCATAAGATAGGCTGTAAAATGTTTAGTCAATGGGATGGAGAATGGATTGACCTTGTTAATTCTTATGTTCCTGTAAGAATAGAAACTTAACTTCACTCAACTTTTCTGTACCTCACCATTTCACTTTAAAAATTATGATTTTCACTATTACATTAAAAACCACCTCCATTAGAGAAAAAAATAGAAGATGGGTGAAAATGTATAACTGAAGATCACCAAATACATATAAATGATTGAATTTTTTTTTGCAATTCAGTCCTATAGTTTAAAAAAATCTCTTCAATATGTCTTAATTTCCAAAATAGCCTAACTATAAGTAGAACCATTTATTTAATAGACATTTATTAAGTCCATACTAACTATTGTGCTTAGTCGAGAAACATATAACTCAATAATCTAAAAAGGAAGAGGGATATATTTACAAATACATCATAAGATAATATAAGGTAGGTATAAGTATCAAATGCCCTAAAGACAAGCATGCCTTTGACCTAGCAATTCCATTTCCATGTATTTATAATAAAGAAATAATTTAAGAAGTGAACCAGTATTCAGCAATAATCATCTTGATTGATATACTAAAAGATTTGAGATAAAACCTACTACCTGGCTATACATGCAAGATAATTCAGCCTTTAAAAATGATGTTGTATAAATTTGTCTTGTTTTAGAAAGAAGTTAGCTATGTTCTTTCCCTGACAACTGGCTGTAATCACATGATGGATATTGTGTTACTAACATGTTTAAGAGTATGAACGTAAAACAAATATTTAAAAATCGTTTTCTCTCTATATAATTGCTAACACATTTCAAGGATGACCAGCTTCAAGATTATTTTATTGTGCCCTTTAAACTCTCTACAAAATAAAATTTTTCTTGTCTTTAAATGTCAAAGTGTGACCTCAGAAAGCAACATTGCATGAATGTGCAGTGACAGTTATGCACGGGAGTTGGCATGTTAGGCATATGCACAGGACATATTAAAACAAACCTCTAAAGTACCCATTTGCTTAGACTCTGACCTCACTTCTGCATAAGATGCAAACACGTATCCGTGCATGCACATACAGGCACACACACCTCAAAAAATCATAGGCAATGATATTCCTATAGAATACATTCAAATACTTTTTGCGTTGCAGTAATGAAAAGAATGTATTCTAATGTTTGTGTCACATAATAAGAATGTCAAACCAATCAAGTTTCCTTAAAACAAGGCAAGCACACAAATAAACACACAAGCAAAAAACATGCATCCCATTAATTCACACCAACAAAATCAATTCTTTTACAAAAGAGGATGCTTTTCTTTGGTAGAGCATTGTGGTCATCACACTCTGAAAGTGTATTTTCTCAGCATGGAGAATATTGTGTGCTTTTCCTCAAATATTAGTCCATTTCTTTTCCTCATATAATAAAAATGATACTGGAAGGTTAATGATGTGAAACCCTACAGGCAAAATGAAGCTACTATCCTCTTTCTGCTGAAAAGACCATAGTAATGCAATGTGAAAAAATTAGAAAAGAGATCAAGAGTCTCAGACGGGGGCCTTCCCTGGTGGCACAGTGGTTAAGGATCCACCTGCCAATGCAGGGGACACAGGTTCGAGCCCTGGTCCGGGAAGATCCCACATGCCGCGGAGCAACTAAGCCCGTGTGCCAGAACTACTGAGCCTGCGCTCTAGAGCCCGCAAGCCACAACTACTGAGCGTGTGTGCCACAGCTACTGAAGCCCATGCACCTAGAGCCCGTGCTCTGCAACAAGAGAAGCCACCGCAATAAGAAGCCCGCGCACCGCAATGAAGAGTAGCCTCAGCTCACCGTAACTAGAGAAAGCCTGCGCACAGCAACAAAGACCCAGCGCAGCCAAAAATAAAAATAAATAAATAATTTGCTTAAAAAAAAAAAAAAAGAGTCTCAGATGGAAATTCAGTTTATGACATATTTTTACCAGAGCAGGGGCTCCACTTTACTAGATAGCATATAGACATACATATAGGTATTTAATTCATGGTTAAGAGGATTCAAGACGTTATAACCAAGGGGCAAACTAGGTTGAGTTATATCATAGTCTATACCAATATATCTTTGAATTCCTTTGTATTGGTAATCCCAGACATAAGTGAAACACAAATATGTGATCACACAATCTTCAAAATACAAAGTGTCTTTTTATGCACATAGCACCACATTGGGCTTTAAAATAACACTCATGTTTGAATTTCAGCAGAATTGCATGTGTTAATTACAGGAAAATCTAAATATTCAAAGATACAGCTTTCTGCTAAAAAGCCCTAAAATAGCTATAGAGTCAATAATAAAAATCTTTTAGTAAATAGAAAACTTGTTAATAGTTCCACTCAGGTCAAAAATATTTACTTAACTTATTAAGTACAATAATTTCATTATTACTAAACAAGAAAGAGAACAAAAGTATCTGAATTTTCAGAGTCACCACCAATACACCTCATTACAAGTTACATCTTAAAACAAACCATAACCCCTAAAACCAAGAACAAGACAAGGATGTTCACTACAGCCACTTCTACTCAACATGCCAATAGCAGTCCTGGCCAGAGTAATTAGTCAAGAAAAAGAAATAAGAGGAACTTAGATTGGAATGGAAGAAGTAAGACTATCTCTGTTCACAAATGATATGATCTTACCTGAAGAAAATCCTAAAAATCCAGAAAACAACTTTTAGAACTGATAATTAAGTTCAACAAGGTTGCAGAACATGAGATCAATATACAAAAAGTCATTTGCTTTTCTACACAATGGGCGATCTGAAGGTGAAATTAAGAACAAAATTCCACTTACAGTAGCATCAGAAAGAAAATATCTAGGAATAAATTTAGCAAAATAAGTGCAAAACCTACACTGTGAAAAAAATTTTTTAGTGTTGAAAGAAATCAAAGAAGATCTAAATAAATGTAAAGACATTCCACGTTCACAGATTGGAAATTATAATATTGTTAAGATGGCAATACTCTCCAAATTAACCTACAGATTCAACAAAATCTCTATCAAAATCTCAGCTGTTATCTTTTTTTTCCTTGCAGAAATTAACAAGCTGGTCCTAAAATTCATATGAAGATGCAAGGGCATGGAGTAGTCAAACAAACTTAAAAAAGAAGAACAAATATGGAGAACTCATATTGCCCAGTTTCAAAACTGGGAAAGACTACAGTAATCACGACAGTGAAATACTGACATAATGGTAGACGTGTAAATCAATGGAATAAAGTTGAGAATCCAGAAACAAATCCTTAGATTTACAGTCAACTGATTTCTTCAATGATGACAAGAAAATTTAATGGAAAAATGATAGTATTTTCAACAAACAGACAGCCACATGCAAAAGAATGAAATTGGAGCTCTAACCTTACAACGTATACTAAAATTAACTCAAAATGGAACACAGATCTACATGTAAACATTAAAACTATAAAACTCTTAGAAGAAAATGCAGGGATATATCTTCATGACTTAGGAGTAGGCAATGGTTTTCTTGGATATGACAAAAAAAAAAGTAAGCAACAAAAAATAAAACTAGATAAATTGGACTGCATCAAAATTAAAAATATTTGTGCTTCAAAGGACACCGTTAAGAATTTGAAATGAAAAACCACAGAATCTTAGGAAACATTTGAAACTCAACAATATGAAGAAAAGCCAATTTAAAAATGAGCACAGGATCTGAGCAGACATTTCTACAGAGAAGATATAAAAATGGCCAATAAGCAAATGAAAAGTTCCTCAATGTTGCTAGTCATTTGGGACAATACAAATCAAAACCACAATGAGATACCACTTCACACCTACTAGGATGCTAAAATGAAATAAAAAGATAGATGGTATCACCTCACACCGGTCAGAATGGCCATCATCAAAAAGTCTACAACAATAAATGCCGGAGAGGGTGTGGAGAAAAGGGAACCCTCCTAACTGTTGATGGGAATGCAAACTGGTATAGCCACTATGGAGAACAGTATGGAGGTTCCTTAAAAAACTGAAAATAGAGCTACCATGTGATCCAGCAATCCCACTCCTGGGCATTTATATAGAGAAAACCGTAAGTCGAACAGATACATGCACCCCAATGTTCATTGCAGCACTATTCACAATAGCCAGGACATGGAAGCAACCTAAATGTCCATCAACAGAGAAATGTATATATGTGGTACATATATACAATGGAATATTACTCAGCCATAAAAGAGAACAAAATAATGCCATTTGAAGCAACATGGATGGACCTAGAGATTCTCATACTGAGTGAAGTAAGTCAGACACAGAAAGACAAATATCATATGATATTGCTTATATGTGGAATCTAAAAATACGGTACAAATGAACTTATTTACAAAACCAAAATAGAGTTACAGACATAGAAAATAAACTTATGGTTACAGGAGGGTAAGGGGGGGAGGGATACATTGGAGATTGGGATTGACACATACACACTACTATATATAAAATAGATAACTAATAAGGACCTACTACTGTATAGCACAGTGAACTCTACTCAATACTCTGTAATGGCCTATATGGGAAAAGAATCTAAAAAAGAGTGGATATATGTATCTGTATAACAGATTCACTTTGCTGTACACCTGAAACTAACACAACATTGTGAATCAATTATACCCCAATAAAAACTAAAAAAAAAAAGACAGATGTTAACAAGTATCGGCCACAATGTTGAGAAATCTGAACCCTCATTCATTTGCTGCTGGTAATGTAAAATGGTGCTCTCATTTGGGAAAACAGTCTGGCAGTTCCTCAAATTATTAAAGATGGAGGTACCATATGACCCAGCAATTCCACTCTTAGACATATACTCACAATAAATGAAAGCACACCTCCACATAGAAACTTGTACATGAATGTTCTTGTAGCATTAGTATAACAGCCAAAAAAAAGTGAAAACAAATCAAATGTCCATCACTTGAAGACTGGATAAACAATGTGTGGTATATCCATACAATGGAATATTCAGCCATAAACAGGAATGAAGTATCAATACATGTTACAAAATGAATGATCCTTGAAAACATGGTGCTAAGATAAAGAAATCAGTTACAAAAGGTCACACCCTGTATGGTTCCATTTATATGAAAGGTCTAGAAGAAGCAAATACAGAGAGAGTCGATTCATGGCTAAGAGGGATAGGAGGAGAGGAGAATGAGGAGTGATAGATAACGGGTACCGGATTTCTTTGGGGGTTAATGAGAATGTTCTAGTATTAGATAGTGGTAATAATTGCACTACAGGGTGACTACATTAAAACTCACTGAAGTGTACATTTGAAAGTGTGGATTTCACGGCATGTGAACTTAATAAAGCTGTTATTAAAAAATCATCTTTACAGCAACAGAACCACTGCTTCTTTGGCATGGAGAATGTGCAACTATAGCTAAAATACTCATTTTCTGCTCGTTGAAAAACTGTATAAAATTGGGCCAGAGATGTTTTGGCTGCCATTAGAAAGCACTTAGAATGAAGACCAACTACTTGCACAATGGTCTGAGCTGTGTTTGATATTTTCTTGCTTGCACTGTATCAATCTAATTATGCTGACACTTCTCTAGATAAGAAAGCACTATTCTGAGAATCAGAAGGCCTTGCTTGCAATCACCTGTCTGCTACCATATGATCATACCAAGGAACTTAAGCATTTCTGTTTGGAAGAGGGATTTTCTTTCACCATGCCTACCTCAAAAAGATGTCATAAATTTAAAACAAGATCTACTTAGAGGCACTGTACTTTCATATAAATACAGTAACTGTAGTTATTAATGGTAATAACTATTACAGGTATTGATGTTTATATTGTTAACTACCATCTACAATGTAGCTTGCATATGAAATACATATTTCTTGGGCAGGTATATGATAGTTACTTTCCAATATCAAAAGGAATTTCAATATTCCAGACACCAGGACGTCTTAGTATCTGAATAAGCATACTTGACCACTGTAAGCTCCATATAAGATCCGTGTAGCGCACGCTGCTAAATACCTCGCACAAAACATACGCACATCGTGTGGATTATCGTCTTATGCCTTCAATCACCAGCTTAACTTGATCTTCCATAATTTTACATCTACTTTGACTAAGATATATACTTACTAATAAATCTAAGAAGAACACACAAAAAAGGTCAAGCCTTTACATCTATCCCCACTGAAATTAAATTGCTTGCACACAAAATCAAGTTCAAGTAAACCTAGTAGGCCTAAAATCGTGTATTTAAGAGAGGGAAACACTAATTTAAGTGATTATATTACTTAAGCGACTTTAAGACAATATAATTTTACCTCCAAAACATCTACTGTTTCTTCTTCTTTTTTTTCTATGCCCCTCCCTACCTCCAAACACGTATACAAATGTAAGAATGTTGAAAGAAAAAAAGAAAACATTTAGCCCTGTGTGTCTTTCCTTAATAGGCGTTATTAAAATCATTATACAGATGAAGTAACTGAAGCCCATGAAGGCTAAGTGACCAGTACATTGTAACATGGCTCACAACCACTGGAGCCAGAACTGAACTCAGTCTCATTTTATAGACCCCATATGTGATCATTATTACATTCTTAACAGCAACCATTTACTGCTTCTTTTTACAGCAAAACTTTTCAAAAGCTTCTACATCTTTGGGTACTGTTCACCTACTAAGAACATTCATGCCTACCATTTCACTGAAATTGATCTGCCAGGGTCACCCATGACTTCCATGTTAGCCAAGCCAACAGTTCCTAGTCTTGATTCATCTTCCACATCTTCTAAGCAGCACTGAAATCCTCTCTTCTTGTCAGCTATGACTTCAAGTTTCCTATACTTTGCTTTTCATTCTCTTCTGTGGGCTCTTTCCTTCTGCTCAACTGCTATATTAGGGTGGTTCAGTCCTATACCATTGGCAACTTGGCTTCTGCATCTGCATTTTCAGAGGTGGACAGAAGATACTGTTTGAAATTATTGGGATTTTATTTCCTCGTTTACTGATTTATTGTCTCCCCACACTAGTATGTAAGATCCATGAGTCATGACACATAGGAAGTATTTAGTAAGTGTTTTCTAGATCAAAGGACAGATGGATGAATGGTGGGTGGATGGATGAATGGATGGATAGATGAATGGTGGGTGGGTGGATGGATGGATGGATAGATGAATGGTGGGTGGGTGGATGGATGGATGGATAGATGAATGGTGGGTGGGTGGATGGATGGATGGATAGATGAATGGTGGGTGGGTGGATGGATGGATGGATAGATGAATGGTGGGTGAGTGGATGGATGGATGGATGGATGGAAGGAGGGAAGGGAGAGAGTGTAGTGTGGGTATAATCTTTAATCTCTTCTTCCTGGAAAAACTGTGACCTGACCTGGTAAGGAGTGACCATAGAATCTCTCTACTTTAAGGGCTCTCTTTTCTGACAAAGCTTGGGTCGGCTTTGTCTGAATTCCACTTCCTTGGCCAATCTGCATCAGAATTGTTGATTCCGAGTATTATCCTGGCCTGCCTCTATTGAATTCTAAGATTGAAATAGATTAAAGTTGGACCAGTTCAGTTTGTGATACATGGTATGAGTTTAAACTCTCCAGAAGGGAACTGTCATGCTGGATTTAACCACCCTCTCAACAAGCAGGGAAGCCAAAACTCAGAGCAGCAGAGTGAAGTCTGTACTAGGTCTAAAGTGAGTAAGCTCAGAGTAGAATCCCTTTTACAAGGTGTTTCTGAGAAACCTACAGTTTAGCACCAGGCCTTGATTTCCGTCATAGCGACTTGTCGCTCACAAGACACTCGAGGCTTTATTTAATTTCCTTAAGAGTCCCGTCTGATGCTGTCTAGATTGACCTCAAAGTGTGGTCCTTCCAGTTTTGAGGGCCTGCATCCAGTGTCAACTCATCAAACATCACGCTTCCGCCTTCCCCAGTCAGATGGGCAGCCCTGATCTCCAGCTGTTCCTCGGCAGCTTTTGTAGGAAGCTGTGTTATTTCATCTACCATATGCCAGAGCTCAGCACCTAGCAGTTTGCAATAAATAGACTTAATATAGTCAGGATTTCTGTTTAGGAGAAATGCTAATGATGATAATGATTTACATTTCACAAGGAAACAGTGTGATTCTCTGAACCTAAAGAAACAAATGAAAAGAAATGACTACTTTGTGCTATTTGGTTTATAGTTTACTGAATGCAATTTTCATTGTTTTCCTACTTTCTATATTTCCTATGTTAATTCACAGAGAAGTACAGGAGTCATTTGAATGCTCAAGCAGGTGATATACTTATTAACACTCAGAAATATAATAAATATTCATATCAAAGGAAAAATGACATATCAAAGGCTCTTTTCAAAATTAAGATGGTCATACATTTTTAAGGCTATTTACCTTTCAATAGTACTTTTAATTTTGTCCCCTCCTCCAGCAATGGCAAGTCAAATAAATCCTATCTTAACATCAAGGTGCCTATCAAAGGACTCATCTTTCTAATTGAGCCTTCCTTGATAACTCTTGATCAATTTATTTAATCTATCGAAGTCTCTATTTCCTCATCATCATGCCTACAAAGGAATAATAATAGCTCTGACCTTTGTTCTGAATATTGAATGAAATAATCCAGGTATAATATTTACTGCATGCTTGGTTCATAGTAAAGGCTCAACACACGTTTGTCATCGTCGTCCTCATCACCATCACCACTCAACAAATACTTAATCAACACCTACTTTGAATGTCCTTAGCACTCTTCAAAGTAGTCTGCCACACATTATGAGGATTCTGGTCCTAAACCAGCATCTGGCAGAAATTAAGCATTTAGTAAATGTATATGGAGTGTTGTTCATGTACCATCCTCTTCTGTAGTTCTGCTGAGATAAAGGTCATGCTGCATCCCTTCCAAGGCTGGATATAGTGTTAGGAACAGCAAACTCAACAGATACTCACTGAATGAAGAGTGCACAGCCAACGTTAAACAGCCATTAGGAAATGATGCAGAGACCTATGTATTCCATTACGGTGACAAGTGACACCAGATCCACTCCCAACAAGAATAATTTATAAACTCTCCTCTCTTGCTCTTTACTGTTAACTGATTACCTGTATAAGAACATTGCTGTAACCTATAGCATCTACACAGCTGTCTGGGACCAGCTTTACGTGGTGATATTAAAGCACAGAGAAGAAAGAGATGGATCTCAAATCAAGACGGCACACTGTGTGGTTATTGGCTATTAAATCTGGCATCAAAGAGTGTGAGAATTTAAAATATTAAATAGGTAGGTAGATGTTAAATAGAGAGTAATCCATTTAATACCGTCACTGAAACAGATTTTTGAATGTGTGTGTTGCATTTATGATTGTAAATTTTGCATGACAGACATGATGAAGGTACAATTGATTACTCAGCCTCCAGACTGGTTGATTTAGTGGAAAGAGTCCTGGACAGGAAGTCACAGGAATCCAGATGTCTAGTCTCAATTTCATGATTTTGGACAAGTCACTTTATCTCCAGGACTGAAACCTGTCCGTTCCCTTCCAGTTGTAAAACTCTAAGTTTCAAATAATAACCTCATCATCACAATCGGTGTTTTGTTAGTATCTTCCTCTGGAAGCACTGTCACAGATGACAGTCAACTCTATTTTCCACCTTAGAATTCAACATTCTATCCTGGCTCTATCTGCAGGGAGACAATATTAAATCAGCACTCACAATGAGGATTTGTTGCAGCCAGGCAACTCTTTCTCCATGTGAATGAGCATCTCACACAGTCCAAAGATATCATAAACCAATATTTCCCATTCATTCTGATCACAGCCTACTCATGACAAGATGGCAGACTGGGCCATAGCTGGTATCAGATCACATTACTCAGAACTAATTAAATCCCATCATTCCCTATAGACACAGGCACCATTCTTGGATAATAAAGGAGCAGACAGAAATGTCTGGACATTAGAAAAATTTGGTACGATAAATACTGTCTCTATAAGCTACACATACACATATACTTTTGTACAGCAGCACACATAAATTTTAATTACTTTAAAAATCAAGTTTCTGTGGGAAAACAAGGAAATTTTCAGCATACACTGTCTAATATTTCTGATATCAAGAAGTTATAGTAGAGTGATGTGGCATGATTATATGCAATGGGCTGGCTTGCCACGTCATTGCTACTGAATATGTTGATTTAAAAAAATTTTCTGCGGTACTAATTTCACACATAATCCACAAATACTGGCCATGTTCAGAATTCAATACAGAACAAAATGATGAAGGATAACAATTAGGTTTTCTCCAATGCTTGTTCCAGCTCTAAAGCAAATCATTTACAATATCTGCAGCAATAAGTGGATGTGTAACAGCGCTATTTTTATATCACATAAGATTACTTTTTATGTTTGGTTTCTATTTTGGAGCTGTTTTTACGCCTTTGAAAATAATTCCCCAGTAGACACAAATGCACAGAGTGTATGTACTGAGGCACAGCTGCACAGCCATCAATCCCTCAACAATGAATGATCCTACACTTCAGCACGCAGACCAGGAACTTCAATCCTATGTTTATATTTTACCACTCTGTACCAGGATAATCCCAGACCCACAAAGGGGCATCTCTCAGGTGCCCATAGGCTTAGAGGTTCATGTGCGAAGTACCATAGGCTGGAGTCCACATCGCTTGAGAGAGAAATCTGGGGTGAATACAGAATACAGAATAGTGAAAATGCCAGGGCATCACCAAGTGGAATATAATGACAAGAATGGACTGGTCTAGGTACTGGTGTCTGAAAGATCCAATGCATGGAGGGCTTCCTGAATCTTCTCTCTCTCTCTCTCCCTCTCTCCTCACTCTGGCTAGAATGCCTCCTTTTCACATATCCAAATCCTGTCCATGCTTTTTATTTAGGTCCAATAACCCTACTCTTCATCAACCCTCCTTGGACCCGGTCAGCACACACTGACCTCTCCTTGCTGTGCATGGTGGGGGGTGGGGGGGGTGGAGGGGTGGGAATGCCTGCACCTCCCATTTTCCTTTCCTCCACGATCTGTGTGGTCTCCAATCCTCCACCCATGGACCCATAGCCCTGGGTCCTGGCGCTTTATCTATGTTATTGTCACGGTGATTCTTCAGCTAATTAATCCTCTGATTATGCAAGTTCAGCCAAGTTTCAAAAGTGATCCTCATAAATCATGATGGGCAGAAATGCTTGTTTAGAAGAAAAAAGAAATCCCTTCGGGGCCAGCTCCTTTTAGAACTGTCTCTGTTGAAGGTAAGATGACAGACAGGAGGAGCCGTAAAGCCCCTGCTGGAATCTCTAATCCCTCAGCACCCTGGCATCCCTCCACACCCCGTGTACCCCACCCTGGATCTCTGCCTTACCACGTCCCCTCTGCCCACACACCCCCAATACCAGGCACTCAGTCACAAGTGTGCCCTTTCTCTTCCTACCAAAACAGAGTCATTTTAATGCTTTCCTTGACTTATTACAACCCAACTTCAACACAATCACACTAAAGCATTAAACCCAAAGTATTCTCGCTGTTAAGTTGCGGCATGAAAAGCTTTTGTTCTTTGGCTAACATAATTTGAAGCATCAGCAAACAGAAGAGTTTTATTGTTGTTTGGGGTCTAGAAGGACCATTGAAGCGATGCGCCAGTCCTTGCTGCTTTAATGGTGACAGTGACATGGCATGCACAGAGAAAGCTGTGTTCACACATTTCTTTCCCCAACAAAGCCCTCTCCAAAAGGATTTTAGGTACTAGGAAGATTGGTGCTAGAGACGAATGGGGGGTTCGTGGGTGGAGAATAGCTTCTGTCTGCTCCTTAGCAAATTCCTGTCTCTAAAAAAGTCCACCTTTTCTATTTTCAACAAAGCACCAACACACCTCCACACAGTTATTGCCCATAACAAAATAAATATAGTATGAATGTTCTCTAGTGGCAACATACACTGGGCCTTGCATCATAGGTCCAATTATGTATGGAGAGTCAGCTCATTTTGCAAAGCTTCTCTTTGTTTTCCATCATGTGAAGGAAGCAAACATTATATATTTATATATATATATATATATATATATGTAATATATATATTATATATATAAATATATATAATCTAAAAAAAATATATATATATATATATATATATATATATATATAAAATGGTATCCTTTTACTTGAATCCTTTAACTTGCATTCTTTATATGCTGTGTTCATTGATCCACAGCTTACAATTGTTTGTATGATATGATTTGACAAAGGAATTTGAATAGAATATTTAAGTAATTTTACCTAAGTTAGGAAGGCAGGTTGTCTAAAGAAGCTGAAAGTGGCTTTTGTGTTTATTAGAGACAGTCTTTCCGGAGACAGTGAGGAATACATCCAAGGTACTAACTTCCTCAGGAGAAATGCACCAGTGAGGACTTTAGTGCTGTTAAATATGGTCAAACATCCACGTGGGAGTTATGTATCCAAGAAGATTTTTCACCCTCAGTCCAACTCATAGCACTTAGAGCACGATTATCAATATGAAATGGTTACCGAATTATTAGTTGCCAATAATTGTTAAATTATCAACAGGAAACCACCTCTCCGGCTACACCCCCTTCACCAGGACGCTCCTAGAACACATGTGATGTTTCAGAGTTAAAATTAACAGATGGTACACCAATAGGTACACTGTCTTTTTATATTATGAATAAAATGTTCACATTAAAAACACATAATCATATTTGATTTTCCCAAAGAATTTAGGAAGGAGTTCAATTTAAACATTTTGATTTAAGATCTCAGGTTTTGCAGGTAAGGAGATCTAATTTTCTATCACCTGTTACCCGTGGGACACCAGAAATACCCAAAGCTGGAGGAACAGCAGGACTGTCACGGATGGCACGCATCTCAGAAGGACTGTCCATTACTACTGGCAGGGGCACGCTGCCTTGCTAGTAAAAGCGCTGATGTTTAGACCTCATCTGCAGGTGTTCACCACTCAGGCTGCACAAGGCTGTGCTTTCAGGTAAAATCAACCAGCCGACACTTACCTGTAGCTTGCTACATGCCTCTAAGCACGTCTAAACACTTCATATACATTTAATCCTCACAACAACCTGCTCACTAGGAACTATCATTATCCCCATTTTATACTTAAGAAAACTAACGTGCAAAGTTAAAAACAGAAATACCATTGGAACCAGCAATGTCCACTTCCAGATATATTTGCAAAAAAAAAAAAAAAAAAAAAAAGAAAGCAGGGATTCGACTTGATACTTGTATACCATGTTCAGAGTAGCATTATTCACCACAGCCAAAAGAGGAAAACAACCTGAACAGCCATCAGCAGATGAATGGATAAACATAATGTGGTCTATCCATACAGTGGAATATTATTCAGCCTTAAAAAGGAATGAAATTCTGATGTAAGCTACAACATGGATGAAATGTGAAGACATGATGCTAAGTGAAATACGGCAGACACAGAAGAACAAATCTTGTATGATTCCATTTACACGAGGTACCGACAAGAGTCAAACTCACAGAGGGAGAAAGTAGAATAGAGGTTACTAGAGGCTGGGGAGAGGGGAGTTATTATTTAATGGACACAGAGTTTCAGTTTTGGATGACGAGAAGGTTCTAGAAACAGTGGTGATGGTTACACAACGTCGTGTATGTACTTAATGATACTGAATTGCACACTTAACATGGTTAAGATGATAGATTTTATGTTATTTATATTTTACCACCATGAAAGAAAAGAAAAGAAGTAAGGTACAAGTGCAATGTCATGCTCTAAATCCTTGAGCCTGTACATGGCAGAGCTTGGCCTAGAGCTTAGGGGGTCTGGCACCAGAGGCCACATGTTAGCTACGTGGCTGCTGGAGTCACATACCTGCACCCACATCTGCCATCAGAGCTAGTCATGGGAACGCGCAGAGACGCTCGTGCGCAAGGCACATCGTGGCAGACTACAGCTGACGCTGGCACACCTGCCAAGCTTCGACTAGACCCTGACGAGGCCGTCTGCCAGCCTGCCCACGGCTCCCACTCTCCTTCGTACACACCTCTGACCCACACTCTGCGTCTCCCAGCACCCTGCCTACCTCAGCTAACCACCTACACCGTCTTCCCTTTATCTCCAGGTTCTCAAGATCACCTTTCCTAGTTCTTGCATGTTTCACTTTGGATCAACTGAAGCACAGATGGGAGCTGTTCCGTCAGCCATCAATGTCTGTTCCACCAACATCTTCTACAACATTCCAGTATACATCTCTCGGACTTTTTGTTTGTTTGTTTGTTACGCCAGCTATAGATCCTCACCAAGAATTCTGTGACCACGTAACACTCTTCTAAGCGACGATGTCACTGTGTTTAACATTTCCTACAAACCTGTCTTCGGAATTTTACTGTGTCCTCTTAAAGAAGAGAGGGTGATTTTATGTTTTATTTTTCCCTCAGCACTTAACAGAGAACAGCGGACACAGAGACAAGCACTAAACATTTGCCTAACAAATGTCTTCCTAACAGACACACTAGGGAGTCATCGAGGTAAGGGCCACAGTTTGTGACTTGGATAGTGAGATGCATTACAGGTGTGGAGCATTTTTTTCTAAACAGAATTAAACAGATTTCTCAAGAAAAGTAAATAACCTTGAGTAACATCATAGTAACATAATAATAGTAACAGGTTCAGTGAAAAAAAGAAAGCATGCCATATGAGTACCCATATAGAGAGGCACATTTAAAGCTCCCAGCGGACTTATCCATCACCGTCAGTTTCACAGTCCGTCTCATACAGGGTTCAGAAAGAATGAACATATTGTTATTCCTGCAATTGTACTTGGTGTCCAATGACAACGTCATCCATCAAGGAGGCATCGCGGTCAATTCAAGTGAAGCCTGCCTTGAGCCGTATGCACAGAGGCTTTTGGGAACACTGACTATTCTCAGAGCTTCAAAGCCATACTCTTAAAGAATGAATGGCCAGCTTTTCAATTGGGTTCATCAAGTAAAACACAGCAACCCGTGAAATGAAGAGTATCTTTTCCCAACGATTCACTTAAAAATGAAATATCTTACTACTAAATATATTCAGGAGTTAGCCCTCCGCCTCATTGGAGGTTTTAGAAAGTCAAAGTAATTGAAATGTATCAGAGGGATCAGGGCAGCCCCGACTAGGATGGGAATCCAGGTCCCTCGGAAACCACCAAAAGGGGGGTGCAGGATCGGGGTCTGGTACCAGATTCTGAGCACGGCCAAGGTCCTCACAACTCCGTCCCAAATGGCCAGATACACACCGACGCCAAAAAACCCCGCCCAACTCAGCCTGGCCCTACCTCAGGGAAGATGACCATTCTCAGCTGGACACCTGGGGCAGAGTCTGGACCAGGCCACACAGGATGTGAGCACCCATGTGCTTGCTGGATAGAATAAGGCAGTCAGGTGTGGCAGGGCCTTTCTTTGAATTAATCCCCATCTAGCCTCATTTTAGTGGGGACACCAAGCTGCTTATCATCAGCATGGAGGTAGCCCCCATGGCCGCTGCCTGGACCAGGCAGAGCTGCCTGCGGTCGGCAGTTTATGTCAGCGGCTTCAGGGGACACACCTGAGTCTCCAGTCCACTAACAGGAGGCAGCAGGCCTATGCTGAGACCAGTGGGGTGATGAAAATATTGGGGAAGAGAAACCCCAGGCTCACACTTTGGTAAGTGAATGCTTGCAGTAAATGGCAATGAGCAGAACAGGGATGCTTGGGCAATCTGCATTACCTACTGAGAGATCTGGGGAGTAAAGGTTGGTTATCCTTGGCCAAAAGGTGAAGGAAATCAAGGCTTGACCCAAGGCAGTGCTGTTTCCATCCTACTAAGAAGTCTTCCCAAATCAAAGTGGGAATACTAATTATATATACCCTGCCCAGGGGTGGAACAATGCTTAGCTTGGATGTTCTATCAAGTATGTAAAAACAGGTTTACTGTTTGTTTGTTTTTTCAACAGAGATATCATTATGTTTGGGAATGCTAATAAACGGATTATCTAATTTCTATTAAAAAATCAAATGTGGGCTTCCCTGGTGGTGCAGTGGTTGAGTGTCCGCCTGCCGATGCAGGGGACACGGGTTCGTGCCCCGGTCCGGGAGGATCCCACGTGCCACGGAGCGACTGGGCCCGTAAGCCGTGGCCGCTGAGCCTGCGCGTCTGGAGCCTGTGCTCCGCAATGGGAGAGGCCACAACAGTGAGAGGCCCGCGTACCGCAAAAAAAAAAAAAAAAAAAAAATCAAATGCTCTGTAAATCCAAAATCTTCTTTCAGTGAAGTACATTTTATTTGTAGATATTCAAAAAAGGCGACGAAAAAAGGGGAATTCTTCTATAGTTCATAAGTAAGAAATATACACTGTGTTTCCCCATAACCTGAGCCATCTCTGATCTATTTTTAACTCTGCTTTTGTGCTCAAGAGAAACTCACAGGGAAAAAATGATTCAATAAAAAGCAATATCCCCATGGGAGCATAATCAAATAAAGCTTAGTTTGGAAACATGTTTTGTAGTCTCCTAAATGCAAAGCATGTGATGGATTTACTAGATTTTCAGCAAAACTATGAATATGAATGGGAACTTCCAAGTAACCCAAGATTATGCAGATAGCTTAAGCTTTACTCAGAGCAAAATTTCACACAGATTTAGAAATATTTTCATAAAAAAGGGCTGTAAAGAGATTAATCGTACTTCAAACAATCTAAAATCATGGATTTAAAAGATCTTGCTCTGGTTTATTGTCTTCAAAAATTACTCAGAACAATATGCGCTTAGGTATCTAGAACAGAATTATCAAAATCCTTTGGTACTGATTACTCTACCATTCCTACATTATTTAGAAATAATAATTTACCTTGAAAATTGCATACTATATGCTATGAGATTGCTTTTTAAGCTGTATGCTTTCCAGAGCTTTAAGCTATACTGTACCCTGAAGTCAGCTTAGCTTCAGCTACCAAAATGTTTCTACCAAACGGGCACCCCAGATGTTCCTTGAGTAAAATAGTTCCTTCGGTTTTTCACTCTCTAAGTGCCCACCTCAAACTTTTCATTACCAAAGAGGTTGTTATAATTCTAGCTGAGAAGCAAGTGTGAGGTGAGGATTCCAGAAAGGTGTATTATCTCTATACACATAATGAAAACAACAAGGAAAGATTCTTTTGGTAAATGTCAATAGAAATGGGTAGGAGAGGAATAATCCTGTCCTATCCATGTGGTTTAAAAGAATCCAGTTTTAGACCCCTTTTGGCATCGTTGCCCAGTAGACACAAAGTCACACAGACTGTGTCTGTGGCTTCAGGGAGTTCCTTCCCCACTCTGCTTTTAGGCCCTGGGGCCAGCACTTTCCAGGAGAAAGCTGAAGTTCACTCCAAGATGGACACAGCAGCATTTCCATGACCAATCTCCAATCAATCCAGGAGACAGAGTCCTCTGCAGCTGGGGAGATGTGGGACCCACAAGACTTCGGACCTCAAGCCCTGAGCACTGCACCCAAAGTTCTAGAGTGCAGGATTTTCCAGAACCTGACACCCTGTCACACAAGGGCGGCAGGGCCTTGCCAACATTTCTAACCATATATATATCTTGACCCTGTTCATCTCATCCATGACTACATGTCTCTAGCACCCCTTCTGCATTGGCAGAACCCATTGGTGTAGATCTTGGTACCCATTGTTGAAGGGCCCAGTGACCATACCTAGATTATGGACTCCTGATTGGGATTCTCAAGTGCTAATCATCCATGCCTAGGGTGAAAAATAATGTTAACTTGCAAACACACGCATTTTACACTGAGCTATTTTCAAAATAAATTACTCTCTGGACAATGTAACACATCCTGCAGACATAATCATCATTACAGGCTTACTCCACTGGTGGGACAGGCAGTGATGGAAAAAGTTATTACCTTCTTAGAACCACTAATTCTGAATTTACAAAAAGGGCCTAATCCAGTGTGATCAGGCTGAAGTAGATGAGACACTTGTTCCCAGAAAAGCAGGGCTGGCCAAGGAAAATAGGAATAGGGGCATGGCAACAGGTCAAGTATGGGAACAAAAGCAAACAACAGGGGAGTATATCAACGAATCAAATCTATGCAGGTAAGGGAAGTGGACATGGAGGATGGTAGGAGACCTTGGCTCACGGGGGTGAACTCAAAAAGCTAGGGTGAGCCACTTACATGGGCGATTTTTACCACACGGTATTATTAAAGCCGGAGAACTCAGAAAAGAACAAAATAAAAACCACCCAAAGACAACACTCATCCTTTTGTTATATGATTTTCCAGGCTTCTTTCCTATGAATATTTTTACACAGTTGAAACACTGCACATAGGAATTTATTTATTTATTTATCTTTAAAAAATTTGTATTGTAGTTGCTTTACAATGTTGGGTTAGTTTCTACTGTACAGCAAAGTGAATCAGCTATACATATATATCTATCCCCTCTTTTTTGGATTGTCTTCCCATTTAGGTCGTCACATAGGAATTTATATTCTGCTGTTGTCACCAAAGATTACAATTAATGTCATTTAACAATGATTTTGATCATTGATTTGCTTGTCCACTAAATCAGGTCCAGTGACGTTATTACAAGACCTACTAACTGGGGTGGGTGCTATGATCAGATCCCTCCCAGGAAGGATCTATTCCCCCAGCTGCCAGACGACCCTCAGCTGTCAGCCCCCTGGGGAGTGGCTCAGCCCAAGAATCACGCTCCCTTCCCTTCCAGAGCAGCCTACAACCCTTGACTGGTTGGCTGTGAGGATATGTAGGCCCAGCCCCCTTACCCCAAGCAAGCCCTGCAGCTCTCCTGTAGGTCAGCTGGAGCCTCTGTTGTGACTGTACCACAGCCCAACTTCTCCCTCCGTCCTGGCCAGTGTCCTGTTCCCTTCCCTTCCCTTGAGCAGTGCTGACCCCAAGAGCACCCCAAGAAGCCTCCTGTATGCTATTTTTCATGTCAGAGTCAGCTTCCTGGGGACCCCGGCCTGAAAGACGGGAGCATTTATTAGGAACGTAAGCTCTTTAATCTCCAACTACTTTTGCGACAGCATTCTACAAGACAATTTCAATCTCAACATTTTAAAAGACCGACTCAAAAGGATATTTAAGACCTTTGAACTAAAAAGCAAATTTTATTGAGCTATTGAGCAACAATGCAGGGTATCCACCTTGCCAGGGGCTGAAAATATTAAAACAAACATAGTCCTTGCTCTGTAGACTCTGTGGAGATTACTGATATGTGTGTGTGTGTGTATTGTACGTACGTATGTGAGTTGGGGTGAAGAGTCTACAGAGAACAGAACTATTGACAATATGGTATGAAACTGATGAAATTAACGGGAAATAAGAAAACCACCGTGTATAAAAATATTTCGTTCTATCATTTCAAATTATTTCTATATATTCAAAATAGAATAAAAAAGAAAAAAAAATCATGCTAGCTCAGGAAACAAACTTTAAGCACTGCTTCATAGAGTAAATGTCGAGGATGCTGGATGAGTTGGATGCTGGCTTCCAAAGCCACCCACGGCTTGCTTGTTGTTCTCTTATGACAGGGGGAAAAAAAAAAAAAGAGGGAGGGGGATAGCAAAGCATTTGAAGTAGTCATTTTGCATAAAAGGAACATGCAATTCAGAGAAAAAGAGGAAATTATGTGAGCAATTAATGCCTCTTTATGAAATGATAAGGCAATTAGTGGAAACACCAGCCACTAGTGTTCACGGTGAAGTGCAGCCCCCGGGGGCCCAAGGAGGGGAAAGGCGGTAATGCAGGTTCATCACAAAGACACTCAGAGCTAAAAGCAGTCTAGGAGAGCTCACATCCATATGCCAAAGAGTCACTATCTTTGCTAAAAATACTGAATTGACATGAATTCTCGCATCAAATGCAAGACTTTTAATGCCTAAATGGATAAGCATTTTTAATAGGGAACAACATAATCAGCCATGCTTATATGTATACAATAGCCCTCAATAGCCCTGCAAAAATCATACTGAGGAACAGTCCCTGAAGTCTTAAGGGGACTTGACCTCAGGACTCCTTCCACCTGGGATGGGACTTGCTGGTCCACAGCTGCCAAAGGAGAACACGTTTCCAGCAGATCCACTGGGCATCACGAGCAAAAGCTGCTGGGACCTCAGGCAATCAGCACCCTTTAGCCCTGACCAAACCACAGAGCTCTAGCGGGAGCCCGGAGGCTGAGCCCTGGCTTCCAAGACAACTCCAGCTCTCCTGGGGGACCAGGAAGCTTCCCTTCTGGGCAAAGGCCTCCCCTCCCCACGTCAACATCCTCTCAAGCCCTGATGTGTACTGACATCACCCCAGAGCCTTGAGATTCTGCGTGTCTGACAAGCTCCCAAGAGATGATGTTCCTGAGCCCCCGGCACCTCACTTTGAAAGCCAAGTAACCAGTCTCCGAGAAGATGGTTTTGGGGGACCCTAATCGTCCATCTTCTTGGTCTGCCGGCTCTCCCAATAAAGTCATATTCCTTGCCTCAGCACCTCCTCTCACGATTTATTGGCCTGTCTTGTGCTGAGCAGAGTCAGCTTGGACTCCTAACACAAAGCTGTTGCAAATACCTGCAACCACCATAGCTTCCCAGGCTTGGGAGGCACTAGAGTCCCATTTTCTTGGAAGGAGTTAGGAAACGATGTAGCTCACAGGGGTCGGAGGCCGAGAGACCCCAGGGCTGATTCTTTGCCAGAGTCCTGGCACCATGCTTTATTTATTTAGATGCTGGGTTTTTTGTTTTTTAAATTTTTGTTGAAATATAGTTGGTTTACAATGTTGTGTTAGTTTCAGGTATACAGCAAAATGATTCCGTTTTATACACACACATATACATATATCTATTTTTTTTTAGATTCTTTTCCATTATAGGTTATTACAAGATATTGAGTATAGTTCCCTCTGCTACACAGGAGGTCTTTGTTGCTTATCTATTTTATATATAGTAGTGTATAAGTTTTAATTGCCAACTTACTAATTTATCCCTCCCCCCTTCTCCTTTGGTAACCATAAGTTTGTTTTCTATGTCTGTGAGTCCATTTCTGTTCTGTAAATAAGTTCATTTGTATTAATTTTGTTTTTTTTAGATTCTACATATAAGTGATATCATATGGTATTTGTCTTTCTCTATCTGGCTTACTTCACTTAGTATGGTCATCTCTAGGTCCATCCATGTCAGTGCAAATGGCATTATTTCATTCATTTTTTAATGGCTGAGGAATATTCCATTGTGTATATCTACCACATCGACAGATGAATGGCAACATGCATTTAAAATAAGAGTCTCAGGCTCCTTGTCTGAAAATGGGAGTGATGCCTCCCTCTTTAGTTGGTTGCTAGATGTTTGTGGTCTAAATATTCTAAGAAACACATAAGCTATCTTTTCCTCAAAGACTTTTCTGACAAACCATTCTCCCTGCTCTCGCTTTGGTTCTTAAACTTAAAAAAGTAAAAATGACTACATCTACTTCTATGGTACATTAATCTGCACTAATTTAATATACAAAAGGAATGTTAATAAAACAATTTCACTTTCTCAATCTACTCAACTATACTGCCTTGTCAAAGAAACAGGCTGCTATGGGATAAAGCAGGCTTCAAAATACCCCAACTAACATACAGCAACACTCCCTTGTGTGTGTGTGTGTTAGGATTATGGTGTATTTTCTTCTCAAATTTGTTTGTTTCCTATACATAATTTTTCCCCATAGGTAGTATCACGCTGAGTGTGAAATTTCTTACCCTGCTTTCATTACTGTCCATTATAACATGAGCATTTTTTACAAGTGTAATCTTGTAAGAGGCAGCTTTTTTCGTTGTTTGTTCCTTGAGTATTTATAGATTGAAGGGAAACAAAAAGCATTACTGCATCTGTAATCTCACAGAATAGTATCAAAAAAATATGGTATTTCCATGCTTGACCCATCTCAGAACAAATGGAATTGGTGGAATATGAAAACTGTGCAGTGTGAAAATTACACAATTAGTAAAATATATGAAAGGGTTGACCTACAAAGATCATTTTCTCCTGGTGTTACAAGCACGAACTCTGGACCTTCATTACTGGGCTTAAATCCCAGATACGCCATTTACTGCTTAGGTGACTTAGAAAAGTATCTTGAACTCTATGACTTTCCATTACCCCCTCCATAAAACAGGGCTAAGCCAAGAAACTCCCTCATGGGCTTGTTGTAAGAATTAAATGCAATTCTATATGCAAAGCGCTCACAAGAGCCCTCGATTCATAGTAAGTACTCAATAAATATAGTGCTAATTACATCAAAGTGCATTTCATGGGTGACAGCAGTGATTCCCAAAGTATGGTCCTCAGACCCGCAGTATCATCATCACCTGGGAACTTAGAATTACAAACTCGTGGGCCTGATCCAAGACCAACGGAATCAGAAAAGAGGGGGACAGCAATCAGTCTTTCAATAAGCCTCCTGGTCATTCCAATGCCCTCTTAAGTTTGCAAACCACTGGGATAAAGGCAGAATATACCACTGACCCTTTTTATAGATATGAATTCCCAACGGTTTTCCAGTTTTCTTTTATGGATTAATTAATTTGAGGTGGTGAGGGAAAGGCTGGTTAACAGCTATAAAGCACTACCTAGAGTATAGCTGACCCAGGCATCTTTAACATTAATTAATGATCTCTGTGAATCTTAGGCATTCTGAGACAAAATCCATCCTCAGGTTAACAAACTAGATAACTAAAATATAATGTTAAAATTTTCCTTTCTGTTATAATGCCACACAAAATGAAGAGCAAATATCAGTATTAAAAACTTTATTTTAATAAAAAAACGTTACGGGATTGAATAGGACTCACACATAGCACTCATAGTTTTGAAAATCCATTCATTCTCAGATATTAAATGATTAACAAATGATAAGTCAATGCTTAATGATTCTTTTGAGTTGGGCATTAGTATCCTATAGAAAGAGAGTTAATAGTTACCTTAAAAATGCCATTTCCTTTTCATTCTATTTTGACATGGAAAAGAAAGGCAACGACCAGATGATAAAGATAGTCGCCCTTAGGTTGGGGGAATGAGAACTCTTGTAGTGGGAATACAGGATGGTACTCTCCCAAGAGCAAGAAGAAAGGTAGGATACATACTAACAGCATAATTTTTAGTAAATAAAATTATGAAAAGCATATCTTAACTTCCTACAGAAAAGTAAAGTAAAAGCAATCTGTTTAAATACATATTCATAAAACTTTTATAAATATTTCTCCATTATATTCTCCTGGAAGATAATATTATAGCGTGTAGAATCACAAGTGCTACTGCTGAGCTCATTAATCACCAATTTAAGACTCTCTGTACTCACCGACAGTATTCCTAGAATATCCTGAAGCCACTCCAGAGCCTATCTACCATTTGTGGGATTCACCCTGAACTTAATTTGAAGAAACTCTTCCTGCATGAGCACCCTTTTGGAACAGGTGATCCATGCTCATGCTGGTTTATTCCAAATAGCAAAGCAGCAGTGTGTCCATAAACCAGTTCCTTCCCTGAGACTGGAAGATTGACCACAGCCTCGAATTACACCACAGTTACATAAACTCAGTTCCCAATTGTAATGGAATTGTTTAGAAGTCAGGATTTTCCTCTAACAGAAGCGTGGGGGGAAAGGAAGAAAACTGCACGCTCTTTGCAGGACACCCAGCAAAGCATACACATCTGTGCTGATTGTGTAATAATTTTCTGACACTAAGCAATGCTCATTCAAAGGAAGCCCAGCTATAACTTAAACTCATTTCAACTTTTATCAATGTAACACTTTGCTCATTTAGCCAATGCCCACTATCTTTAATAGTATTCTTAGCCTATAAAAGAATGCTGCATAAATAGGGCAAAGAGATTTATTACAATATTTTTTTTCCTGATCTTAATTTCCAAGATTAATTGCTGCCATTAAGGCTGCTGCTTCTGCTATTTTCATAACACTGTCTGGATGCTAAGAAATCCAGTATCTTGGCAGTTGATCAACTTTATATATTATATCGTTACTCAATGGCATTCTACTTGAGATATCGATGCTTAATGAAGGGAAATGTAAGTTATCTATTTCTTGGTGTCTTGTTAGTTATTTTTTGTGAAGAGCTCTTTCCTAATCAGACTGGCTGGGAACACTTAGGCCCATGCATTCTGTTTTGTAGAGCTCTCCAACAAGTCACAGGATATTACTTTTAATGACAAAGTTCTCATAAACAATTCTCAATAGTTTTCCAGTTCACTAGTAAGATTTTTCACCTGGCTGTCTATGATAAGATTTAAATGGAATCAACAAAAACCGTATTTCTTATAATAATGATGTGTAGCGTGTACGTTCAATTTTTTAAAAATCCCTAAGTTATCGTTATTAAAGTTAATTAAAATTGTTGCTTATAACATTAATTGTTGCTTCCTCAATGCGTAAGATATACTTCGAGTCAATTCAGCTTACAAGTGTGCAGTGCTCTTTGATGTCCGATGTTCAGACTTTGGGGGCAGTCCAAGGTGCAAATGTCAATGTCACTGCTCTCCAGGTGCGCCTCACGGCAGATGTGAGACGCAGAATTCATCAAACATTGAGTGCGTGTGAAGACTGTTCTTTGACTTGGAAGTTGCTCTAGTTGACTACAGAGTGCACCCACACTCGAATTCTTACTCCTTCTGGGGGGTGGTGCTCTGGGAAAGAGCTCACCCATCTCTGAGGCCCAGGACCCAGCCAAGGGTTTGCCTTATTGGTTCAGTTCTGTTCAGTCTTGAGAGCTCTCAGCCCTAATGAAGGAAGCATTGACTCCAACTCTCTTCTGATCACCTATTTTAACTTGTCAATTACAAGGGGCTTAGTGACTTCTGAGTCACTCTGTACTGTTGCTGTTTGGGGGACCATCAGTACAGGTCTGTGGTCTAGATGAGCCAAGTGCAAGAATCTCCTGGATATAACACTGACGTAATCAGCAAGCCATGGATGACACCAATGGCCAGTGGAGATCTCAGCCTTCTCCAGCTGATGCTATCTGGTCGGCAACCACAGGGACTCTCACGGTACTGTCACTTGCTAGTCTCTCTAGTGGGATCACCCTCTCTCAGAAGCTGAACCATATGAAATTACTATGGCTGTGGGTCAAGGGGCTGGATATTAGCAATCTCATAAGTTTGACCAAATATTTCTACAAATCGACAGCACCCTGTATAACACGGCTCCAGCTTCAAATGAGCTGCGTTCAAAGTCTCTTGTCTTGCAGCTCACTTCAGCTTCAGAGGAAACCCAAAAGAATAGTCTTAAATCTTGGAATCAGTAAATACTCATAATCGATAATGAACTGGGTCAAGTTCTAACCCCTCACCCATACCATGCTGCAGAATCCTACTGTTTGGTGGATACCACCTTCTTTTGAGGGAAAGGTAAATTGATGGATAATTGTAAAATAATGACTCCACTTATCCATTATCTGAAATGTTCTCTTGATGTTCTAGATTTTTCTGCTCATTCTCTGAGTAAACTCTCAAAATGAGAATTCTGAGTATTAACTTTGTTTAGTTTTAAAATAAACAATTTGATGGCTACTGCGGCCAACATAAGTTGGGGATGTATAGCAGCTAGTAATGCAAAATATGTTATTACTATCCATAACAACGTTCATTTACGTTGGATTTTACCATTTAAAAATGCTTTTGCTATATTATCCTATTTAAGTAATGGAAAGGTGATGAAATGATTATGTATTTACAAATAAACTTAAGAAGGCCTATAATCCAGTCAAGTTATTATAATTATACCTTTGAAAGAAATGGCAATTTCTCAATAAACTTATGAAAATGGTGGCTTCCATTTTCATTTTCACTCTTTGTGTGTGGATCAAAACCCATGCCTTTTCTGGAAAATGACAAAGGCTTAATAATGCATCACCCTACCTCAGATTTATGTGTGTCCTGCAAAACCCACAGCAATGGGAAACAGAGGCGAAACATTTGGGATGGGGTACAGTCTGTTCCTGCCCTTTATTTCTGAATTCTAGTCTTCTCATTTATTGACACTGGATTTTTCACATCAAAATCTCAGAATAGGCAAGATACATAATTGTCTGGCATCTGTAGAACTCGGATAAACATGTGTATACCTCATCTAACTGTGCTCTGGGGTTACAAACAGGTATGTCAAGTAAGTGAAATCCTCTTTTGCCTATGAGGCTGCTCAATCATCTGAAGTCAAATCACTGAATTCTTTTCGGGTCTAACTTCGGGTCTAACCTATTCAGGGACAGTCAAAACAGGCAGGGTCCTCTTATCATTTTCTATGTAGATTAAGTCTTCGAATATTCCAGGCTCATAATAATGCTTATTTACATAGAAATAGAGTAGGGGTTGATCAGAAAGGTAATGAGATGTGCTCTCCACTCAAAGTAAGTGTACTCCACACATAGAAGCATTCTGTGATGTAAGGAAGATGGGGGTTTAGGGCAGAAGATACTTCTTTCAACCGAACACTTACAAATAAAAACAGCCCTACATCACTTGTAAAATTCATGTTTGCAATAACTAAATAGTTTGGAGGTTTACTGTTGTTCTGCTTTGCTTTGCTTTATTTTGTTGTGTTTTACTCATTCATTCATTCATTGATAAAAAGATGGATGATGTCAACAACTTCTGTTTAAAGCCACAAGTATGTACTGAAGCAATTAAAACAAGTATGATATGTATCATTTATCAGCTCAATCTAAACACAGAGGAGAGTCACAGGCATTACAAGATAGAAAAGTCATATATATACACTACCATGTATAAAATAGATAGCTAATGAGAACGTACTGTATAGCACAGGGAACTCTACTCAATGCTATGTGGTGACCTAAATGGGAAGGAAATCGAAAAAACAGTGGATATATGTATGACTGATTCACTTTGCTGTACAGCAAGAAACTAACACAAATTGGAAAGCAACTATACTCCAATAAAAATTAATTAAAAAAAATAGAAGTCATCACTCAATTGAGTTTAATGCCAGGTTTATACTACTTGTGATACTCTCTCCAAATTCAGGTGAATAATTTAGTTTAAAGTGCTTTTAAGTCATCAGGGCTTTCTCATACTTGGCAGAAGAAATGACATATCTTCCTTGGAGGACCACCTTTAAACTCAGACCTCATATAATGCCCACACATAAGCTCCTAGGAACATGAACCTGCAATCAGAAATCTCAAACAGCAGAATGAGTAAGTCCCTATGAGCCATATTAATTAGAAGCAATAAGCAGAAGAATAAAATCCACAAGCATTGAAGACAGTGGAATTATCAGATTCAGAATATGAAAAAACCCCATACTTAATATGCTTAAAGATATAAAGGGGACTTTGAAACTTAAAAGAGAGCATCCAATATGTCAAAGCAAATATGAATGAGAACAAATTGAACTTAGAGAAATGAAAAACATAATTTAAATTAGCATATTAGAAATAGCTTAATAGAACCCTCATATGCCATTCATAGGATTGGAGGTGGTACAACTGCTTTGGGAAACAGTTTGGCATTCTCTTGAAAAGTTAAACATGCACCTGCCATATGACCCAGATATTCTGCATGTAGATATTTACCTGAATGAAAAGAAAGTATATGTCATACAAAGACTTGTGTACAAGACTTGTTCATAGCAGCTTCATCTGTAAATAGCAAAAACTATCAACAACCCAAATGTCCATCAACAGGCGAATGAACACATAAATTGTGCTACATTCATACAATGGAATACTACTCAGCACCAAAAATGAATGAGCTAGTGATATCTGTAACAATTAAAATTTAATAATTCTTTATGATAAAACACTTGGCAAACTAGGGATTAAAAGGAAAGACCTTAACTATATAATTGAGTTTATTTTTTAAAAAACTGTATTGATATAGCATGACCCAGCAATTCTACTTGTAGCTATACACCCAAGAGAAATGAAAACATTTGTGCACACAAAGATATGTACATGAGTGTTCACAGAAGCCCAATCATAATATCCCCCAATTGGAAACAACCTAAATGTCCAACACTTGGTTAATGGATGAAGTGTGTTATGTCCATTCATTTGAACTTTACTGGGCAATAAAAAAGAAATGACATATGGATACATGGCACAACATGGATGAACATTGAAAACACTATGCTAGATAAAAGGGCCAATCCCCAAAGACCCCATATGGCATGATTCCATTTATATGAAACGTCTAGAAAAGGCAAATCTATAGGGCTGAGAAGGGTATGAGGTTTCTTTCTGGGGTGATGAAAATGTTCTAAAACTGACTGTGGTAATGGCTGTAAAACCCTATAAATATACTAGAACCCATTAACTTTTACATTTTAATTGAATGGTATATGAATTATATATCAATAAAGTTGTTACTTAAAAACACCTGCAGCAATTCTTGTAATGATAAAGGAATTCCATTAAATAAAAGGTTGCCTAGCCTTGCCCACTTCTTATCAGTACAAAAAGAAAACAAAACGAAATGAAAGTTAAAAGATTTTAAAAGAAAACAGAAGATAGTAATCTTTACAGGTTACTCATATAAAAACCCTGAAGGAATCTAAAAACTAATTACAGAAATACTTAAAGAGTTTTTAGCAAGTTTGCTTGGTATCAGATCAATACATAAAAATCAATTGCATTTCTATATAAAAAGAAGCGCTTAGAAGTTGCACCTTATAAAAAGGATAACATTTCCAAGAGCAATGAAAACTCTAAGGGGCCTAAGCATGAATGAAAAAAAGAATAGTGCTAAGTCTTTAAGAAGAAACATATAAACTTCATTGAAAGACAGTAAACAAAATGGATTGACATCAGGTTCATGAATAGGAAGACTTAAAATAACAAAGCTATAATTTCCTCCAATATCCCAGAAGTAGACCACATATATGTGAAAATCTGACATATGATACAGATGGCATTCTAAGCTCATGGAGCAAATGACAATCTACTCAATAGCAGGTATTGGGACAATCAGTTATTTACATGAAAAAAAAAAAGAAACTGAATCTCTACCTTTTCCAGGCGCACCCCTCCAAAAAAAAAAAACAAAATCAAAAACCAAAACACAACGAGGAAATCAATTACAAGCGAATTAAAGACTTTAATAGGGCTTCCCTGGTGGCGCAGTGGTTGAGAGTCCGCCTGCCGATACAGGGGACACGTGTTCATGCCCCGGTCCGGGAAGATCCCACATGCCACGGAGTGGCTGGGCCCGTGAGCCATGGCTGTTGAGCCTGTGCGTCCGGAGCCTGTGCTCCGCAATGGGAGAGGCCACAACAGTGAGAGGCCCACGTACCCGCAAAAAAAAAAAAAAAAAGGCTTTAATATAAGAAGCTATAGGGAGTTCTCTGGTGGCCCAGTGGCTAGGATTACGGGCTTTCACTGCTGTGGCCCAGGTTCAATCCCTGGTCAGGGAAATGAGATCCCACAAGCTGCGTGGCAGAGCCAAAAAAAACACAAAAAACTTAGGAAATTGTTTTAATGTTGTTTTAGTAGATATGATTTCTTAAGCAAGATTCCAAAAAGCATGAATCCTAAAGAAAACAGACTGATCAATCTAGCAAAACTAAAATAAGCCCTTCTGTTCATCAGAGGACACCAGAAGAAGGTGAAAAAGCTCAAACTGGAAGAACATGGTGGTAAACACATTAAATTAACAGAAAATGAGTGTCCAAATATACTGAGAATTAAAATAACTAAGAAAAAGGAAAATCAGTAACAGAAAAATGTGTAAAAGACATCAATAGGCATTTAATGGAAAAATAAACACAAATCTCTAATAAATATGTAAAAAGTCCTGTTAGTGCAGAAGGTAGGGAGATGCCAACTTCAAAGCCACCAGATTTGCAACAAAAGGGCCAAGAAAACTTGGAAAGTAGCAAATTTTTGCTGAGTATATGGAGCAAAGGATTAGTCATCTCTGATGGGACCGTAAATTTGTACAGTTACTTTTGAAAGCTCTTTGACTTTATAAAGGAAGCTGAAGACGTTCAAATCCTGCAAGGCTGCCAGGGCTGCCCTGTGCGTACCCAAAAGAAACACATGCACACCTACACTAGGAGTCCCACACAACCATATCCCAAGCCATATGTTTCCAAAAAGCAAACCCTGCAAACTCTGCAAATGTTCTTCTCAGGAGAAAGGATAAATGCTTTTTGGCATAGTCAGATAATGAACTAGGAGGCATCAGTGAAAAAAAAAAAAATCATGAACTACAAGCACCTATATCGACATGAATAAATCTGCAAAAGAGACGGTTGAGTGAAAAAAATGCAAGTTGCAAAGAATATGTAACATAATTATGTAAGATTCAAAAACAGGCCAACTGGACTTCCCTGGTGGCGCGGTGGTTAAGAATCCGCCTGCCAATGCAGGGCACATGGGTTCGAGCCCTGTCCGGGAAGATCCCACATGCCGCGGAGCAACTAAGCCCATGCGCCACAACTACTGAGCATGTGCTCTACAGCCTACGAGCCACAACTACTGAGCCCGTGAGCCACAACTACTGAAGCCCTCGCGCCTAGAGCCTGTGCTCCACAACAAGAGAAGCCACCGCAGTGAGAAGCCTGCACACCGCAACGAAGAGTAGCCCCTACTCGCCGCAACTAGAGAAATCCCGCGCACAGCAATAAAGACCCAATGCAGCTAAAAATAAATTAATTAAATTAATTAATTAGAAAAACACACAAAAAAACAAAAACAGGCCAACCAAATAATATTTTGCATATCTGGATGTTTGCATGTGAGAAAATACAAAGAAATCCAAGGGAATGAATAAACATGAAAATTCAGTTTAGTGTTTATCTCTAAGACGGTGAGGTAGGCAATTAAAGAAAGGCAGAAAAGCATCTCGAACAACCATTGGTCAAATTCTATTTCCTCAGTAGAGCTGTGGCATTTTTGAAAACATCCATGTAAACATACCACATATTTTCCATTGTATATATCATATATTTCATTATACTATATATACCACTATCTTAAAGTATAAGATTTTTCTGAGAATCATTTGTAAAGCATAATCTCAAAAAAATTCACTTCATAACTAAAGCCCTATGAATCAATGATAACATTTAAAAAATAAGCTATCAGTCCATTTTAATAGAATACTTTTATTTGGAAGTACCTTATTTTATCATTGTATTCAATTAGCATTTCAGAGTTTTATTTGGTTTTGTGCTTTTCTGACTTAACATGAAAGAATTCTCCCTGGGAATAATGATGCCAGTGAAATCTGTGAAAAATGATGAATTCAATCCCCTGGCAGAAACACTGCTGATTCCTTTATATCTTATTTCCTAAAATTCCCTTATTTTTAAGTTTTTAATATTTCTCTAAAAACTTTCAAATATCCTACAGAGCTTTATTTCTTCATTAGTTTATTATTCCTTTGTTCTGACTCTTGAGCTGCACAGGAAACGAAGTTCGGATGAATTTTCTCCCTCTGGAATGCTAGTTCATTAGCCAAATATAAGAAGTGTTTGAAATGGCCAGGTTCAAGCTTAAAATAAATCTCTGTACCCGCACCCCAAAGGGCAGTTTAAATAGAATCGAGCTAACTTAATTCTGTCTCTTGAGTTTCGCTCTTGCATTTGCTGCGTTATCTTCATATTAAGTGGTTGATCACACACACGAAGGTTAGCTTGATAGACATCTTGCTATAGACACTAGGACAGCAGAGAAGGATCTTGCTATTATCCTAAATAACATCCCTAAGGCAGCATGAAGACTAAGCTACCTGAGGGCAGGCAATGTGCTTTTCTCATCCAGAGCTGTACTCCCAGTGCCTATTACATTGTGTGACACATAGTAGGGCCATACTTTATGTGTGTTTAACGAAGCCATGAATGAATGGATGAATGAGATCTTGCACTCCTTCCTGTCCTAAAAGAGGACTCCACAAACCCATGTTCTTATAGACTTGTCCTTGTTTCACTGGACCTAGCAACCCACTCACATGGCTGAGGGCAACACTTCTCTGATTTGGGAACTGGATAGGCAGACCTCAGCTTTAGACACAAGTCCCAGAGGGATGCTATTAGCTTCCACAGTCCCTCAAAGACCTCAAAAGGCTTTAAAACAGTGCTAACAATTCCAGTGTTTCAGTAACATGGAGGAATTTCTCTATTCCCACCTTCATCTCTTTGGTAAAATTATTTTCTAGTACCAGGTTACAAAGGCATTAAATGAGCTTATTAATAACAGTAGGACACAGACACTCAAAATTATAGTGACTGGAGCAACTGTCCACCTGAGGCAAGTGCAATTTTTATGGTTATGAGACCATATCCAACAGTGTGATGTTTCAGTACATCGTGGCTATATGATCACATACATACTGCTCACACATTAATTCAAGAATATCACCATACTGTGGTGTCCCTAGCAGAAAATGGTGACAGTCAAGATATTCTGTCTTCAGTTAACTTGATATCATCATAATCATCCACTAAATAAAACAAAAAGAAGGAAAGGTATAAACAAATAACAGTGCTCTATGAAGATGAGGGCATTTCCTATCTACTTGTGCACGTGACAAGTGAGTCAGAATTATAATATTTATAAAAATTAATTAATTCATTAAGAAGAGGACTAGCCCACATATATCAAATATTTTCTCAGTGACAAACACTATGTTATTTATTTTAAACACTTTTCCACATTTGATCCTTATAACCAACATCTCAGATAAGTACTATTCGCCCCAATTTACAGGCAGATAAATTGAGTTTCTAGAGGACTAGTATATTTCCCCATGTCACACACTTAGCAATAGGCAGAGCGAAGATTCAAAGCCAAAACTTACTGGTTCCAAACTGCATTGTCTTAAACACCACCCGGACCACCTCCTAAACATTAGAGCTTCAGTATTTCTTGGGCATTTATGATACGACAGGCAATCCAAGAATCCCGAAAGACAGAATGAACTCTTTACCTTAAATGAGGAATGTCAAAATGACAGTGAGTCTCAACAGGTGGAGACCATCATCTACACATCAGAAAGAGAAGGTTAATTGCTAGATTTGGGGTAAAGCTGGCAGTCAATTCCTTGGACAGATCTTTTCAATAAAATCTTGCTGAGAGTTTCATTCTCAAATAAGTGTGTAAGACGAAGCAACAATTTGTGACAAGTTTTAAACTTCCTCAGCTCTTGAGGTACTAAACAAACAGATGTTTCCGAAGACTGGGGCTTATGAATACCACTTTACTGTCAACAAATTAGGCAACATCTTTGCTGCCTGCTGCTAACACAGCAATCTCTTAAATTTAAAATTCTATGATAGCTTCTCCTGGATAAAAGGGAATTAGCATACATTCACATACCATGAAATAAAAAAATCAAAGGTTCCTTGTTGAAAATAGGCAATGGCTGTGTTGGAGCTAAGCTCACAGTGTTGGCTTAGCCTACCCAAATGTTTAAGTTAAAAAAAAAAAAAGTAATTTTGCAATCCTGCTCTGTCTCCTTTGACACAAGTGAGTTTCCAGACCCTCCCAACTCTAACTCTGAAACCACTGTCAAGTGCTCATGACCTTGCTTTCAGTTTTATGACCCATCTCCTGCACAGAGGCTAGCATCTTATGTGGCTGTCACCAGCCTCCATGGGCTTCAATCCATTCTCCACGCAGCTGGCAGAACCAATGCTTCCTTCCAGAATATCACTTCCTTGGGGAGAACCGTCTTCCATGTTCCATCGCCCACTCAACAAAACCCAAAGTCTCTAGCCTGACTGCTCACCAAATGGTCCTGTCTGTCTGCACCCTTAATCAACACCAGTCCATCTATGGGCTCACTATACCAACCACACTGATTCCTATCCACCCTTGTCTTTCTGACTTTGTACTTTCCTTCTGAGCAATGCCTTTATCCCAGTTCTTTCCCTGCCAATGTTTCACATCTTCGACACACAAATATCCCTCTGTGAAACCATCACTGGCATGGCCTCCTGTTCTCTTCATGGCACCAACATGTTCCAGCATGTTCTGCCTGCTTATGCGTCTCTCTCTGTATTTGACAGTAACCCCCTGGAGACCAGGAGCTTCACCACATTCACTTTTTATTTATTTATTTATTTTTGTTCTTTTGCAGTACGCGGGCCTCTCACTGCCGTGGCCTCTCCCGTTGTGGAGCACAGGCTCCGGACGCGCAGGCTCAGCGGCCATGGCTCATGGGCCCAGCTGCTCTGTGGCATGTGGGACCTTCCCGGACCGGGGCACAAACCCGTGTCCCCTGCATTGGCAGGCGGACTCTCAACCACTGCGCCACCAGGGAAGCCCCACATTCACTTTTGAAGCCCAAGGAGTGCCTGCTAACATGTTGGGTCCATACAGTCTTTCACAAGCATCTTTTTTTAAATAAATAAAACCAGTGATTTTACTTCTTAAGAGTCCCGGTCCACGTGAGCTCTCAGTGTGAAAAGCTCTCTTCCAGCTACCTGTCTTTCGCCCAGCTTTTAGCCAATGTAGAACACACCAAGACTATCTGAGGCAGTTTACAATATACTTACAAACTTCTTTTAGACTGTGTTTTCCCAAATATAAAGTCCATGCCATAACCCAACTGGAGATGTTCCCATATTGAACAAACTCCCCACATAAACGTGTAGACATCTATCTGCCTTCCTCTGAAGCACCAGATCTATTTGGTAACATCTTGCCATCCTCACGACTGAATTACTTGGCTCTACTATTCAAGTCCAAGAAAAGTCCCCATGTTAAAATATTCAGACGTGACTTACTGTGTATCATGAAAGGTTTGAATGAGATGAAGGGCACAGTGACACATCTGGAACAGACTTAGGTGCTCAATGTTTCCTATTTTACAGGTGAGGAAACAGAGGCCCAGAAAACCCAAATGACTTTTCCCAAGTCACAGCTTGAGTGTTTCAGTGCCAAGACCATGATCTTCCTGCTATGCCCCGACTGCCTTTCCATCTTAATAATTTGAATATACAGCGTTCATGGTGTTCATCATCCAGTCTTGACAACTGAAGTTGTTTCTTCTTAAGTGGATCAAATACTCCTTGTTTTTTTGTCAGTTGAAATATCACTGGTTTCCAGTCCTCTGACATGAGCATAACAGACAAATATAAATTTAAGTAAACTTGGTAAAAGCTTTTGGACCTTCGGCATCTGAGCAAAGGCAGAATGGAGGACACACAAAATACCTTCATCAACAGGTCCTTCTACTTCTCAGCACACTTATACCTTTATGTAACCAGGAGACTAATAAGCGTGCATCTTTTGGTCAATGCATTCGTCTCTTGCTGTTCCCTGTTTGAAACACATCTATTCAGAGAGTCACTGGCTTCTATACCTTAATTTACTATTTCCTGCTAAACACATGTTATCCTTGCATTACTGTTCTCCTTTTGATGATGACACAATATCAAAAGTCCCATCTCTAGCTCTAGCAGTGGGTCCAGAGACACATTAAGTTGCCCCAGGTGAAAGGGAAACTGATTTGGCTTTCTTCCATTTCATTGTGTCAATTTCCATGTGGTTCTCTAGTCTATATTATGAAAGAGACAAAAGTGGTGCTATCCTGATAGATCCTTTTAGTCCTAGTGAGAGGAACTATTTTATAATTTTTTGCAGAAAAATTAAGGAGACTTCAGTGAAAAACTTATCTGTATCAGGGCAAAAAACATATATGATTCACTAGTAACAGCATGCAAGATGCTGTGTGAGACGCTTTACTTACATTTCTCATTTAATCTTTACAAAATTACTGAAAAGCATTATCCCCATTTGTGTAGATGAGAAAAGTAAAATTCAGAGAAATTAGGAAAGCTAGGCCATACCATAAAAACACAATGATGGGGGCTTCCCTGGTGGCGCAGTGGTTGAGAGTCCGCCTGCCGATGCAGGGGACACGGGTTCGTGCCCCGGTCTGGGAAGATCCCACATGCTGCGGAGCGGCTGGGCCCGTGAGCCATGGCCGCTGAGCCTGTGCGTCCGGAGCCTGTGCTCCATGGCGGGAGAGGCCACAACAGTGAGAGGCCCGCGTACAGCAAAAAGAAAAAAAAAACAAACACAATGATGAAATTTAGGTCCAATTTATGGAGCCACAAACTTCACCTTTCAGATCTATGAGTTTGAAAAAAAAATGCTGTAAAGATGAAAGAAAACATGAAGCATCTTCTAGACTAACTATATTTATAAATATTTGCAGTTTTCTACCAATTGGAATATTAAATTTCAATATATATTAGAGTTAGTTTTCCTCAAAAATCTGTTTTACAATGCAAAACCTCTAAATAAAATTTGGTATATTAATAATTTTTAGATGTAAAACTAATATTAGTTTGTTGATATCTCACTTTGGAAAGAGGACAGGCTTCAGATTTGATGCAAAAGTGTTAAGATACAATAATTGCCCTAAGACATATATCAGATAATTATAACTATTAAATATTTTTAGGACCTACATAAAATTCTCAGGACAGTTGACTATTTCTTATCCCACAGAAATCTAGAACAATGTGTTTAATTGTGCTATAGAATGAATGTTTGTGTCCCTCCAAAATTTACGTTTTATGGTGAAACCTAATCCCTAGTGTGATGGTATCTGGAGGTGAGGCCTCTGGGAGGTGAGGTCATGAGGATGGAGCCTTCATGAATGGGATTAGTGCCCTTATACAGAAGGCCCTGGAGAGCTCCCGTGTCCCTTTCACTGTGTAATGACACAGCATAAAGAGTATGACCCAGGAAGCAGCTTCTCACCAAACAGTGAATTTGCCTGTGCTTTGATCTTGCACTTCCCAGCCTCCAGAAATGTGAGAAATACATTTATGTTGTTTGTAAGCCACCCAATGTATAGCATTCACTTACAGCAGCCTGAACTAAGACAATGTGATAACTAGTATTTTATAGACTTAGTGTAATTTGTCCACTGGCAATTTGCAAGAGAATACTGAACAGTTACTTTGGATGCACTTAAAAGCAATGATAACCTATACTATTGACACTCTTTACGTCATTTGTATAAGACTGAAATCAGAAACATATTCAGATGAAGAACTTCGAAACTGCTATAATCATTGGAGGTGGGGGGGGCATGGGGGAGGAGAAGGAAGAAGAAGAAAATCAGTTCAAAAACATTTTACCTCTAGGGTGAAAATGGACTGAAGACATTTAGATGGTTATTTACAACATAATTCAAGACACCATTTAAGACACGATAATAACAGCATTCCAGCGAGGCATTTTAAATGTGTACTTGGGGAGTAAAGATACCTGGGTTCAAAAATCATGGGTTCAAAAACCAATGTCTGGTCACTAGCTGCTGGATGTTGGGAAAGCAATTTCTCACTCAGAATCTCAGTTTTCTCATCTACAAAATGAAATACAAGTAAGACTTATTAACTCATAGGGTTAACTAAGAGTAAATGGCATGACCTATATAAACCACAGTTAATATTGTGCCCAGCCTATGGAAATTGCTGCAAAAATACTACCATTATTATTGTTAAAATTATCACTATTATCATCATCTTCTTAAGATGAGAGTGAAAATATGAGAACAGGTCAACCACAGTTCCACACCACAGAGCACATCAAACCAACAGGCCTTGGATTCCAGAGTACTATTTTGGAATCTGGCAAGGTCAGAATAATATACAATATCTTATATGTAATGTATAGAGATGGAAATATGTATAGATAGTAAGACTGGTGATTTTTGCCCCCCAAAAAATAGCAATGAGAATAAGAACAGTAATGAAAGTACTGTGTACTCATTCATTTTTTATTCATTCATTCGGCATTGATTGAACTGTTATGAGCAGTATATGGCCACTGCTTTGCCATATACTCTGAGGCTCTGTCCTTGGGGAATTACTTGGAGATGAGGGGAAGAAACAAGAGGCCCATCACCTACTTCTAGTGGCTGCGGAGGCTCACAAAGTCCCAGTGCAGGGGAGGAAGAGGCAGCAGTTTTTGTCCAGGTTTTTTAAATAAAAACTTCATTTAATGAAAAAAAAATTCTTAAAAACTAAAAATTATTCAAAAGCTCTTTTCTTTTTTTTTTGTTTCTTTTGCTTTTAATGGCAGAAGTATTCACTGGTGGTAAGAATCTAGAATCTTATGGCTTTGAGTGTTTTTTTGCCTTTGGCTACATGACTGTTTAGGAATGTGTGTATATGTAGAAATATCTACATAATTTAAAAAAAACTTTATTTGAAAAATTTTAAGTAATTATTTAATATGTCTGGTTTCCAAAATGAAGTATTTTGGCAAATTTCTTCCTTCTTTATTTAAAAAGAATAAATGGAAATATCTACTTGTTTCAAAATCATATCCTGCAGGATAATTAAGAAATGCACAATATGCCTTACTTTGGAAAACAATTACATTCATATATGACTTCTTAAGAAAATGCAGAAATTATGCTTTTAAATAAATACATTTCATCTGACAAAAGTTTGTGACTACTTGACATATTTCTTCACTGCTAATTTAACCAGATCAGTATTTACTCTAAAATAAGCCTGACTTCTTTGTAGGTCTGGAAAAGATTTTTAGACTCTATTTATAAAACTGTTGGCATACTCACAGAAGCTAGTTAATAAAGAGAATGACCTTTGATAACATTTATAACATTAATTCCTTTTGTATCCCAATCTCCAAAATATGGCAGACTTTTGAAGAAACTGGTTTGTGAGAAATTCAATAATTCATCTGCTAGAAAGAAAGAGCATTTTCTAATGTGGAGCAAGCATTTTTTACACATATATTACATTTTGTAATTTTTGGCTGTGCCCCTCTGGTATGTGGGATCTTAGTTCCCCAATCAGGGATCGAACCCCTGTCTCCTGCACTGGAAGGCAGAGTCTTAACCACTGGACTGCCAGGGAAGTTCCTACATTTTGTCTTTTTAAACATATATTACTCCAATTGGAGTCTTGGGTATCTATATTATAAAAATGGCAAGGCTAAAGATGATTGCTTTATTAGTTTTCCTTATTCTATAGTAAATAATGACTCCACTCTACATTCAAATACCTCTACTTCTTAGAATCAAAGCCATAGATTATTTTAATATGTGAATCCAAATGCATGTGCATATGCATGAAAAATAAAATTGGCAACAGAAATTAAACTTTTGAATAGAATACAGATGCTCATAGAATAAAATTTATTTTCTCTAAAAAACTTTCATAATTCAGCTTGTAATATATAATACCACCAATAGAAAAGCACTGTATTCATTTTCTATTACTGCATAACTAGTTACCACAAACTGAGCAGCTTAGAAAACATATAATTTTTTTATAGCTAACAGTTTTGTAAGTTTTGTAAATTTTGTAAATTTCATAAGTTTTTCAGGTGTGGCATGGCTGGATTCTCTGTTCAGGGTCTTACAAGGTTCTCATCAGAGTTTCTGCTGGGCTACTTTCCTTTCTAAAGGTTCTGGGGAATAACCTGCTTGCAAGTTCATTCAGGCTATGAGTGGAATGCAATTCCCTTTGGTCCTAAGACTGAGGTCCCCTTCTCCTTGCCAGCTGTCAGCTGGGAATCACTCTCAGGATCTAGAAGCCACATGTGTTGCTAGCCACATCTTTAGCTCCATCTTTAAAGCCAGCAAAGGAGAATTTATCATGTGTCAAATCTCTCTAGCTTTGAATTTTTTGACATTGTCTTTGAGCTCCAGACCGACTCTTGTCAAAATCATCGTCAGCATCATCATCATCAGTCTTCCAAGCTTCAGGTCTCCTTTAGGAAGAGTTCATAAGATAGGTCCAACTATTACTTGAATTCAAGTTCTCTCCCATTATGCTCCTGCTGCCCATGGGAATCAAGGGATATGAATAAGGCATCTAGTCTGGTATTCTTAAATTTTCAGTAGCACTTGAGAAAATCCTCAGTGTCCTTTGACTGAAGGTTAAAACATTCTGCAGCAAGGATCTTCTAGAAGGGTCAACAGAGTCCCAGACTCCAAACTTTGTTAAGTTCTAATAACTCCCAAGGAAGGGACATCTGGCCCCAATTTGAACAGATCAAGAAGACATTCAGAAGAATGTGAGCCCTGAGCTGGGTAACTGGATCCACAGGAAAAGATGACCTGGCAAAAGAAGCAGGATATTCTAGATGGAAGGGATCACATGCCTATAACCACGTGAGGTGAGAAAGAGTGGTGTATTCATGAAATTGCAGAAGCGGGAACAGGTCCTTCACAGACATGGTTCTGATCTATGTGTTTACATAGATCAATTTCACACCACATGGAGGATGGATTTGGGCAGAATGCAGGCAAAGGGATGAATTAGAATGCTGTTCCAGGGGTCTATAGAGAGTATGACAAGGGCATGGGTACAGGCAGGTCCTCTGGGGCTTGCAGGAGCAACACAGGGCCCCATCTAGAAGAGGACCAGGTGGCTCCTAGGGCTGCTGGACCAAGACCTCCCTGACAGGTCTTAGCCTGTGGAATGGGTGAGAACCAAGTAGTTGCAACTGGCCAGTGGGTGGAATTGGGCTATTAGCCTATTAGCAAGAAAGATTTGGTCATGACCCTAAATAAAGGGCCTCCTCTATATAAATAACATGCCTGATTCAGATCTGGATGGTTCTGGGGAATTAGGGAGAAGCCAGGGAACCAAACTCTCTTGTTGTAGGAGGAAGGAGGATCCAAGAGCTTGGAAAGGTTTGGCCTGAAACCAGTGAGGAAAGCCAAGAGAGGAAGGCGATGAGGGACATAGTGGAACTGTAGCTACAGTAAGAAGCAACAATAATTCTATTCTAGAAGACTGATAACACTTCAACAACCACTAATTGATCTGATTTCTGGAAGCTATGATATGAATTTGCTTAGAAAAGTCTGAGAAGAGTTTAAGAGATCACAGTGTTCTTATTTGCAGCTACTTGTACCCTAGATATGAGGATGCAGAAGTTGCTTTGTGCTGCAACAATAGCTATCGCCAGATTATCCCCTCTCCAAATTCTCAGCATTCTCATTTATGATTTGATTGACTATTACAAAGTTGGCTGTTATTAATGCATACTAATAATGTCTTTTCATTACATTTAAATTGTCAGTGTAACTACCAGGAAATGTCTTAGGAATCAGATGGAGCAATTTCCTAACGCCAGTACAGGCAGAGGAAAACCAAACTGTATTTACCAGTCATTTTTACCACTTATATAAAAATCTGAAAAATATTTGATTCTGTTTCATTCCCTCTAACAAACCCTCTTACTCCTCCCTAGTATCCCTAAGAAGATAAAACAAATCTAAACCATCACAGACTTCTTTACCTGCTCTCCTTTTTCAAAAATTGTTTACATTCTATTTTCTTTATTTTTAAACATCCCCTTTGATGTGCTAACTAGGTTAGTCTATCACCCTTAATAAAGACTTGAATTTCCAAAGATGCATTTCTGAAGCTGAGCAAACAACTAGGTTGTGACAAAACAAACAAACAAACAAACAAACAAACAAAAAACAGTGGAAGGTATGTATTGGATTTTCTCCAGTGAAATATCAGTAAATTTCTTGTATTATTGAAATGCAGATTCATATATTAGACATTTCCAAAATACAAAAATAATCAAGCTTGATGAAGACATATATATAGCTATATGGCAAGGGGAAATAATTAGGCAGAGTCATCTGCACTCAGCACTGTTATTTAATATATATTTAATACAGAATTATTGATTATGTATCATGGGCTGTGATCTGGGAATACAAGAGACAGTATAAATAATCACAAGCTGTCATGGGATAATTTTTCTGCCTACTTTGGCAGTTCACTGATGTGTTCTATTCATGAAACATTAGACCTAAGAAAAGATATCAACTCAATCAAATCAAATGAGGGAGGAGGAAAGTTTTTAAGAATTTAAAAGGTAATCTAATAGATGCAACATCTAAATGCAGCCAGTCCTAATGGGAACTAAACTGGTCTCTGACTTTCAGGAACACAGAGTCTCTGTTGGACTACTCTATGTCACCACAGATTCTTCTACCAGCACCCAATCCTCATGGCCACCATCTCCTAGCACAAACCATTAGATGTCACAGATTTGGGGTCACTTGGTTCACATTCTCAAGAGCACAAGACTAATTTCTTGCAGGCCAGTTACTGGATTAATCACCCTTGGGTCAGATATCCATTTCTGATCCAATCAGAAGTTGGGAATTGAGACACAGGATACAACATGGTCCCCCAGGCCTGCTGCTACCAAGGGCTGGAGGGGGGTGAAACAAAATACAAGATGGAGATGGAGAGTATGCAAAGTTATCACACAGAAAGATTAGGAATACAAATTGAAAAGGTAATCTGACCAATGGTGAAACAATGGGTTTCAAAGCAAATGATGTAGATGTCAACTCAACCAGTGTTTACAGACCTAAAAAAATCTGACAGACTTAGCTTCTCAGGCAATGTTCACCATTAAAAAAGAGCTCTTCAAATATGTACAACCACATGTACTAAATCAAATACACACTTATAAATATTATTTTCCCCCATACTTTAGTCTCACTAACTTCAACCAGTCACCCTTCTGAAAACAATTTCCAGTGGACACAATTCACTTCTCCTTTTTCTTGTCCAACCTACTTTAGTCAATATGGATGTTCAGACAAGTCTGTGATGAGTTTAAGAGATTACAATGTACCTATTTGTAGCTAGTATAGCCTAGGTACTTGTGTGCCAAAGCAGATGGGCTTTAACATTCCGCAATTAAGGCTTTACTATTGAAAATGATATTTCAAAGCAATTTAGTCTAACAAGAGGTGCAATGATTTCCATTTAAAGGTTATCACTGTTGGACAAAGCAAAGAACAATGTTAAAAGATTAATGGCAGGTAGCTCCAATAGGAAACATTCCAACTACAAATTAATCTTACAATGATAGAATATTTTAAGAGCAATGGATTCAAGCACGTTTTAGTTCTTTTGTGGCAGTAGTTGGTTAAGAGACCCTCAAACTCATGTTCCTGCCTCTTAGGCAGAGTGGCTACAGATGCCAAGACTAGGAATCCCTGCCCCATTTCCATCTATGAGAGGGCATGTGACTGGTTCTCACCAATGGACTGTGGTTGCAGTGATGCAATTGAAAATGCAATTGACCAAGAGGCCGTAGGGGATGGCAGGGCTCTCAAGAGAGAAGCCGGGTCCTTAATTACTGCGTGGAAGGGAAGCAGCCCCCTGACCAGCATCCACCACCTCTATCTGTTGCATGAATAAGAAACAAACCGCTATTGTGTTAAGTCGCTAGAATGCTGGAGTTTATTTGCCATAGCAACTGTTGTTTCCTTAAAGAATATACCTCCCTAAAAATGTAGCATGCCAAAACCACAATACAGAACAAGATGACAGGAAAGTACGATGCATTTTTGAAAAATAAAGTCATCTTACGGAGGTTTATTTATGTTTCTTTCACACACACACTCACACGCCACACTCACATACACACACTTCAATTTTTAAATATGAACACATGATCCTTAGGCAGATAATTTATTTTGTGGTCAAGCGACTAAGTTTGTTTTTAAATATTTCATAATCTCAAACCAACCCCTAACTGAAGAAGCAATCCATTCTATCCATGGATTTGAATGCTTTCACACACAGGAATTGCATTGGTTGATGTCTGAGGAGCAATTTTATAATTTAGCATTGTATATTAGCAAACAATACAAGTTACACCAAAACCTTCTCGCCTTCATTTCCAGAACCTGCAACTCTGGATCATTTAGAAAAAAGAACCAAGCTGAGAGACTGTGACATGGCATCTCCTCATTTCCAGTAAGTTGACTAAACGCAAGGCCTCCTTTTTGTGTAAAATGATGCATAATTTGCATTCAGGGCAGGCATTCATTTTATGAAGAGTTTCAAGTACAAATCAGATCAGACACCTTTTGAACATCTTAAATTGGGTTGGTTACAATTCCTTTCCAACATCTATCTGACTGAATGTTCTAATTCGACCGCCAGGTTTGCAAGGAGAAGAGAAACACAATTTCCTTCCACTGGCAGCTCAAAGCCCAGCCCTGAGGAGCAGTGCGCACAGTACCTGACACTGCTCATGCTGCCGGTCTCGGATCCAAGCTTGCATCGCTCCAGTTGGCTGGCGACGATCTGGCGTTCTGCCTCTAGTTCTCGGGTCAGCCTTTCAAACTGTAATTCCTGAAATAAAACCGTCAAAAAGATTAATGTTATCAGCTATACGGAAACTGGAAATCAGACCAAAAAGACAGTATGGTCAAAGGGAAGATTAGGATTTCTCAAGATGTTAAATTTGAGAAGCAGAGGTTGCTGATGTGGACCCGAAGAAGGATGAGGATTTCAAACAGACCTGAATTCATATCACAGTCCTGGGACCCATCAGCCGCAGGGCCTTGAATAAGCTATAGTCTTTCTAAGGATCAGTTTCATCATCTGTAAAATGGGTTTACAATACTTACTTCATTAGGTTGAGGTGAAGATTAAATGAGACACTGACCATGAAAAATAAGCCTGTGCTATGTTTGGCAAATGTCCTGTACCCAACAGATATTAATACCCCTGTAACCAAAAGTGAAACAATAAATAATTTATTTGTTATATGATTTGGAGTATCGTGTTTAGTCCCTACTGGCCATCTAGGTGCTTCTATATACTAATTGCATCTTCATATTACTTACCTATTGCAGATTGAAGAAAATAATGCCTTAAACCTACACTGTTCCTTCTTTATATTCCAGCAGAAGGACAAGGATGCTGATTCTAATTACAGAGTCTAATTACACGGTGAATTACCTTTGTGATATTTGATACATCACCTTAAAAAACAGCCAGCTGAACCAAGGAAGAATGCTTCTAAAAATCTGCCTGACACCCGCTGTTAAAAGATTAACTTTAATGAAAAATGATTCATTGAGTACGGCAAGGATTTCAGCTGTTCCAGCTACAGGACTTTTATACCATATTGTAATCTTTATGTTTTATTTTTCCATATACTTAAGTTTTTATAAACATAATTATAGTAAATTATGTATTTTAACTAAAAAATTCTGAAAAAGTTTTCATAATGTCACAAATAACTTCTTTTAAAAAATAAATTATTGGCACAGTTGTATTTTAAGGATGGGAAACCTTCTAAGAATGTGGAAAAATACTGAAAAAGAGGGTACGGGTTAACTTGGGAGAAGTAAAACTCCCAGCATTACAGGGATTTGTCTTCCCAGAAAAGATGAGTTTATTTTATTTGCTACCCTGGGATGCCCTAGGGTGAGACCTTTAAAAAGTAGGGTCTGGGGGCTTCCCTGGTGGCGCAGTGGTTGAGAGTCCACCTGCCGATGCAGGGGACACGGGTTCGTGCCCCGGTCCAGGAAGATCCCACATGCCACAGAACAACTAAGCACGTGTGCCACAACTACTGAGCCTGCACTCCAGAGCCCATGAGCCACAACTACTGAGCCCACATGCCACAACTACTGAAACCCACGTGCCTAGAGCCCATGCGCCGCAACAAGAGAAGCCACTGAAGTGAGAAGCCCGTGCACCGCAATGAAGAGTAGCCCCCGCTTGCCGCAACGAGAAAGCCTGCATGCAGGCAACGAAGACCCAATGCAGCCCCCCAAAATTAATTAATTATTTTTTAAAAAATGCAATATCTGTGAAGTGCAATAAAACGAGGTATGTCTGTATATTTTATCTTAAATGTGTCTGTATAACAGTAAACAAACTCATACTTTTGAATTGATAACACCTTAAAAACATTAACACAAAGATTATACAGAGCTCCTCATAGGTAAACAGAAATTCATTATTCGTATTATCTAAAGCACTTTAATTTGCTGCATTTTTGCATATGTTACAAGCAGTCCAATATGGCAAGACAATCTGAGTCAGGATTTACAAAACTTTTTGGGCTTCTGCTAGGACAGACACTACCCTTGGGTGTGCTTGCTGAAGGCTGTGGCCTCACTAAATGTTTTCTTCACATTAGTTTTATGGGAGGGGGGTGTTAGTAGACATTTTCTTCATGAAATCTGCCTTCCAAACTTATAGTCACAATACTCAGTGCTCTTCATCTGTGTGCAGCTATTTAATTCCATCTGACATCACTTCCTTTCTGTCTGAAAGGCTTCTTTTAATATTTCTTGTAATATGGCTCCTTCAGTAATGAATTCTTTCAGATGTATATGCCTAGTAAAGTTCTCATTTTGCCCTCATTTTTGAAAGACATTTTTGCTCCACTGTTCTCTCTTGCATTTACTGTTTCTAACCAAACAAAACTATGATATTCCTTGTCTTCATGTCTTTGAATATATTGTATCTTTTTTCTCTGCCTCCTTTTAAGATTTTCTCTTTATCATCAGTGCTGAACAACTTGATTTTAAAGTTCTCTGGGTGTAGTTTTCTTCAGGTTTCTTATGCTTGGGGTTCAGTGGGTTTCTTGGATCTGTGACTTTATAGTTTTCATCAAATCTGGAAATTTTTCAGCCATTAATTCTTCAAAATTTTTTTTTTTTCTTTCCCGCTATCTTCTCTCCTTTGGTGACTACAATTAAGTGTACATTAGGCCACTTGGAATTGTCTCACAGGTCATGGATTCCTTTTTCCACTTTTAAAAGTCTTTTTTTCTTTCTTTGTATTTCATTTTGTTTAATTCCTATTGGTGTCTTCAAGTTAACCAGTCTTTTCTTCTGCAGTGTCTAATCCACCATCAGTCCCATGGAGTGTATTTTTAATCTCAAACACTGATGAATCAAACATGTCTAGAAGTTTCATTTGGGTCTTTTTAAAAAAATCCTCCATGTCTCTATTTAACTTTCTAAACATATGGAATACACATATTAAAAACTGTTTCACTGTCCTGATTTGCTAATTCTAGCATCTGCATCAGGTTCCCAGCTGGTTTCCCAGCTTGGCTGGAGGGTGTAAGCACATATTCTGGGTCCTGGTGTGAACACCAGGTACTAGTTCCTCCCATCCTTCCAGGTAGTTCTTTCCCTGCCCCCTGCTGGTTTCCTTACATACATGTGCTGCTCAGTTCTCTGCTGAATAGTCCAAGAGGACCCTCTGCAGATCTCAAGGGTTCTCTTTCTGAGCAGCAATCACCTTTCTTCTATTTTGCCCTGCAAATTTCAGGCACCTTTACCTCTCTGGGTTCTCAGTACTTTCTCCCCAACTCAGGGAGTCCTCTGGGCTCTGCCTGGGTCCCCCTTCCTTTTCTCCACTGTTGTGGGGAAACTCTCTCAAGGCAGTAAGCTGGGGCAATTGTAGGGCTCACCTCATTTGCTTTATGTATCTAAAGAATCTTTTTTTTCAGTTTTATTTGTAATTGAAGTATAGTTGATTTACAATGTTGTGTTAGCTTCAGGTGTACAGCAAAGTGACTCAGTTTTATATATATATATATATATATATGTATATAATCTATATATATAACCTATGTGTGTGTGTGTGTGTGTGTGTGTGTGTGTATATATATATATATATATATATATATATATATATATATATATATGTTTTTGTAACATACACACAATGCGGTACGCGGGGCTCTCACTGTTGTGGCCTCTCCCGTTGCGGAGCACAGGCTCCGGACACGCAGGCTCAGCGGCCATGGCTCACGGGCCCAGCCGCTCTGTGGCATGTGGGATCTTCCTGGACCAGGGCACGAACCCGTGTCCCCTGCATCGGCAGGCGGACTCTCAACCACTGCGCCACCAGGGAAGCCCCACACAATGCAGTTTTGAGAAATAAAAGTTGTCTTACAGAGCTTTATGGTTCTTTCACACACACACACACACACACACACACTCATAATCACACACAGTGCTATATATAAAATAGATAACCAACAAGGGCCTACTGTACAGCACAGGGAACTATATTCAAAAGTTTTTAATAACCTAAAAGGAAAAAGAATCTGAAAATATATATATATATATGTCAACTCTACTTCAATAAAAATTAAAAAAAAAATCACTGTCCTTCATTGCCTAAAGTGTAGTGTTTTGAAAACTGGTGTTTTTGTTTTTGTTGTTGTTGTTTCAGGTGGGAAGGTATTACTTCTGGGTCACTGTTACTTTCTTAGCTGAAAGGTGAAAGATTAAGAATTAACTATTTTTCCCCCATGCTTGATTTGTAAATGTTTATTTTCCACTGTATTTAAAAATTCATACTAAATGTACTACTAAACAGCTAAGTACTGAAGTTTTTACCCGTTTAATTTTGTTCACTATTTCAGTATTAAAAATAGAAGCTCTTTTTGGGTTACTTGTATCTTTAGTTTGCATGATGACTTTTTAATTGAATTGGAATTTTCTTTATTAAGGAAACTGAATCAATGTTTTGCCTTTTAAAATGTCCATTCAATAAATGTTTACTTTGTCATGGCATATATGAAACAAGCAAGTAATTAAGTGAATTTTCCCTCTGTGTTTCTCTAAGGAGTACACAGCAAATGTCAAGGTCTTCCAGGAGCAAGGAGGTTTCTCTTCTGCACCTAAAATCCTATATTTTATTAATAAAGTAACACAAAACATAATAAAAAAATTGGAGGCAAAAGTATTTATTGATCACTTACTATTGAGTGCATAATTACTAGGACAGCATATAAGGAGGAAACGTTTCCTGCTGAGTTGCCACTGTATCTGGTATCTAGGACAGTCCTGGCACATAGTAGGTGCTCAATAAATATCTTTTAAATAAATATACCGATACTAAGTGCTTTACATGCATTGCCTTATATAAACATCATAAACCTGCTATTTCTTAGGTTCTGTTTTTTTCCTTACTTTACAAAAATGTTAAGGTAATGGGATGAAAGGATTAGCCTTGGTCAGGAAAGAAATTCTTCCTTCAAAAGTAGGAAAGAGAATGAGATCAAAGATGATGTCTTAGGAGATCTGGACATAGAGAAGGGAAATGTTGAATGAACGAATTAATATTGAATGAACTAAATATTCTCAATACTGTCAATTATTTTGTTTCAGAGACCACAGCAGTCCATTACTGTAGAGACATGAGATGTCAGTGTCAACTATGAAGTTCATTAACATTCATATTTACTCATTATTTAAATAGTTTTTATTAGTATGAACTCTAGAGATTGGGTTCCAAAATGCCTTACTGCATTGTCACTTATTTTACATCCATTTTCTACCTTACCCCAACCCAAGGGCCTAAGACTTATAGGAAGGGCTGTTTTGGCCACAGCACATGGTTGGGGATGGGAACTGTCAGGACCTAAGCTAGTCCTGTATGGTTTTACACTTGGAATTGAAAACTGACCTTAGAATTGGGAACTAGCTGAGCTGCAACTGAGGTTCTCAAACTTGGATCACTCCTGTGGCGTAAAAGCATCTGTAGTATCCTCCAGGGCAACATTACAACCGTGAATGAGCTTCTATTCCATTGGGAGATACTTATGCTGTGATGTGGGTGGGAAGATGACCTTCCCCAGTTCTAACTCAGTTTGATATCTGGAGGGAGAACAGACCTCTCAGGACTGAATAATTCTTGGGTATCTTAGAGACTTTAAGATGAGAGGGCATTCAAGAGAGGGATGTTGCTAATAAGGGCTGGTGGGTACCCAAGAAATTAATGGGAAAAATAAATGTAGATATATTTAGTGAACTTTATAATACTGGTTGTAAGTGAATATGTGCTATTAAATTAATTCAGTGAAGGTGAAACTATAAAGAGAGATGAGAAGAAGGGTGAAGAAAGATCTTTGCAGGTTATCTGGATTTGGAGGGACAAGGAACAAGAGAAGTCAGCAAAATAAATACAAGAATAGGCGTAAGGCACAAGACCGCTAATATGGCTTCTCCTGGGCACTTTCAGTGGAGAAGTGGTGATATAAATCAGGCTATATAAAACATGATATGACACCAAAAACACAGGAAACAAAAGCAAAAACAGACAAGTAGGACTACATCAAACTAAAAAGCTTCCTTTTCTGTCAGCAAAGGAAACAGCCAACAGAGTGAAAAGGCCAACTATGGAATGGAAGAAAATATTTAAAGGGGTTAATTTCTAAAATAGATAAGGAATTCATACAACTCAATAGTAAAAAAACAAAACAAAAACAAACCAATTAAAAAATGCATTAAGTACGTGACTAGACATTTCTCCAAAGAAGATTCAATGCAAATGGTCAACAGGTATATAAAAAAGGCACTGAACATCACTAATTATCAAGGAAATACAAATCATAACCACAATATGATATCATCTAATAACTATTAGGATGGATATATCAAAAGAACAAAGGATAACAAGTGTTATTGAGGATGTGGAGAAATTGTACAGTGTTGATGGAAATGTAAAATGGTGCAGGCACTATGTAAAACAGTATGGAGGTTTCTTAAAAAATTAGAAACAGGGGCTTCCCTGGTGGTGCAGTGGTTAAGAATCTGCCTTCCAATGCAGGGGACATGGGTTCGAGCCCTGGTCCGGGAAGATCCCACTTGCCGCAGAGCAACTAAGCCCGTGCACCACAACTACTGAGCCTGCGCTCTAGAGCCCGTGAGCCAAAACTACCTAGAGCCCATGCTCCACAACAAGAGAAGACACTGCCATGAGAAGCCCGCGCACCGCAACAGAGTACCCGCTGCTCGCCACAACTAGAGAAAGCCCACGTGCAGCAATGAAGACCCAACACAGCAAAAAATAAATAAATAAACAAAGAAATTTATTTTTTAAAAAATTAGGAACAGAACTACCATATGATCTGGCAATCCCACTCCTGGGTATATATATCCAAAAGAAGAGAAATCAGGATCTAAAGGAGATACCTGCACCCCCATGTTCACCACAGCATTATTCACAGCAGCCAAGATATGTAACAACTTAAATGTCCAACAGACAAATAGGTAAGGAAAATGCGGTATATACATATAATGCAACATTATTCAGCCTTTGAAAAGAAGAAAATTGTACTATTTGCGACAACATGGATGGACCTGGAAGACACGCTAAGTGAAATAAGTCAGTTACAGAAAGACAAAAATTTTATGATTCCACTTACATAGGTATCTAAAAGAGTCCAACTTACAACAGAAGCAGAAAATAGAATGGTGGTTGCCAGGGGCTAGGGAGTGAGGTGAATGGGGAGTTGCTGTTCAAGGGTATAAAGTTTCAGTTATACAAGATGAATAAGTCTTGAGATCTCCTATATTTAACAACAGTGTTAAAATTGTTAACTTAAAATTTTGTCAAGAGAGTATATCTCATTTTTAGTGTTTCTATAGCACCCCCCTCAAAAAAAAAGGAAAGGGACACAAGGAAACATTTGGAGGTGATGGGTATGTTTACATATTTATTTCCTTGATTGTGGTGATGGTATCCTGGGTGTATGTATATGTCCAAACTCATCAAACTGTATACATTAAATATAGGCGGCGGGGTGAGGGGTGGAGGTTGTATATCAATTATACTAAATAAAATTGTTAAAAAAATACCCCCAAAATGTGGACTTAGAAACTGTCTAGAGAATGGGATTTCATGGGAATTAAGACTAGTGGGTGAATCATAGCAGCACTATTTACAATAGTCAAGACATGGAAGCATCATAAATGTCCGTCGACAGATGAATGGATAAAGATGTGGTACAATGTAATACTACTCAGCCACAAAAAGAATGATATAATGCCATCTGCAGAAACACGGATGGACCTAGAGGGAAGTCGGACAGAGAAAGACAAATACTATATGTTATCACTTATATGTGGCATCTAAAAAATGACACAAATGAACTTATTTACAAAACAGCAACAGACTCACAGACATAGAAATCAAACTTATGGTTATCAAAGAGGAAGTGGTGGGAGGGATAAATTAGGAGTTTGAGATTAGCAGATACCCGTTACTATGTAATAAGGTCATACTGTATAGCACAGGGAACTATATTCAATATCTTGTAATAACCTATAATGGAAAAAAATCTGAAAAAGAACCTATATATATATATATATATATATATATATATATATATATATATATATATACACATATATGCAATTGAATCACTTTGTTGTACACCTGAAACTAATACAACATTGTAAATCAACTGTGTGCCAATTAAAAAGAAAAAAGAAGTGGGTAGATTAGAGAGGGCATCCTACAGTAAAGGAGGTTTTTTATTTGTTTTTTGTTTGTTTGTTTGTTTTTTGCGGTCCGCGGGCCTCTCACTGTTGTGGCCTCTCCCGATGCGGAGCACAGGCTCCGGACGCGCAGGCTCAGCGGCCATGGCTCACGGGCCCAGCCGCTCCGCAGCATGTGGGATCTTCCCGGACCGGGGCCCGAACCTGCGTTCCCTGCATTGGCAGGCGGACTCTCAACCACTGCGACACCAGGGAAGCCCAAAAGTCCTCCTCTTGTTTGCTAACGGAATGGTGGCGGGCAAGAGGGCGGAGGGCAGAAAGGGGCATGGGCTCTGTCGGGTTCAACCTCCACAGTGGAGGCCCCAGGGTTCTCCTCAATGAGCCCTCAAGAAAACTTGCCCCTCGTGCTGAATCAAGTTAGATGAGGAAGGAAAACCTATTAATGAGCCACAGAAGGTACTGGTCTTGTTCAAGGTGCTAGTCCTGTGAGGAAAATTGAAAGACTCAGTCAACTTTCCTACTGTGTCCTCTATTTCTTCCATTTGGTCCATACCTCGTTTTAATTTTGAGTAAATCCCTGGGTCGGTAATAAAGATAGCAATCATGCTCTAGGCCTGGGGCCTTTATAGGAGCGTCTTGTTAAGGAATCAACCTTCTTGGGGACTGAGGCCCTTTCTCTATATTCCATTTCTGTGCCTGCTGCTGGCTTCATTCGATGGTCCCTTGGCCTGTCCAATGAGCCCTTCACCCAACAGATAACTCTGCTTTCCCCTGACCTCTTCCATCCCCCCGTCTAAGGCTGCCCGTTGCCTAATATCTCCCTGCCTCTTGCTGGAGACTCAGCACATTGTCTATTTCGCCCAGACGCTCACTACATCCTCTGTATTTCAGTCCCCCCCATGTCTTGCCATCTTTTCTGCAGATCAGATCTAGTTTTTAGAAGCACCAATATCAACACAATCACTTTAATTTTATGTCAAAGGAGAGAAGTGGAAGATCATTGCTAGTTCTTTTCAGGCTCTAAGATGCAATGATTTTAGGGAATCTTGACTTAGTGACTCTGCTTGCAACAGTGGAGCAAAATGACTGTTCAAATGTTTTGAAATATTTTATTAGAGAGTGAATTATAGTCATTATCATCGTATAAATGTTGTCCTCAGATGTTTTTCCACCTGGGAGAGAATCAGGGTCTAGGAATTGTTCTCTGTCCTCTGGCTTGAATCTCTGCAGCAAAGATGAAAGACTAGTTTTCCACTGTGTAGATGAGTTCTTGCCCCCTGATTCCCTCATCTCTGCACCCATCAAGGATTTGTATTATCAAGTGATCCTGGGAGACCTTTATTCTCACATCACTTTTAATTCTCCTTTCATATGAACGAGTGGACTCCATAGCCACAAATTCTGGGCAACGTTAATTTCATCCCATGGAGACATGTTCTGAAGCCAAATCTGAAGGGAAGGTGGCACAGATGACAGGGTAATAATAGCAGGCTTACAGCAAAGCATCCAACAAGTTTGGAAAGAACAAGCCCAGAGGTCGAGATGGAATGGAACAAATCAATGTCAACTGTAAAACTATGTAAACCTCATCGATGAGTCAAAAACTATGGCAAAGAGCTGTCCGTGAAAGTTACCAAAACTGACAGATTAATGTTTTAAACAATCACGCTGTCATCCTGGGTCACCTAGCAAGACAGCGGATGACAGGAATCAGCGCCCCAAAGCGGAATCATAACGCACCTTTCCAGAACAGTTTCAATAAAATAAAATATAACAAATACCTCTTTCTGACCAACTCCTTCAATCTGTAAGATTCCATCTGCTTTGTTCTAGCCAATGCCTTGATATCCAAATAAAGCTTGTTTATCAAAATTTACTTAATTCCACTAAAAGGCAGGGCTCCACAAAATAAAGGAGGCCACATTTCTTGGGCGTTTTAGATCATGTAAGAATCCACTAGGTTGCATACAAAGTTTAGTGATGCTACTATAAGGGTGACCCTTTACCTACATCATGATAATCTCTGGAACTGTTTTTTAAAGCCTGGTGTGTAACTCAGAGCCACAAAATAAAATTTTCTTGGTAATGGGGCCCTAATGTACATCTTGAAAATTTTCTACTAGTGATTTTTATGCCCTTAACTACTTGGGAATAACTTTTATGTACGACACAGCCCACAATAATCGCAATCAATATTTTACGTATTTACTTATCGCGTATCATGCTCAACTAAATGCTTTACATGCATTAACTTATTTATTCCTCACATTGACCCAAAAAGGGAGGCATTTTATTTTCTAAGACATTGCAAATTTAAGGATGTTAACTAGCTTCCCCAAAGATTAGCTGGCACTCGGACTAGAAGTCTATCTCAAATTAACTGTTCAGAACCCCACTGCCTCAAAGCTCTTGAGTATTTGTTCGCATTGTTTTAATGGAAGCTATAGAACTAGGAACAACACAGCCAACATAATAACACAACTCTCCTTAATGAGGAATGACTACAGCTCACTCATCTTAGTTTTTCTTCCCTTTCTAGATATAAAATATTGGAATTACTATGTCCAATCATAGGAAGAATTATGCTCACTGTACCATTTAAGTCCACACCACCACTGAAATATTTTCTTCTAATAAAGGCCCTTGACTTTTAAGAGGGTCACTGCCAAACTCAGATATACCCCATGAAGGCAATGAGGATGCTGAGGGGTTATACTTCAGTGTCCTTGTCTATATTTAGCCCGTAATGGAGAGACCAGCCTTCCAATATTTAAAGGGTGAAAGAAGAAGTACCAGACCCCAGGCTCAGCCAAGAACCATGACTTGCAGTCCCTCAAATTAACTCTGAACGGTCTCACTTTGTACCCATTGCTCTGAATATCCACTTCCTCTTCCCCACTCTTTGCTTGATTCTAAGTCTAGGGAAAATACCTTTGCCTTCAATTTTTATGGTGCCAATCTCAGCAATTGACTCATTTAATTCCATCTGTTCTATACAAGTACATTCATGACCTGCCCCTCACTCCTTACACAAGACAACAAATGACCATGACATTCACAGCACCAACAGCTGTATTGAATTCACTTAACTACATACTCGTCTTCTTTCTTAGAACATACATGTCTTGTTGGCAGAGACCATGCCTTTGAATATCACCTTCTTCTCATCAAGCATAGAGTGCATTCAGTAAATGGATGGATAGATGGATGGATGGATGCATTGATGGATGGATGGATGATGGATGGATGATTTAATGTATGATCCAAATATATTATATTGGGTCAATATAAGAAACTGTGCAATAGTGTGTATGCATAGAACAAACTTACTAATGCATCTGATAAAATGTAGAAGTTGAAGTTAAATTACTTTTGTGGCACTTCCAATGCAAAATTTCTATAATCTTTTCCATGAATTTCTCTCTCTCTCTTTCTCTTTCATTATATGACTTCTGTATAACTAACTTGAATTATGGGATAAGAACTGTAAGAATAATTCTATTCAAAAAATAAACAAATGGCACCTAATGAAACTTAAAAGCTTTTGCACAGCAAAGGAAACCATAAACAAGACGAAAAGACATCCCTCAGAATGGGAGAAAATATTTGCAAATGAAGAAACTGACAAAGGATTAATCTCCAAAATATACAAGCAGCTCATGCAGCTCAATATCAAAAAAACAAACAACTCAATCCAAAAATGGGCAGAAGACCTAAACAGACATTTCTCCAAAGAAGATATACAGACTGCCAACAAACACATGAAAGAATGCTCATCATCATTAATCACTAGAGAAATGCAAATCAAAACTACAATGAGGTATCACCTCATACCAGTCAGAATGGCCATCATCAAAATATCTACAAACAATAAATGCTGGAGAGGGTGTGGAGAAAAGGGAGCCCTCTTGCACTGCTGGTGGGAATGTGAATTGGTACAGCCACTATGGAGAAGAGTATGGAGGTTCCTTAAAAAACTAAACATAGAACTACCATACGACCCAGCAATCCCACTACTGGGCATATACCCTGAGAAAACCATAATTCGAAAAGAGTCATGTACCACAATGTTCACTGCAGCTGTATTTACAATAGCCAGGACATGGAAACAACCTAAGTGTCCATCGACAGACGAATGGATAAAGAAGATGTGGTACATATATACAATGGAATATTACTCAGCCATAAAAAGAAATGAAATTGAGTTATTTGTAGTGAGGTGGATGGACCTAGAGTCTGTCATACAGAGTGAAATAAGTCAGAAAGAGAAAAACAAATACCGTATGCTAACACATATATATGGAATCTAAAAAAAAAAAGGTTCAGAAGGACCTAGGGTCAGGACAGGAATAAAGATGCAGATGTAGAGAATGGACTTGAGGACACGGGCAGGGGGAAGGGTAAGCTGGGACAAAGTGAGAGAGTCGCATGGACATATATATACTAGCAAATGTAAAATAGATAGCTACTGGGAAGCAGCCTCATAGCACAGGGAGATCAGCTCTATGCTCTGTGACCACCCAGAGGGGTGGGAATAGGGAGGGTGGGAGGGAGATGCAAGAGGGAGGAGATATGTGGATATAGGTATATGTATAGCTGATTCACTTTGTTATAAAGCAGAAACTAACACACCATTGTCAAGCAAGTATACTCCCATAAAGATGTTAAAAAAAAAATTCTATTCAGAACAGAAATGTTTGAGTGACAAAAGGCCAATATTTATCTTTTCTCACTCACTGCTCTTTGTTGAAATTTAAATAGCTAAATATTCATACCAGTGGAATAATTATATATGCTCTCATAACTAAACCACATCAGTATTTTACTTGACCTACAGTTAGCATTTAATTCGTTGGCCTCTCCTTCCTTCCTGGAGCAAAGTCGTCATATGGTTTTCAATACACCCCTCCCCTGCTTTCCTTCCCACCTCTCTGGCTGACCTGATTCTCAGTGAATGTCTCTCTCTTAAGCAACCGTTCTCCCTGGAATTCTTTTAAATTTCTATTTTCTTAAACTTCCTCTGAATAATCTCATCCATTTCCACAGCTTCAATAACCAGTAATGGTGTATATCCCACTGTCCACTGACATCTATTCTGGAAAACCCAGAGGTTCTGTCCAAAGCTGAAATCACAGCCAGCCTATAAACCTGCAGTCACTCCTTTGTTTTCCTGTTTCAGAAAATGGCACCTTCATTTACCCAAGTTGCCTAATCCCCAAATTTGTGTATCATTCTGGACTTTGTCCTCTCCAAATATACGTAACAAATCATTAAGTACCACTGTGATATTGTGATTTATAATAAGAAGTATACGTTTGGTCTTCATCCCCATTTCTATCACAGAAACCCTTGGAATTTCCCAAGTGAGAAGAGTGTGACAAAGGTGTCTTGTTATGTTAATGAGGTGACTTTTGGACCACACGTAAGGATGGGGGCTGGTTGCCAGGAGAAGCAACAAGGTAATTAAAAGGTTGAAACTTTCAGTCCCAGCCCCTGGACCTCCAGGAAGGGGGAGGGAGCTGGAGATTGAGTTCAAGTGCCAATGGCCAATGATTTAATCAACCATGCCAATGTAATGAGGCCTCCATAAAATCCCAAAAGGATGTGGTTCAGAGATCCTCTGGGTTGGTGAACACGTGGTGATTTGTGGAGAGTGGCCTGCTCTGAGAGATTTCTGGGCCCTTTCCCCATACCCTGCCCTATACCTCTCATCCATTTGTTTCTGAATTACATCCTTTTATAAAAAAACAGTAATCTAGTAAGTAAAATGTTTCTCTGAGTTCTGTGAGCCAGTCTAGCCAATTAACTGAAACTGCAAAGGAGGTTGTCAGTTGGTTAGAAGAACAAGTGCCAACTTGGACTTTCCATTGGCATCTTAAGTGTATGTCAGGGTGGTGGCTGTCAGGGGAGGATCTTGTAGGACTGAGCCTTTAGCCTATGGGATCTGATGTTGGCATCTCCAGATAGATAGTGTCAGAATGGAGTTGAATTGCAGGACACCCAGCAGGTACCAAAGAATTGCTTCTGTGAGGGAAAACCCCAAGCTGAAATTGACAGCAGAATTATAACTCTCTAATCTGTCCACTATCCCCAGTGACACCGCTCTCATTCTGGCCACCAGCATCTCTTGCCCAGAAACCTAAACTCATTATCCTAATTAGAGTGTCTGCCTCTCGTTCGTACCTGCTTTCAATCTCTTCTCCATGATACAGCCAAAAAACATCTTTAAAAAAATAAACAAATGTGATTCCGTTATTCATCTACCTAGAACCTTTCAATGACTCCTTATTTCCTAAAGATAAAAATTAATAGTTCTTAACACTTAATCCTCCAATGGCTGAGCGCTTTATAACAGTAAAGGAAATATTCCTGACCACAAGCGTCATGATGTCTCTCTTAAGTCTATATATTAATTGGAGGACTTGAACGTGTTAAACAAGTCTGACTGGTTGTCCCTATTCATATTTTTCTTTTGTTTACACAAAGACAGATTTTTGCAAGTTAATATAGTTATTAATTTGAAATTATAGACATAACCTAAAATAATTAACTGAAACTTAATTCTGTCATCACATTTTCTTCCAAACTTTACTACTGTTTAATTACAATCAAACAATTTTTGTGGTAATTACAACTCAGTTACTCCCATGTTCAAACATATTCTCCCTTTGGCCACCAGGAAGTGTATGTCATAATTTTCGGAGCAAGACAGAACACATCTTTTTTTTTTCTTTTTTTTTTTTTTTTTTTTGCGATACGCGGGCCTCTCACTGTTGTGGCCTCTCCCATTGCGGAGCACAGGCTCTGGGCACGCAGGCTCAGCGGCCATGGCTCACGGGCCCAGCCGCTCTGCGGCATGTGGGATCTTCCCAGACCGGGGCACGAGCCCGTGTTCCCCGCATTGGCAGGCGGACTCTCAACCACTGCGCCACCAGGGAAGCCCAGAACACATCTTTCATTTTGAGAAAAGCATCAGGAAGTACTTGCTTTCTAGTGACCTAGCCTCCAAATTTCTCTTGAGAGATTGTGAAATCTGTATTTAAAAAAAAAGTCTCAACTGTAAAACTGACATTGTCAGTTACTTTTATGCTATATCATTTGTGTGGCAGAATAATCAATTTTCCCATGATTTACCATCTTGTTAGCACAAAATTCTCTAATGAAATTTACTGGTAGCTCTCTGAAGTTTACTGAGCACCTGTCATTATTTCAAAACTAGGAGATGTGTCCAGTGTCTTCAGTGGCTCCAAAATTCTTAGAGAATTCTCTCATTAGATCCCTATAAATCAAAATTTGTCTCCAGTAATCTGGTGATTTTGCTGCTTAATTTCTCAGGTTCCTCTGGCACACAAATGACATGCAAAAGTAATACTTCTCACTAACAGCAACCTAAGGAGGGGACTGAGCCATCAACACTTACTTGCCTGGTAGCAAACCACAAGTTCCAATTATTTTAGAGTGATTATTCTTATGATTGATTCCAAGGCAAGAACAATACTACCTTTTCCTTCAAATCTCTAGTACCTGCTAAACAGTAGATGCTAAATAAACATTGATGGAATGAATAATTAAAAAAAAAAGCAGGGCAGCAGATATTTACATGCAAAGAATTCTGCAAGGTGCTGAATGACACAAATAGGAAAGGCATGGGTACAAAATTAGTTCATGTACGGATCCTGTGATGGTTAATTTTATGTGTCAACTTGACAGGGCTAAGGGCTGCCCAGACAGCTGGTAAAACATTATTTCTTGGTATATCTCTGAGAGTGTTTCTGGAAGAGTTTGACATTTGAAACAGGAGACTAAGTACAGAAGACCACTCTCACCAATGCAGGCGGGCATCATTCAAGATGGTGTTAATTACAATGTTAAAAACAAGGACACGCTTATATTAACTTGTTTAATACAGATGAACAACAGAGTCTGATTTTATTTTTCATATGTTATCATTCTACACAGTTGATTTAAAAAAATATGCTCTTTATACTAAAGTAGCTTCGTGACTTAAATGTTTCATTGTGCTCCTTTCTAATAAAGATCCTGTTGATTTACGTCTAGCAAAATTGTTGAAATCTTTCTCAATTCTTTGAAAGTATATCATCAGCTAGAGTACAAAGTAAAATACTAAATTGTGATGAGAGACTTAAATGAATTTCAAAGACAACATCCACTTGGGGAAGATGGAAGGGGGTGGGGAGAATGAAGAAATCAAGGACAATGGCACAAGCAGAAGGTGGCACCTGAGATGGACAGAGAGAGGTTACTATTTGACCACGTGAAAGGGTAGCGGAAAAGCATTACAGATGGAACAGCATGAATTAAGGCACAGAAGTAGGCAAATACTAAACGTGCGCTTACGTGTTTCAGGGAATAACTGGAGTTCAGTTTGATTGAAGCATATAAAGCAAGACTGAATACTAAGCAAATTAGCTTGGAAGTTTAGACAGAAGTAAAAGGTTATATTCAACAATGATCCTGATTTTCCTTATTCATTGACTGTGATGCACCATATCTCATCTATTTCCATACTCCAAGTAAAGAGTCCCTTGAAATTTTATTGAGCTCATCTGTTTCCTTGTTAAGGAAATACCTAATAAAATTTAACTTTTTTTTTTTTTAACATCTGAAGGTCAGTAGTGTTAACATAGATCCTATACTACATTATAAGGATATTGCACTGCAAGGATGTTAGTTTGCCTGTCCTGAAATGTCCCTGACAACTCTAGAGTTTTTTCATAATTAGCTGGACATAGTCAAGTCCTCTGGGGTTGTGGACACAGACAGCTATCGGCTTTTACAACCAAAGAAATGGTCTCATTTCTCTTCCGCTACATTTATATTATTGACATTTCTTTCTGGTGACTTTTGTGTGTATCCTTCAGAACTCCTGTTCTTCATTGCCTCCAGAGTGTTTTTTTTTTGTTGTTGTTGTTGTTTTTTTTGCGGTACGCGGGCCTCTCACTGCTGTGGCCTCTCCCATTGTGGAGAACAGGCTCCAGACGCCTAGGCTCAGCGGCCGTGGCTCACGGGCCCAGCCGTTCCGCGGCACGTGGGATCTTCCCGGACCGGGGCACGAACCCGCGTCCCCTGCATTAGCAGGCGGACTCTCAACCACTGTGCCACCAGGGAAGCCCCTAGAGTGGTTTCTAATTGCTACTGTTACATATGCTGTTGATTGAGGGACCCGAGGTTAGTACTCGGCTGACATCAGGTAAGAGGGAGTTATTAGTATATGTTAATTGTACCCTGATATAATAGTATAATGGTTTCACTCTTTGTATAACAACAGCTGTACTGTTACTCTAATTATTTTGTCTTCAAATGACCCAGTGAACGATTTAGGATATGAAATACAATCCATTTGTGTAAAGAGGAAGGAACTGGCCATCAGAGAGGTTAAGTGAATAATTCAAGATTACCCAGTTAGTAGTGTCGCAGAGACAATAACACAGTGACAGCCAGCCCAGAGGTCTTTCCTGTTCTTGACCAGGTATGTAATATGCATATCAACTCTTTTGTTTCATCTGTGAAATATATTTCCCCATTGCTTAGGTAGTAATACATTCAAAACATGAACATTCTTATATTAACTTGTTTAAATACAAATAGAACAACAGGAGTTGAGTCCACTTTTCGTTCCTTATCATACTACACAGATGATTTAAAAAATACCCTCTTTACTACAGTAGCTTCATGGCTTGAGTAGCTACATCTCATTGTGATCCTTTCTCTAATCAACTTCCAAAGGCTGAATTTAAACCTATCTTCAAGCTATGAAAGTTTTAGTTTCTTTTCCTTTTATTTTTTTTTCCTTTTCAAAATTTCTCTATTGGAAATGAATTAAGTGGACTATATCAAGGAATATATCCATATTTGCATCCTGAAATTCAAACAAGAACTTGTAGGAATGCAGTGTTGATGACTGTACCACCGTTGAGAAGCAAAATGAACTGTGACCAATAAATCCCTTCCCTAGTCGTCATCCTTCCACATCTCCCCAATTTGGGGAAGTGTCTTAATGGATACACATTACCAAGTTTGCAGGCTTATTTTCAGTCATAAAGAAGGGTGTACCAGATGCTCCTGGTACACTGAATTGGTCACACTGTAGACAAGCTAATCTCATTATGATAGACCACAGGGGAAAAAAGAAAAGATTCACATTTAGTCCATATTAACTACCAGAAGACCCATCAAGGTAGCTGGGCTAGCTCATGATACAGCAGCTTCTAGCAAATTAGCAGCCCATAACAACTTCGTTATAATGGGCTGCAAGATCTTACAACATAAGCTCCACACTATTAAAGGGAATTCAAGTACATGAATCCATGTACAGAGTATAACCTTAACATCTGTCTGTGCTTAGCCAATATTTTGTTTATGCCTTTTTAGGAACAGCCAAATTATCCTCGTGTCCCCTGAAACCAGGGACTGTAATTTCCATCAACTGCAGTTTTTAACTGCTAGAGAGGGTAGAGCTGATCAACGTCAACCTCCCCGGCCACAGAGCTGGGCAGCAAGTTGCTCGTGATTCTGGCAGCTGTTCTGCACACATTAGGCCAATTTTCTCCCAAACCATTTCCTCTTGCTATTCAAGTGGGAAAAGCAAGTCTAGTCATAAATTAGTCAACAAGATGTGCCTATCTATAAAACTTATACTTTTTTAAGCAAAATGACTTAAACCATATCCTACTAAACTCAGCATGAAGAACCCTCCTATTTTAATTAATTTAGGCCATTGCCATTGTTTTCCCTAATAAAGCAATGTGCCCCTCCTCTTCCCATAGTGGAGTGAATATCCTGTAGGGATTCAGGAAATAATAACAATAATTATAATAATAATAGTAATAATATCACTATTATAATAATTATTATTTCTGTTTTATAGATGAGGCAACAGTGCAATAGATTACCCAAAGTTTACTGGTTGCTAAGCTAAGGGAACAGACACTTAATATATAGTTTAAGGTATTTTCATAGAGTTTTATGTCTAGAATGAATAAATACTTACATGAAAAGTATAACTTCCCTATTTTTCTTCTTTCTTAAAAACAGTGGGTGTGCCTGAATCACTTGGGCAGTGTTTTCAAAATTCATATCCTTCCTCCTACCTCCAAAAACCTTAGCATGTAGAAAAATGGGTGCTGCAAATATCAATATGAGTTTTCTAGATTTTTGTCAAAATCTAGATGCACTCAGCCTACATCTAGTTCTAATCAACCTACATACAATGTCTTAAACATCTCACAGGATTTCATAAGTGGATGGGACCTAGAGGGTCATTTACCTCATCATCCATCCTTCTTGATGAGTCAGCCCCTCAAACAGTCGCTGGCTGAAGAGCTACCATGGACAGCAGCTCAACCTTAGATGCATGCCATTCCACGGAAGGACAGCTCCGGTTGTCAAAACCATAATATGCCTTCTAGTAAAAATCTAGTAATTGATTCTGATTCTGACTTCTGTTCTAGTTCTGTCTTCTGATTCACCAAAGCATCACACTGACTTTTTCACTAATACGACAGACCAACCAATATTTGAAAACTCACCTTCTCTTCTGTGATTTACAAAGGGGCCGTTCAGAAGCCTCGTCATCGTACTTAGAGGTCTCATCATCCTCTACCCACTTCTGTATTGTCTCTCTAGTGTGTAGATTCCCCCAACCCTTAATTCTTAATACCCAACATTTCACACACTATTCCAAATATAGTCTGAAAAGTGCCAAGTACTTAAGCATCCTTTGCCTTGTAGCATTGAAATTGAACTTCCGTTGACGTAACCTAAGATTGCATTAGTTTTCTTCACCTTGTCAAATAGTTGCCTTATATGAAATTTGAATTCAACTAAACCTCTAGTACTTTTTTCCCTAAACTGCTGCCAAGTTAGGTTTCCATACAGGATGTACGTCTGCAGTTGATACCTTTCAAGCTAAAGACAAGGCTGGACATATATCCCAAATTTTCAACTTCTTGTTTTTATCTCAAATTTTTCAGCATTTTAGGTTCTTCTTGAAATCGAATGCATGCATATTTGCATCAAATGTATGCATACTTTCTTAGCCTTGTATAATCTACAAATTTTATAAGCTTGCTTTGAAGACATTAGCTCCATTCTTTGATTATAGTTTTGAATAGAACACACATAGCTCAATGCTTCTCTAATGCAGGCTCTATTTCAAGTTCTTAACAATCTACTAAATGGTGTATCCAAAGGGATATATAAAAACATGTTTAATACATGCCATCAGCATACAAAGCACAGCATAAGCCTTGGATTGCTTTCTAGTCCCTAGATGGAGTACACTGTGGTGTCCACACTGCCTTACTGGCCCCTCACCTGCAGAATGCCTGTTGGTTATTATGCACTCATTTGCAAATGATGAATGATCGTTCACAGCTATATGATCTTCTTCATCAATTTTAGTTATAGTCAAGGCAGAGGGTCTTAAAGGGACAAATGGCTGAGCTTTACAAGTATACCTATTTCTCATACCTCGGGTTTTGAATTTGATTGTTAATTTCCCAACACTGCTGAGCTGTTCAGCTCAGATGTGGCAGCAACTGTGTCTAAAGTGGGATGCACCAGACAACCCACTGGAGTTGGGAAAGCAAAGGTTTGATATATTTTAAATTACTGTTCTTTTATTTTTTAAATGATATTTTTATATTTTCTAACATAGGAGTTTTGATACAGTAGTATATATATATATATATCATGTATAAATAAATAAGCACATAATGGATATTCTTGCCCAAAAGACTTTTACTAATCAAGGAGTGAAACTGACAAAGGCTGGAGACCCCTCGATGAGAGACACACACAGGTTGGGCCAGGGACCCAGGTAAGACTTGATCTTGTAAGCAGCTCTTTGCAGGAAGCAGCTCTTTGCAGGAGGCCCTTTGTCTTGTCAGTTTAGCAAAGCTAAACTTTAACTAACCTTTACACCAGGTGCCCCCATGCCCCATGCTTAACTAACCTCCAGGCCAAGCACACCTTTCAAATCTTTTGATCACAAAATACCTTGCCTAACCTGTTGATTCTTTTCTTAGATTAAAGAAGTAGAAATGAAGAATAAGTAATTAACAGATGACTAGACCTTTCCCCCAGCTTCCCCTTCAATAATCCAATTGAACAAACTGTGTGAACAAAATGGTACCTAAAGAAAGATTACACAGAGTCAGCAGGTCTGCACACAGTGAAAAATGAAGAGGACTCTGAACCCCTTCCCAAATGATTAACTGCGACTAGCTTCTCCTTTTTCCTTTTAAGAACCTTCATGACCGAGGAGCATCTTTGGAATAGGTTTTTGGACGCGAATCCACCTTCTCCCAGGTTGCTGGCCTCCTGAATAAAGCAACCTGTCCTTTCCAACCACCACTTGCCTCTCAAGTACTGGCTTTAGAGTCGTGAGCAGGCAAACCCGAGTATGGTACCAGCTTCAGCCAATCCGCTCTGCTCCACAGCTAAACGGTGACAACTCAGCACTGGGAGGCCCTTGTACGAGAGATAATAAAATCCTGTTCATTTGGAAGGGATCACAAAATTGAAGCTTTTAATTTTGCAGGTACAAAAACTGAGGTACAGAGGGATTTAGTGACTAGATTGAGAGCCTCAGAGCCCTTTGGGGACATACCAGCGAGAAGAAAATGAAATGAAATAAGGTGAACACCAGAGCTAGACCTGATCCCACTCTATTGCTCTTACTCCAAATATGTTACCCCCATAAGGAAGTAAACAAACAAACCAAAAGCCAAAAACAACAACAAAGAAAGAAAAGAAATAGAAGGGATTGGAGGGAGATAGTCACTTAACTACATCTTTCGGCATCTTCCAGCTCATCCCTCAGTGAGCAGAGTCGTCTTCTAACTTTGAACCCCTTTAGAATGCTATCTTCAGAAGTTGTGAACACACACACTGTTCTAAGATGAATAATACACTGCCACAAAATAAATCAAGATTACAGTAGGGGAACCTTGATCCAGTAAAATGTTCCTGTGCAGATGGAAAAGGAAGTTACCATATACTTTATAAATGCCATCACCTTGCACCTGAGCACGATAAGAAGAATGTCACTATTCCTACGGAGAAAAAGTTGTGTACAAAGTATGTCCACATTTTCTTAAAATCCTACAATTGGAGTGTACCGAGGCCTGCATATAAAACTAAGCCTCTGAAAAAAAAATTAAGCAAACAAGAAACTAAGCCTCTGACCTCCAGGCCCATGTTTTTTCCTACTACACCCCAGATAAGGGTGAAAAGCTACCATGAAAAGCTACTTCATACCTGGTTAAATACACTACAAACTTTGTCTCCAATGAAAACACACATTCTTGAATTTTCCACAAAATATCAATGTTACCTACAAACAAGGACGGTACAAAAAGTTGCCCTGGCTTCCTTTTAAAAATGGAAGTTAAGAGTAAGGTCTTACAGAACACTGACAGTGATAAACCTGTCGTGTCTCATTAGGAGGGGTGTAGCCTCTGTGTCACCATAACACACTCTACTCCTAGATCGTGGTGCTTTGGAAAGGAGGAGTGATAGTAACAGTAGTCATTGATTTATCTTCCGGTCCCTACTAGGATGACAGCTCCACGATGGCAGTGGCTTGGCATCTCTTTATTCCTAACTTTTAGAAGAGGGAATGGCAAGTAGTAGAAGCTTAGTAAAGAGGGTTGTAAAAACAACTGCACGATGTATGCTATTTCATTTAAACATCCTTGTGAGATGCTTTGGAAATACTGAGATCTGTAGACTTATTAAATGGAGTGAAAATGAAGTGGACTGAGAAATGGGGACAACCTCCTAAGATCAGGCCTGGACCCACGTGTACAGCATCCACCCTCTTAGCACTGAGTGGCCCAGCTGGTATCCAGGCAAACAGAACTTGCCCACCCCCCCCATCTGATTGCCTCCCTCTCTGTGTCTATGTGTGCATGCACAAATACAGCACAGCAGAGAGAGGGTCTGGAAAAATACAAGATTGAGACTAATCAGCTGCCGGTGACCCCTCCAATCTCTTATCACCTTGAACCTGTCACCTGCATGAGTCTCCAAGGTGGCAGATAGGACCGTTCCAATCTCTACCCTGCTCCCTATTCTCTGCAGAGAACTGTCAGATCGCCCTTGAACTTGACCCTCCACCTCCTGTACAGCCAATTTCTCCATCTGTAGAATCAGAGAGGTGGTTCTCAAGTAGTCATGGATCTAGCAGTTTTCTAGGGAAAACTATTAAAAATGCAGATGTCCAAGCCCAGCCTTTGAGACGCTGAGTCAGGAAGTTGCATTTATAACGGTTGCTGATTCTGATACGGGAGGGCTTTCCGGAGCACACCGTTACCCATCCCTGAGCTCTGGGCCCCGCAGGATTCCAAATAGGAACATGCCGATTCGTGGGTAAAACCATTTACAGTAAAAGGGAGAGTGGACTGGAGCCCCTGGGCCGGAGGTGACTAGTAAAAAAAAAACCACAAAAAAACAACAAAAAAACAGAGGGAGTGACATGAAATGGGGGGGATGGGTGGGGAGTGGGTATCAGTGAAAAGGCAAAACTCAACAAAGGTTTTCCAAAATCTAAGTGAGACAGTTAAAGTGAGCAGTGCCATTGGATGGAAGGCTGAAGAAGAGTGAGTTGCAGAGTTAAGCAGACACGGGTTTTAAATCTTACATTAATTTATCTCTGTGGTCTTGGACATACCACAGAACAAAATGATTACTCAGCTTACTGTTTCTCATCCATAGCACAGGGATAATATCTAACATATATAAGGCCTTTGTGAGGATTTAATGAGATACGGTAAGTAAACACATAATCAGGATCAATGGATGGGCTCAGTAAGTGTATCACTTATAATTTCAGAGCAATAATAAAAGGAAGGCTCAAGTTAATCATTTTTTAAATGAAGAAATGCTAAGTTCCTGTTTAAGTCCATATGCCTAGAGAATAAATAAGTCCCTAAAGGGGAAATGTACGATATTTGACAAATATCTGTGTACTTTGTTTGCCAAATACAATACAGAGTCTGCAAAGTAATATCAGATACAAGGCAGGACTGCGCTCCAGCACAGCTCCCTGGGCTGCAAACAGCTGGGGAGCAGCGAGGCCACACGGCCCAGCAACCCAGGGGCCTGTGATTTCGTAGACACAGGCGACAGCCCACTCAAAGTTTCCCTCATTAAGTCTTTTCACCTTCACCTCTGCACTGATGTTTTTTTTTTTAATTTTTGGCAGAAGTTGTCTGTGACAGTGTAGGTGCAGTTAATCCCCAAACGTGGCACCTAAATTTAATTGCCTTTCACATTTCCATGTCAAATATAGTATCTCCTGCAGAAACTCTATTAATGCTGACGAAAATGATCAGAAATTGGTTCAGAAGAGCATGAGGGCTTGAAATGAACTGAAGCAGCTGAAATTCATGAAGAGGGGCCATGTGACCAATGGGGAGCCCATGCAATAAATAATCACATTCCGAGTTCCTCTCGTTGGAGGGACATGCATACAAACATTACACTCTCTGTGCAAATAGCTGAGGCTTACGGCATACAGAAAGGTCCAATAATCTATCTGCCTCATACTGAAACAGACAGTTGACCGTCATGGAAAATTAGTTTTTCTTCTTCAAAAGTGAGCTAGTACCACTGGAATCTACAGACAAAGTCAACAGTTTTATTCCTAGAGGAAGTAACCTTCACATCTTTGAAAAATATTGAGACGCTAGAGAAGGTCACTATGAAATTAGCCACACTGTAGTGTTTACTAAATTCCTAGAGCTTGCAGAGTTTATTTTTAAAACCACAAGTACTGGGTTTAATTAAACTTGTCAAGTGTACAATGAACTTGATGAGACAGAGGCAGGTGATCTGATCCACAAATAACAAAATATACCCAGTGTTATTATGTTTTCTAGGTGAGCCAGCATGAGACATGGCCAAACGATTCAAGACATCACTACGGACACGATTAATATTGATTGGTCGTTCTTAAGATCCCAAGAATGTATTGTGCTTTTTGAGTAGCATTTTATTTAACCCAGCTGCTGACTGAACACGATCACATAAATAATTCAGGCCGTTGACTCTTTTTCTCATGTCAATGGACATTAGAAACATCAAGAAATACATGATTTAACATTTTAGAGATTTTACATACTTCTTTATGTGTTTCTTATAAAAAATACTTTGGAGACCATGCAGGTAAATGACAGAACCTTAGGGAGAGCTGGACTATTACAGTGACAACCACAGCTTTTATGGTGAGAAGCAACCTAAGGCTATAGAAACTAACTGAAGGCATTGGTCAAGTTTCCACAGCTGGAGGGTGGGACGAGGGGAGAAGAAGCTGGGTTTTTTCACTAAGAGTCCAACTGATGTCACAGACCATGCCACAGAAGGGAAATTCCCAACTCCTATTCTGTAATAACATAGGAGACATGGCAAGCAAGTTCATGCACAAGCAATTATGAATCTGCTTCTTGTTATTTGACTGCTTTCACATTTAAGCTACAATAATAGGTTGCAAGTGATAACTTTCAACATCCTCTACTTTATTTTTAAAAATCTGAAACAACAATAAAGTAGAACGCTATATATTTGGTGTCATCCCTCGGTATCCTTGAGGAATTGGTCCCGGAACACCCAGTGGATATCAAAATCCACAGAGGTTCAAGTTCCTTATATAAAAAGTAGTCCCATATAACCTGTGTATATTCTCCTACACACATTCAACCATCTCTAGATAACGTATAATACCTAATACAATGTAAATGCTGTGTAACAATAAATAGTTGTGAATACAATGTAAATTCTTTGTAAATAGGGCACAGCAAATTCGTTTTGCTTTTTGGAACTTTCTGGAATTACTTTTTCCCAACTATTTCGATCTGCAGTTGGTTGAACTGTGGATGTGGGACCCATCAATACAAAGAGGCAACTACATTCAGATCTTCATTTGTTCATTCAGTAAAGAAAAGGCAGCCATGGGTCTAGGTGCTAGGAAAGCATCAATGAAAAAATCAGACAAAAATCCCTGTCTTTGTGGAGCGTACAATCTAGTGGAGAAAATGAACATTGAACAAAACGGACAGGTGGATTACATAGAGCCCCATCTTTGGTAAAGGCGATGGAGAATAACAATTCAGGAAGAGATGGGGAGGGAATTTAAGTAGTTATCAAGAATGAACTCATTGACAAGGTGACGGCTGAGCAAAGATCTGAAAGAGCTGATGGAGTGAGGCAACGTGTCTACCTGGGCTGGATTTGGGGCGGAGGGAGGCTGCTGTCGGGTTTTAAGCAGAGGTAAAGGGCAAATGCACAGGCCCTGTGCTGTGGGCGCCCTCCAGGAGAAGCAAGGAGTTTTGTACGAGGGAGCCAAGTAAACAAGAGGCAAGACTCCGAGGAGATGCAGGGGAGACAGGGGCAGCAGGCAGCAGACCACAGAGGGGCTTGCCCACCACTGCGTGGCCTTTGACTTCTACTCTACATAGAGTAGTAACATGATAGGATTTACATTTTCATAGGATATCTCTGACTGCTATACAGAAATGATCTTTATAGTCATTCATTTACAGTCATTTTCTACAAGTCACTTAACCTTTTTTCATCTCAGGTTGGGAGGATCAAATAAACATATTTTAACGTCCTGTATAAACCTGAGTGACGTTTCATGGTCTCCTTGGCCACACCTCCATGAGAGCAATGAGTCTACTGCATGACAGTTACTAGTTCTCACATCTGCATCCCCACCAGATTTTTCAGTTCTTGGAACCTCGAAAATACCTCTTTCCATTTTTGTACCTGGCATCTGATGCAATGTTTAGCACCTAAAAGGGACTCAACAAAGATTTGGTGAGTAGAAGGTATTGTGAAATACAAGAATTATAAAAGAGCTATAAAGCAGAATTCTAAATCAGAATTCACATGTTAATAAGCTACTTGTAGAAACACAAACCCAAATCTTTGTTCCAAAACCATTCCAACAGGAACTGTTGGTCAGATTTATTCACTGTAATTCTGCAACTTGACAATATAATCAGCTGAGTTGGACTGAATCTGGAATCTCCTGGGTAAATGTGAAAATATTTTTCTTAATTGTGTGCATAAAACTTAAGAGTGAAATAGCCCATTTCCAAATGCCATTTGGCATTTGGAAATCATCAGAATGCCTATTTTTTTAAAATCATATTTTGTTTGACTCTCTGCTTATGTTTCAGGATGTCACCTAAAGGACCTATTTAAGTGTGTTTTCAGATATATCCACATGATATAAATACCTGGATTTTAAAAAGAAGTTACTTAAAAATAGTTTAAATGTCCTTCCCATAAAAATATTTATACTTGGCAATGTGGGGTAATAGCATCTCTGCATGTCAGTTAACTTTTTGTCTTTTGAAAAACTATTTGGGGCTTCCCCGGTGGCGCAGTGGTTGAGAGTCCGCCTGCCGATGCAGGGGACACGGGTTTGTGCCCCGGTCTGGGAGGATCCCCCATGCCGCGAAGCGGCTGGGCCCGTGAGCCATGGTCGCTGAGCCTGTGCGTCCGGAGCCTGAGCTCCGCAACGGGAGAGGCCACAACAGTGAGAGGCCCGCATAGGGCAAAAAAAAAAAAAAAAAGAAAGAAACTATTTGGATAAAATGCATATACTGTGCTCTGTGGTTTAAAGATTTAATGTCATTTGTACCCATTAGACTGATGTTACCCAAAGTGAGTACCTAGGCACTATATTCCTGAAGTGAAGCTTAACAGTCATTTACCTTTATATATAGGCAGTATTATTAAATAAGTCAATATATGGAAAATCTTTCAAAGATCAAAGTTTTCTTAAGACACTATCCTCAATCTATACCATTGAGGTTTACTTCCATTCCTTAAAAATGAAAAGATTTCTTAGCCTTAATATGATTAACATATACTTTTAACTTTAATTAAATGAAATATTTATCAAGAGGTACCCCCAGAGTATATGCAAGCCTTCCTTTGTTAGCTTCTTTAAAATAAAATTTATCCATGCTAGGCAATTAAAATACTAAAACATGTAACAATATGTATCTGATAAAAATAAATCATTCCTTTATGTCAACATGGTCATTATTTGTACTTAGTATTTGAGTTACAAAGTCATTCAAGTTTCAAATAATACTAATCATGTAGAATTGTTAATTTGTGATTGTCATAAGCTGAGAGTCATTCTCTGTTGCTATTATCATCCATTTGGAAACGCTCTAAAGATAAAAACCTAAAGACTTTATGAGGCATTCCATCTTACTATACTCACAATTCTACAATGTACATCTCTCCTACAGATATACAGTCTGATATACAACACCCACAGACGGTCATCTTGTTAAATTGCCAGCATTCTGAAATTGTTTCTTTAATCCCTTGAGTATCACAAATATTCTAACTCTAGCAGCAACACAGGTAAAATCTATGAAGTCATTGTAAATTTGGTCAATGATTCTCTCAATGAGTTATCTGGATAAAAGCAATCTGGAAACATTTCTATGGTAAAGGTTTTCTATAATTATGGGATGACTGAAACCCATTTACACCTGCACCATTTAGAACGATCAAAACATGTAATTATTGTATTCTAGTTCCAATATAAGCTCATCATTGAGAACTAAATTATCCCTATAAGAAAGGGATCAAATTACCTCTATAAGAAAGGGTATGCAATGCAACAAGTTAGCTGCCCAGTATACTGAATTTTTAGTTACCTTATATAGTGTCAGTGTTTGGGTGATTTTTATGCCTTTACTCTCTATGAGTAATTTCTTTCTGGGTGAGGTTATTCATTTAATTCTGTACCGAAAGGGAAAAAGAAAAGACCCATAATTTCCAAATTAGCTTTTAATTACTAGATAATTCGCACTTAATTATACATGGCTACTTACACGGACAACCTGTAACTTTCATAAAATCTAAAGTATGTATCTACGGCACACCAAGTTTTACTAAAAACGATTATTAAACAGTTACAATGGTTAGTTGAAAGGGAAATGGCACATCGATCCTTACAACTGCTTTCTGTTTAATTTGGTATTTGGTAGTTTGGTATTTAATTTTCTTTTACAATTTCAACATTAATACTCTGAACACACTGACAACTGTGAAGCCAGAAATAAATTCTAACCATGTTTTCTACACAGAACTCTCAACCTGCAGTTTTAAAACTTTAGTTAAAACCATCACAAAAACAACATTCACAATGAAAGCATTCAAAAAACAAATACGTTTACTTTTCATTTTTTCTCTGTTACCTTTGGAAATAAATGGTCCTTAAATACCTCAAAACCGTAGTCTAGGCAAACAAGTCCACTAGCCACAAAGATGCGGGCTTACTTTTCCCTCCTTCCCAAGCAACGAGGCAGGCGGTTCCCTCCACTCCTCCCGTCCCGCACCACGGCTACAAGGAACCCCAGAGGAGCTCAAAAATCACGAACGGCGTGGAAAAACAGCCTCAAAAAAGTCAGGACGTCAAATTATCAGAGTTTAATTTCTGCTTTCACTTGCAAATTGTTGAAGAGAAAGCAAAGCAAGAAGCATCAGAGATACCACAAGCTTAGTGGTTGCAGTCTTAAAAGAGAAAAGAATTGAGTTCAGCCAGGCACAAAGGTCTCCATGGCAACAGTGAATTTAGACCCCCATCGGCATTATTTATGCAACATTTCATCACAAAAGGACCCTCCCACTAGCCTGCCTAGCAAATTCTAGTTTTCTAATCTTCCATTGCTTTGCCCTGAATTTGTATCTGGATCCCTACCTGCATCTCAACATTGAAAAACAAAATTCCCCACAGAATCATAAAATTATTCTCAAACTGAATCTAGACTTTGTTTCCGTGGTGAATTCAAAGGCAGGAGATAGATTCAAGATTGTTTAGAGTTCACATTCAAAGCCAGTCTAGTTATATTTCAAAGATGGGCACTGCAACCAACACAAGTTTATTCAAATTTTTTTTTTATTTTTTGAAATGAGATTGTAATTCAAAAGAAATAAAAAATACGGCAAAGTGTAAACAACCCAAAAGGCTCACAGAAAAGAGAACTTGTCTAGATGCTGACTCTGAAACTAAACTTTATATACTGATATCCACCCCCAGCTATTATAATACCTCAAACACTCCTTTGAATCTTTTACCCGATTTTCCCCATTTTAGCCATGACTTACAAACACACAAATTGAACAACGTATTTTAAACATTTTTTATTGAACAGTGTACGGAAGGGACTCAGGTCACATTTTATAGTTATACAAACTGGGGCAAGTTAAAAACAGAGATGACAGCTCAATGTAATTAGGTAACTGAGAGTATTAACAAGGTGATAACTTATTGACGAAATACTGTCTTTAATTCTAAAAGTTTATACAACTATAATTGTCAGGATAATACTTGATGATGTTGAAAGGAAGTACTACTAGACCTCATTTGAAAAGGACTGTATTTAGTATTAGCTCAGATAAGAACCAAACAGGGTGACTTTTTTATGGTTTATTACAACTGAAAAAAACTTTTTGTGGTTTTATTTTTTTTTAATTTTTTAATTGAAGTACAGTTGATTTACAATGTTGTGTTAGTTTCAGGTATACAGCAAAGCAACACAGTTATATATATATATATATATATATACATATATATTTATATATATGTGTATATATTGTTTTTCAGATTCTTTTCTCTTATAGGTTATTACAAAATATTGAGTATAGTTCCCTGTGCTATACAGTAGGTCCTTTTGTTGGTTATCTATTTTATATATAGTAGAAACAGTGACTTTTTAAAAGTAAGTTTTGATTTGTTTTAAACAATACAAGCTTACTATTAAAAATTCAAAGAGCACATACTTTTATAAAGTAAAGGGTATTTCTTATTCCACACACCAACACCAATCCCACTCTCCCTTAATACAGTTGTATGTCCAGGCCTAAATCATGCACCTTGATCTAGGTCTTGATTGACTATGTTGTCCCTAAGACAGTTTTGCAAGAATGCTTCATGGGTGCCTGTGTTTCCTGCCAGTGCAGATTTGATAAGATTTTCTGTCACCTGCAAGATTGGTAAATATCCCTGTCCCATAAGGCCAGGAGGCTTTATTCACCTAGAATGGGGTGTTCCTGGTGCCTCCAGAGTTCAGCTCACCTCCATTTCTGTGAAGATACCCCTGAAGTCGGGCAAATCATGGCCCTACTTAGAGGTTCTTCAATGTGTGTGAATAAGTCATCCAGGTCTCTTCTGACACTGAAAACTGAAGAAGGCAATGCTGCCTGAGGCTGATATTCTCAGGCTGATAGTCCCTCTTTTAAGAAAATTACTTTCCCAGGTGAGAAATTAGTTATTAGTTCCCAGCTCTCTCTCTTCCATATCTATTGCCTTCTTTTTTGTTGCTTTTATGTGTTTTTCTCTCTTTGTTTTATTTCCCCACACCAGTCCTCTTTATTTCTGCACTCTCTATTCTTGAGGCTTCAAATGTGGTTTCATTTCAGGAAATGGCTTCATTTTTTCCTATCTTTCCATGAGCGTCACCAGCTCACTGTTACTCCTTTCATGTCTTTTTTGTCTTATCATCATCTCTTTGATCTCATTTTTCCCCCATGATTTTAAATGTCTTCAGGCTATAAAAAAGAATATGGCTAACTTTCTCTTAAGTTTCCTGGGGGTAATTTTATTTTCTGGAGTTATACTTTCTCTGCCTTTTGTATATTATTGTGTTACTTTCTTCTCTTTCTGATTTTTTACTTTTTTTGATAGTGTTAACCCACTGTCTTTATTTAAACTCTTCGGTTTATTACTTATTTTTGAATTATGGTGACCTTATCTTGGCCTGACTTTTGCTTAAAAACAGATTGAGGAAGACAGGGGTGCTGAGTATGAAGGAAGTGAAAACTAAAAATGCAGTTTTTGTAACACCCCCTCAAGATTATTCTCTCTTGTTGGAGCTTGTCCTCCTTGGGGCCTTTTGTCACTCCCATGTTCCCCCACATCTTCAGGGCTCCATGTTCCTATGAAGAATGCTGAGTCATGACCCTCCTTCCTTCCTTCCATCCATCGTTCCCTCCTTCCTTCTTTTGAAATGAAATTTGCATACCGAATGAAATCTGAAAAGCGGTTTCTAAACTCTGCGTACCTTCTTTATATGAGTTTGTGGCTGATTCTGTTCCCAGCATTGTTGTAAGTGGAATCGTATTTCTAATTTTTTGTATTCTTGGTTGATCTTAGTGTTTCCCGGAAAGAAGCAGAATGAGCCGAACATTGTGGAATATTCATAATAATGGTTTAAAACTATATCCTAAAAAAGCATAAACACTTGTTTTTCACAAAATTTAACAGTCATTTGTAGTTTAAAAAACTATCTTTGCAAACTAGGCATGGAGAGGAGTCCCCTCCATTTGATAATGAAAAAATTACAATCGGAGTTAAATACTGAAAACATCTCCTTAAATATGAATGAAATGTCATTCACTGCTATCACCACACTTCTTAACACCATACTGGAGGTCTTAGGCAATAGAGTAAAAACAAAAAGGAAATGTAAAAATACATCAATTTTCTTTAATGTACATTAGCAATAAAGAAATTAAAACAATAATCATATATATAAATATCATAGAAAAACATCCAGTGACTAGGAACATATCTGTGAAAGTGGTATAAGACCTCCACACTAAACACTACACAATGTAAGCAGCTCCTCTGCCCCTTTACTGTTTGTTCATCCCTGTTTTCCTCAGACCTTCATCATAAAGATGAGATCACTAGGCTAGCTCCTGATTCTTGCTTTACTGAATGTACACAATGCCTTGCCTAACCTGTTGATTCCTTTCCTGGATTAGAGGAGTGAATGAAGAATTAAGTAGTTAAAGAATGTCTGACTCTACACTCCCAGCTTCCCCTTAGTAGATCTGCAGGCAGACCATGCAGGCAAGAAAGCATCCAAAGGAAGATCAGGAGAAGTCAGCAGGTCTGCATGCAATGGAAAGATGATGAAGAATCCGACCTCCTACCTTAATGATTAACTGAGATTGTCACCCCTTTTTCCCTTTAAAAATTGTCATGGCTGAGCACAATCTTCAGAGTTGGTTTCTGGACATGAGTCCACCTTCTCCCCAGATTGCCGGCTTTTCTGAATACAGCATCTTTCCTTTCTACTGACACTTGCCCCTCGATTATTGGCTTTTGAGCAGCAAGCTGCCTAACCTGAGTGTGGTAACAACAACCCTGTTGAAATTAAAGCAGACCCAAATCATTGGAGGGAAATACCGTGTTTATGGATTGACAGATTCAATACTGTAAAGATTTCAATCTCCTTGGGTTAACTGATAGATTTAACACAATTCCAATACGAACCTCAGCCTGTGTTTTTCAGCCTCTCCTTTCAGGGAGAGGCTGAGGTAATGGATAGTGGATTCTAACATGTACATGAAAATGCAAGTTGCCAAGAAGAACAAGTAGTCTTGAAGAAAAGAAACAAATCCGGAAGGCTGAACCTAACAGATAAGAAGGCACATTACAAAGTTGTGGCAATTAGTACCATGTGGTGTCCACGTAAGGAGAGACAGAATAGTGGAACAAGAGAGAATCTGGACACCAAGCCACACATATTCCTAATTTATGAGGCTGATGACACTGCCATGCAGTGGAAAAGATGGTGCTTTCATCTGGATATCTGTATGGTGAAAAAATGCACCTTGATTCCCATCTCAAAAATATGCAAAAATCAATTCCATGAAAAGTGCTGGTCTAGATATGAAAGATTAAACAATAAAGCTTTGAAAATGAAATACAGAATACATGTATGACCTTACAGTAGCCAAGGCTTTCTTACACAGGACACAAAAATTGCTAACCATAAAAAGAATAAAAAAGGTATAAGTTGGGCCATATTAATTGGAGAAATCAGTTTATCAAAGACTCCACTGAAAAAGTGAAGAAGCAGTAATGGAAGAAAATATTGTATTCTGTGTATGTGTGCATGTGCGTGTGTATATACAAGTGTATGTGTGTGTGTGCGTGTGTGTGTATACACACACACATATATATTTCAAAATACTTGGACAAGCACTTTATAAAACAGGATATCCACATGGCCAATAAACAAATGAAAAGATGAACAACTTCATTACTCACAGGGATATGAAATTTAAACTTTCATGGGATGTCAATACCTACCCATCAGAAGGGTTAAAATAAAAAAGAGAGAGGAAAGGAAATGCCAAATATTGGCAAATATTGGGTGTTATCAGAACTTTCATAGACTGTGAGTGGGAATATAAAATGGTAACAGAAATTTGATGTCTCTCTACCTCTTTTAAAGCTCTTTTATGCATATTCTGTGTCCCAGAAATTCTTTCATATATACACTCAACAGAAATGTTCTTAAGTGCATCAGAAGACACCACCTAGGATGCTCATATCAGCAATATTAATACCAGCCCCCACTGGACACTACTGAAATGCCCAGTTACAAGAATGGATATAGTATGCTATATGTGCACAGTGAAACGCTATTTAGCAAAGAAAATAAGCCAATAACCAAATGCAGTACCGTGGTCGAGTGTTACACACATCATCTTGAGCAAGCTATACCTGATGGCATATGCTCTTTTTTGTATGTATGTTATACTTAAAAAATAAAACCCTAAGTTATCTTCAATCCCAGATATTTGGACATTATAATAGGCATGCATGAAAACAGGAATATTATTTACCTTCTAACGTGCTCGATTTTTTTAAAATACCATTTTAACCTTATAGTTTTCCAGCAATATCCTACCAATTTTGTTTTAAAAGAAAATAAAAGATTTTTTAAGTCTTACAAAATAAAAGTAGAACCAAAGAATGAAGGACTCACTATTTGGTGTACTATCATCCGTTTTAAAATAATTCACTATGTTGTGGTTCTTTTGGGCAAATAATCCAATTTCTCAGACCACATAAAAAGAAAGAAACTGCATTTTAACATCCTGGCTATTTTTATCTACTAATACTGACAGCAGGGTAAGAAGAACAAGTAGCAATAATACAGGAATGCTTTAACATAAATAAGTGACAGACTTCGTGGTGATTTTAAGTAAGTTTACTATGAATAGTTTATTGATTTATTTTGATAAAACCAGATCTCTTGAAGAGACGTTGTAAAGGCTCTTCTGGAAATTCTGGCTTTTCATTTTCTAACAATCAGCATTCCAATGGAAAACGCTAATTCTATTTATTACCCCTCCAGACTCTAAGGTATAAAATTACAAATGACTGACAGCCAAATTACTGAGTAGGCCTTCTGAGGGGCATGGTGAAGCTCTAGCAAAAAGATTCTTTTGCAATTAAACAGTTGCAAGGAGTCATATTTTTAGAGCCAGTTCAGCTTTTCATTTGTAGTCTGCAGTTATCTCTGCTGTCCATGGCCAGAATGGATGGCAGGACGTGGGCGAGGAAAGAAGGGGAGGAAAGGAAGAGGAAGGAACTCAAACAAACAACGCTGGCCTTTTGCCCAGGGCGCTGGTAGTGACAACGACTCAAATAAAACCGAAACTGCCATGGCGCCTGCTGCAGCTAAACCCTGGTGACCTGGTGTGGGACACACTCAGAAGTAGGACTGTCCGTACTCAGAGGCTGGAAATACATACCTTCACACACCAGCTCATATTCGTGAATCGGTGTAAATTTGAACCCTCTAACTAGGAGTGTAGGATCTTTATACTAAATCCCATTAACAAAACATACTTTGGTTCTCATTTGCCCTATTGGGGCAAATGCCCTCTTATGTGTGACCTTTTACACTGAGCAAGACACTTGCCTTCCTTCACTCTTTGCCTAAAATTAAAGCTCATACAATGATGGACTAAGACAGAAGGATTTCAGGGCTCTCCTCTGGTATGGAATTAAGTTCACTGTATTCAAAGTACTCTTGGTTTCTCACATAGAATGTGTACTGACCATCCGGTTATAGTTCAGCAAACCCCTGGCATCACTGATGTTGTACACTGTCAATCCATGAAATTCATATAAATTTATATTTTAGGCATAAACAAAGCCTGAACACAGGAATCTCCAGTTACTGAATACATGCTTGCAAAGACTGCAAGAGAATGAATTTAGAACACAATCTTTTTCATGCATTAATTAATTAGAGGTAGAAACACATCTGCTCTATAGACTACTCCTAAAACGCCACAATGCAACCGTTTTACAATGAGTATACATGCTTTCCAAAGACTAGTAATAACAAAAGCAGAATTCCTCATTTTTAAAGTTCTCTCTCTCTCTGTCTCTCACACAAGCCTGCGCATAGACACACACACACACACACACACACACACACACACACACACACACGCAAACATACTCCTTGGCAGAATGATGCAACATTTTAAATTTCCTTATGGCAGAATGCAGATGGAAAATGTCTATCTTATTTTACCCTTTTTCATATCTCAAGCATATATCTGAGGCACTATCTCCTAAGAAATAACTCAATTTCCCTGACTACTAAAGATTATTGGGTCTTCATCTCCCAGTATTAAAAGTAGCTTTTGTTTTGATTTTTTGCATAATTAGCTCATGTCTTTATGTGATATTCTTTAACATTTCTGTAAAGTGGTGATCGTGAATAATACTCTCTCAAAACACAGTGAGCCCTGTCCCTTTGGCCAAAGTTAGGTATGATGTCACTGCCCTAGGCCAAGGCACCTCAGGAATACCAATAAGAAAACGCACATGACTAAGCTTTTTAAGTTCTTCCCACAATGTGTCTGGCTAAGATACAAGCCAAAGGGAATACTTTAAAAATAGTTCTTTGCAAAAAAAAAAAACCACTAGAGTTCAAAGAAATCAGAAGGATGTGTTTTTAAAAAAATGAGGAAATTCTTGAAAACATACATTTCAATACATCAAGTCATAACTCTAAGTATTTTGTTATAATTATTCCCTGTAGAAGATATTCATCCTCCTTGGGTATTAGCACGATTTTTTACATTTAGCCTGGAACATTCTGTCCTCTCACTTCTAAGATTTAACTGTGTGGGAAGTTAAGATACAGAGGACAGTGGCTACTGGGACTTCTGTCATGGAGACGCGGATTACACATGGATGAACAGGCTCAATATGGCTGGTGTTCCTTTAACTTTAGGACTCTAGTGTCCTTTTTGTGCTTTTTATTTGTTTCTCTGCAGTTTTTTTTTTTTTTTAACTGAGAGCAATATTTAAATATTTCCTCAGCAATCTTTCACTATAATCTGAATTATAGTGTATTTGTTCCATTTCTTCTTGGATGCCTGAGAACACTCTGTAAGTTCATTCTTTGCCCTATGGTGGGTTTGGATGTGTGTGGGGCAGGGCAGGGAGCTCGCCTACACAAGTCCAAACTGATCTTTTTTTTTTTTTTTTTGCGGTACGCGGGAGCAACAGGCTCCGGACGCGCAAGCTCAGCAGCGATAGCTCACGGGCCCAGCCACTCGCGGCATGTGGGATCTTCCCGGACGGGGGCACGAACCCATGTCCCCTGCATCGGCAGGCGGACTCTCAACCACTGCGCCACCAGGGAAGCCCATGTGCTTCCCTTAATTCACAATCGAGCACTCTGGACTGGGGCATATTTAAAAAAAATAATGAAGATGAGAAAAGCTGGCCTTTTATTGGGTAGGTAACTCACCACTGGACAACAAAGAGGGCTCGCTTCCCACAGCCCTGTAACTGCCTCAGTCCATATCCTCGTGGGGTAAGGAAGAGTTGTCTTTTTTGTTGTAATAAAAAGCCATTTAAGCACAGAGTGGAATTTTACCATTGTTTCTGCACACATTTAAATGGAACAAGTTAAATCTCATTTTATCGATGAGAAAAGAGATTCAGAAAGATTAAAAAATTTGCCCCAAATCACACAGATTTTAAGTAATGAAACCTGTGTATAAACTTGAGCAGTTTGACTTCAGAACTGGTGTTATTAACCACGATGATACCTATCACTATTTGCAAAGGTTTAAGTTTGTCTCCTAGAGTACTGCCCCAAAACCACAACAGCATCATGTTCTTATGGGGTTTGCACAGCAATGAAGAATTGGATTATCCATCTCCCTACCCCCTACCAAGGAAGAAGGCTCTGATGAGGAGAAATTCCAGCCCCCAAGAATCAGCCACATTCCTGAGGGAGCTACCCCCCATCCAGTCTACCTACTAAGTAATCCTTCACCAACTAGGGTTTTGCGGACCATTTCAAAGGTCATTAAGATCAATATTGTATACAGAAATTTAAATATCTCTTATTCTCTTACATTTGAATGACTTAGCTGTACTTCTTTAAGTGAAAGGAAACACATTTCAATTTCTCCTTCATTAGCCTCCTAGGGGATGGTTTAAAGATAAGGAGAGAGAAGAAGTGTCTATTACTTATAGCCTTTTCATATATGGATTGAAGACCAAGAGCTGAAAAAAACATATCTTCACTCGCCATGAAAATTTATGAGAAGTACAGGACTTAACCAAAACATTTTATCAATAAAGGCAAGTGTAAAAATGTTAATATTCATTAAAGTTAATATTCACTAAGGACTGGCTTATAAATATCAAAGGTAAGTACAGTGCCTGTAATAACAACTAAAATGTGCATGGAAATCTGCTTTAGTAGATCATGAAACCACAGGGGTATTTTCTGGAAAACTGAAAGAAACAGTGTTAAACGAGAAAAGTTACTTACCATGGCAAGTTTTATCTCAAACAGGTATTTTATTTCTAACAGATTTTTTTTGGAAGCTTGTGTCTTCTAGAACGTTTTTGTAGGTATCAACATATCTGAGTACTTATTTAATGACATTTTTGCAATTTGTTTTCATTATCCCCAATCATGAATGGAATCTTGAACTTGCCAACAACAGTTTTTACCAGATACAGTGTTTTTCCCCAAAGTGTGATATCCATGGCTGTCAAAGGATTTTTTGCTTTTTGTTTTATTTTTGCTGGTTCCTAAAACCCAAAAAGGTTGGAAGCCCTACTTACCTATGAGGTTGGTGTGGATCAAATGTGAGAATTATGCCTGGGAGTACAATTCAGTAACGAATCAGAGCAACGGAAAAGGGTTTAATGAAATTATAATTTAGCCTTTCTATTGAGGTTCATAAAGCCACGAGGTTTATTGATTTGATGAGAAATGGCACGTGGATATGACTACCCAGTCTCTTAAGGGTCTTATTATATATGTGCATGGGAGTCTCAAAGGAATCTCAAAGAGTTTCTTCTGACATGCTGATGGCATTCTCTTGCAATTGAATGGATACTTGAGTTACGTGCTGAGGATTCCAAAGTTAGAAGTGGCTCAAAAATGCATCAACTTACTACTTCCTTCCTACTTTCAGGAAATCCCAAATATTAGGATGTTCATTATCCAATACTGACACATGGATATAAATATGAATCCGAGGGTAAATGACTCATGATTAAAATATGTGACTCAGGGGTTTCCCTGGTGGCGCAGTGGTTGAGAGTCCGCCTGCCGATGCAGGGGACATGGGTTTGTGCCCTGGTCCAGGAAGATCCCACATGCCGCGGAGTAGCTGGGCCCGTGAGCCATGGCCGCTGAGCCTGCACGTCCGGAGCCTGTGCTCCGCAACGGAAGAGGCCACAACAGTGAGAGTACAGCAAAAAAAAAAAGAGGCCACCTACTCTTGCAATATGAAAGTTGTCAATTCTAGTTTTAAAATAGATTCAAAGAATACAAATTTACCATGAACCATACCATGTAACAAACATAATTAGTTATCCCCATTATAACTGTAAATGTCACAGCTGCAGCAGCTGATGGTTTTCAACTTTGCTACCCTTTGTTGGTATTACTGTTAGGACTTCATGTGCTGCCTTAGGACTCCTGAAAAACCTTGCCTGATCTTAAGTAACCAAGATTACCTGCCAGTACCTGCTTTGAAATAGACTGGATTCCCAAAGGAATCCATGGTTAATGGCTAATTACAGAGGTCCTGCATTCCACTTCATAATCATATGATTTTATTTTCTTCTTTTATTATTATTTTCTTATTGAAGTATGGTTGATTTACATAATCACATGATTTTAATGTAAAATATAAAATCCAGGAAGATTATTTTCCCTAAAAATAAAAGCCAATGTAGACGGAGGTTGAGTTTACGACAGATGACAAGTATTGTAGAGAAGTCTATTACATAGCTCAATAAAGTTGGGAAATCTCTCAATTTGAGAAGGCTCTTGTTTTGATTTTCATTCATTTATTCGTTCATTCATTCATTCATTCAACAAATAGTTATTAAACATCTGTTTTGCTCCAGGCACTATTCTGAAGTGTGGTAAAATACACAGAGTGGCTCCACCCTCACACAGCTTACAGTTCACCTTTTCTTTTTTTTTTTTCTTTTGCGGTACGCGGGCCTCTCACTGTTGTGGCCCCTCCCATTGCGGAGCACAGGCACCGGACGCGCAGGCTCAGCGGCCATGGCTCACGGGCCCAGCCGCTCCGCGGCATGTGGGATCCTCCCGGACCGGGGCACGAACCCGCGTCCCCTGCATCGGCAGGCGGACTCTCAACCACTGCGCCACCAGGGAAGCCCAAGCTACAAGTTTTGGGGGGTCAAGGACTTGCCTAACACATATAGTGTCTAAGGGGAACTCCTCATCAGGAAAAGGAGAGGGCACCCAGCACTGCAACAGCCTCACATGCTATGGAATGAAGGTACACATTAAGAAAGCAACCTAAATTCTACAGGGAAACAAACGTGTGGAACAATCCCAATGTCCGTGTGCTGTAGGAGCTGAAGGTTTGGCACTAAGGAAACAGATCAGGTTCTCACATTCTAACAGAGAATCACAGACAATTCACACCCACCATACATGACGAAGATGGCTTCTTGCAGGGATAAGAAAGAAGTCTGGTGAAGTGACCAAGACTTCACAGGAGTAAACAGGGCCTTGTAGAGCATTTTAAGGTTTGGATCTTACGCTAAAGGGAGCCATTGGAGGGATCTAAGTGACGTGATGTGACAGGCATTGTTTTACTTTTTTGTTTTGCTTTAATTTTTATTGGCGTATAGTTGATTTACAATGTTGTGTTAGTTTCAGGTGTACAGCAAAGTGAATCAGTTATACGTATACATATATCCACTCATTTTTTAGATTCTTTTCCCATATAGGCCGTTACAGAGTATTGAGTAGAGATCCCTGTGCTCTACCATAGGTCCTTGTTGGTTATCTAGGCATTGTTTTTAAAAAGATCGACTTACTATATTAAGTTAATGTGAAACCACCTGGTATAATACAAGTTATGAAGAAAGAGTCCTGTTTGGATCTGATAAACCATGATTCATAGAAATCACGTAGGGTGACCAGTGAGGAGGATATGATGATAATCCAGAAAAGTAACGGTGGTTGGGAATATGGTTACTGTGATGAAAGGAGAAAAGCAAAACTGTCCTGAAATGGAGCAAACAGGACATGGGAGCTGTAAAAAGGAGAATTCTAAAGGGTCGCTCTCCCCGCAAGATGCCTGTGCTCTGGTTATTGAAACAGTCATTGAAATTCCACCAAGGAGCACCTTTGAAGATAAACTTAAAGTTACACAGGAGTTGACCTAAAAATATGGAGATTATCCTGCATCCAGGTTGGTCCAATTTAAGCACATGAGCGACTAAAAGTCTAGAATTTTCTCCAGCTAGAGCCAGAGAGATAAAATAGAGGAGGCAAGAGATGAGGCAGAGAACAGGTCAGAGAGATTCAAAGCCACTGCTGCTGGCTCTGAAGATGAAGAAAGGGAGTCACGAGCCACGGAATACAGGTGGGCTCTAGAAGCAGAGAATGGCTCTCGGCCACCAGCCAGCAGAGAAATGGAAACCTCAATGCTAGGACTGCATGCAAGTGAATTTGACCAACAACTTGAATAAACTTAGAAGCAGTTTATTCTTCCCAGTACCTCCAGAAAGGAATGCAACACCGCTGACACCTTAATTTTAGCCCAGTGAGACACATGGTGGACTACAACAGTGGGATAAACGTGTATCCTTTTCAGCCACTAAGTTGTGGTAATTTGACACAGCAGCAGTATGAAACTACTACAGCAATGGAATAGATATAAGAAAGGAATAAGGAAAAGAGACATGTCAGGATGACTTAGCTCTTTGGGCAGAATTTAGGGGAATAGAAGAATCATTTACTGAGGTGGAAAAGAATGATGGAAGAACATTAGAGGATGGGGATAGAAAACAAAAATTTGTTTTGAACATGTTAAGCTGGAAATGTCTACCATTCATCCAGTTGGAGGTGATAAGAAAGCAGGCAGAAATACACATTTGGAGCATAGAGAAGTGGTCAGGGCAGGAGATGTACACTGGCTTCACAGATGTGTTATAAACGTATAAATGGGGCTACGTGTGTGTTCCTAGGGATATACGTATATAGATAAAATTAGAAAATCCTCAAGATTTTTCACTAAAAATGTCTAAGGAAAGTAACCAATGTTAGGGAGGAAAGGAGATTACATACCTTTACATGTTGAATTGTGTCTCTCCCAAAAAAACATATTGGCATCCTAGTGCCCAGAACATGTGGATGTGATCATAACTGGTTTTAGCATCTTTAAAGATAAAATCAAGTTAAAATGAAGTCATTAGGGTGGCCCCTAATCCAAAATGACTTGTGTCCTTATGAAAAGGGGAAATTTGGACAGAGACATGCACAGAGGGGAAACATCATTGAAGATAAAGGCAGATACCAGGGTGATGCTTCCTCAAGGCAAGGGACACCAAAGATGGCCAGCAAACCACCAGAAGTCTGGGAAGATCATGGACCAGATTCCCTCTTCCAACCTCAGAAGGAAGCAACACCTTGACCTTAGGTCTTTAGTCTACAGAATACAGAGACAATACATTTCTGTTGTTTAAGCCACCGAGTTGGTGGGACCTTGTTACAGCAGCCCTAACTAACTAAATCACACACTTAATATTGCAAAGTTGACCCCTGAGGTAGCTGCATAGATATATTTTGAGATGTATTTTGAGTACAGTCTCTCTATATAAAATTGGCATATATAAAATTATCACCCATTTTAAAATAAATAAAATCATTGAAAATATGGCAAGGAAAAATGATCTATTAAAATAATTCTAGCAGTAATCACACAATTTTAAGTATTTAATTTTTTAAGAAACAGCAAACACATATTAATTATAATGCATAAATTCACTTAGAAGTTTAACTGTCTTTTATTAGATGATATTAAAATCAACTGCAATTCAATTGATATAAATTACTATTATTTGACTATTAAGCCTGTGAAAAATTACGGAAAGAAAGGTGCCCAACAGTCTCAGTTATGAATCTACTTCGCCACGATACTCCTTGTGTTCATTCAAATACCGTTTTATTTAATTCAGACCTGTTAAACATGTCAAACTGTCAACATCCCAAGTAGAAGAAACTCAAAACTTGGGCTGAATGTCTATGAACACAGCAGGTATCAACCCTCCTCCAATTTTAAAAGCAACATACCTTCTGCTATAAGCAGAAATTTATACATAATTAGGTCCCATGCAAGGAAATGTGCTTAAAGTTGACACTATGCATTATAAAAAATTCTCAAGCTCATTAACAACCATAAGAAAAGAACCCAGGGCACTGTTATAAAATAGAGCACTTGTGAGTTTTATCAACAATTTGCAACAAACCTGGAAGTAGAAGCTGCAAACTTAATGTATTATGCTAAATGTAATGTGAACCTACCCAGAGCAATGGAAGCTATGAAGAGTCCTGTTAAATTCCGAAAAACTATGATTCATAGAAACCCAGAAAACAAATGACTGGAAGGAGAAATTTCATACAGTTATCTTGTCCAGGCCCAAGGCATTAAACATCATCTATATGCTGATGATTCCCAATGCTTTCATCTTTGGCTCTGCCCTCCCCACTGACTCTAGACCAGTCTAGTCAACTACCTTCTGCCCATTTCCACTGGGTATTTGTTTACCAGAATTCTCATAAGTTCACACACCAGAATAGATTTTTTTATTTCTCCCAACCTTTCCTCATCTCTGTAAAATTGGATCACCATCAATCCAGTCCTTGGGGACAAAAACAGAAGAGATTCGGGACCAGATTCTTTTCCTTATACCCTACAAAAATACATCAGCAAATGTGTTTGCTCTGCTCTCCTGCAAACTATATCTTGATCTCCTCCACCTCACATCATCCCTACTGATTCCAACTAGTCCATCATCTCTATTCTGCTTTTCTGCAACAGCATCTTACTTGGTTTCCCTCCTTCCCTTCTTGTCCCATTCCCCTCTGCCTCTAGAGTCTTATTTTCCACAGAGCAGTCAGAGAGTCTTATCCAAATCTTAATCACATCATTTCACTCCTTTGCTTGTAATGTTCAAATGGCTTCCCATGATCATCATCATCATCAACATCAGCATCATTATCATCATCAGCAGCAGCAGCAGCGGCAGCAGCAGCAGCAGCATCTCATTCACAGAGCACCTGGATTTGGTCCCTGCCTACTTCTCTGACTTTATTTTCTTCCAGTGTTCCCTCTTTTCGCTAAGCTCCAAACATGGCATTTTCTTCCTTAGACCCCTGAAGCAATTCCTTTACCTGGATCATTCTTTCTCACCTGGCTTCTCCTGCTCTTTCTCTGAGTTTTAGCACACATGTTGCTTATCCAAAGAAGTCTTCCCCCACCTAATCTTGCCCAACTCTCCCCCATTTAAGCTCAATTTCATTGCCCCATGTATTTCATTTTCTTCATACCACTGACCACTACCTGAAAGTATATGTACTGCTTATTTATTTTTCATCTTTGATTGTTGTTTCTACGTATACTTTTATTGTCTCCCCCAGTAAATCAATATGGTTTAGTTTCTATTTACTTACAAAACAGGAAGGTTTTTTTTTTTCTTGTTGATGAATTATGAATTGTTGACCTAAGGTTGCAGCTATTTCTTTTCCTACTGAACACAGAATATGTGCGCTCTTCAAGAGTATAAATTTTCCTTCCAAATCAGTGGATCTCAGGGCTTCTCTGGTGGCGCAGTGGTTGAGAGTCCGCCTGCCGATGCAGGGCACACGGGTTCGTGCCACGGTCCGGGAAGATCCCACATGCCGTGGAGCGGCTAGGCCCGTGAGCCACAACTACTGAGCCTGTGCGTCTGGAGCCTGTGCTCCGCAACGGGAGAGGCCACAACAGTGAGAGGCCCACGTACCGCAGAAACAAACAAACAAAAAACAAACAAATCAGTGGATCTCAGTTGACCCTCTGTTACTATGATAGTCTTAACTGAGGGAGAATTATTAATCACTGACACCCTAATGCGAGAATGACATTCTTGAACCTTTGGGAGAACAATAGTCTATTTCATAATACTGATGATGGACACAATTTTGAAACTTATTTTTTGGTCCAGTAGAGATTAATAATGCCCAACACTGACCAGTGAGGTAACAGAAGGGAACACCTTGTCTGAAGGTCTGACTGTGTTCTAGTCCTGGAAAGATGTGTCTAGACAAAGCCTGGTCTGGACCCAGGAGTCCTTAGGTTTGAAGCCAATTGCCAAGGGCTGGCCTGAACCTGAGGGCCCTCCTCACCCCACCCCAAGGGTTGGGATCTTGACCTCACAACATGGTGATAATAAAGTTCTTCCACTTGGCCAGACTCTATTAGCCTTTTATCATTTTAGTTTCCTCCCAACAAAATCACATTGAGAATCTTTTAACCTACACAGTGACCTCCTTTAAACATGAGGAGAAATTTAGAACTGATTTATTTGACAGCAATTTGGTTTGAGTCCTAGTATCTGTTATGTTGATTTACGATAACAATATAAGTGCTCATGACAAAGAGTTTTATGACTGGTTCCTGACCCAAAGTTCGACTATCATTCCCCATACACTGAGTTCCCTCTAAAGGCACAGACGAAAGTCTCCAGGCCAGAGCTGACTAAGGCCCAGCCACCCCAAGGAAAGTCGTGACTTTCATAAATGGATCCTAAGCAAAAACCCAGCGCCTTGTGTGTTTGGGAAGGACAAACATTTGGTTTGTACCATCAAGGAAATGACATTCAAAAGCCACATCTTGTTTTGTATATTGTATCTCAAAATACTAACGATTTCAAACTCTCTAGTTGAAAAGATCTTGAAGAATGTATTTATAAGAATAGCTGAACAGGACTCCCCTGGTGGCACAGTGATTAAGAATCCACCTGCCAATGCAGGGGACACGGGTTCTAGCCCTGTCCGAGAAGATCCCACATGCCGTGGAACAACTAAGCCCGTGCACCCCAACTATGGAGCCTGCGCTCTAAAGCCCGCAAGCCACGAGTACTGAAGCCCATGTGCCACAACTACTGAAGCCCGTGTGCCTAGAGCCCATGCTCCACAACAAGAGAAGCCACTGCAATGAGAAGTCCGTGCACCGCAACGAAGAGTAGCCCCCTCGCGCTGCAACTAGAGAAAGCCTGTGCGCAGCAACAAAGACCCAATAAAGCCAAAAAAAAAGAATAGCTGAACATTCTAAAATATTTTAAAAAGATAAACCTGTGATAACTGATGTGATATTCACCACAACCCCATAAAGCATGAGAAAGAGTATTCTCCCTTCAGGGTGAGAAACTTTGGTCTAGAGGAGTGAAGTGTGTTACCCAGGTTCATAAATCACTACATTTTAATGCCAGAGGGCTGTCTGGAGTTTTCCTCTCAGCCAAGGGCACCCACCTTCCATTAAGCCACTTTCCTTCCTCTGCTTATGAAAACAAACCCTTAGGGTTCTAGCTGATGGTCTGTAACTTTTAAGCAATAGAATATTATTATCATGAATGTTGCCTATATCAATCCTAGGGAAAAAATGTTGATTCAAAAATATCATCCAGAGTTCTATTTATCTCAAAGAAGTGCAATAAATTCATATTTCTAATAGAAATGACATATTATAGATCTGGCTACACGGATGCCTTATTGAACTTTAGCTGCATGTACGTTTAGGTGGAAAAAATGCTACTGCAAGCTATCAAAGGAAGCTCTTGTCTGCTGAAAGGAGACACTTTACCTAAAGCAATTAGATTAGAGGTAGACTGCAATTTCGAGCCAAGAGTTAGGATGCAAACCTAGGGTCTAAGTCAGTAGAAAGAGTCTCTCTAACAGCAAAATCTATCAACTCTAAAACCTTCAAAATTGCACTTTAAGCAAGATTTAGGACCACCCTTGTTAGTCTACACTTAATCATGGAGTCTATGTATTTTCACTTTGTACTCTGTTGATCAGGATGCAATGATAAAGGTCTTCTTGAACCCAGAACAGATGAGGTGGACGCCTTGACCAGGTCTCCTCTTCCTGTGCTCTGCTCAGCATGCAGGCCCTGGGTACCCTAGGTGTCTCTATGATGACAGATAGCATCACTGGAGTGAACACTCAGCCCTGCTTCACAAGCCTTTGCAGGTTCGGTTCCTTCTACAGGAATCCCTTAGCAATCACCACTCCAGTCCGGCAAACGTTAGCTCGTGCCTAGTTCAAGGGTCAACTGCCATACAAAGCTTTCCTCCTCCCCCCAAGGAGAGGGACCACCACATGCTCAAAACACCAGGCAGATGTGTTATCCCAACTCTCAGTCCAGTGTATGATAAACATTTGTCTCTCACCACCAGTCCTCTCTAAGCTCGGAGCTCTTTGAAGGCAAGGACTGTATGTAATTCCTACTTGTGTTCCCAATACAAATAAGTAATCAAGGAACATTTGACACTAAGAACAAAATATCACATCCTTTTCATTTCTATTGACATAAGTCCCAATTCTAGGTATTCACCAAGCCTAGACTGTAGTCACAAAATGTAGAAATATAGAGCTTTAAACCTAATATTGTATATATATATATATATATATGAGCATTTCTGATAGGAAACCCCAAATATTAGAGGGTGGGCACTCTGTTCTATCACTTAAACGGTGTTGACTTTGGGCAAAAGGAACATATGAAAGTGCGATTTTTTTGTTTGATTTTAATCCCTATCTTTCAGTATACCACTTCTCATGCCTTCTGAGTTGGAAGTTTTGTCTTTATAGAAACCACAATTTTTCAGAAGGAATCATCTTCAAAAAATATTAAACAATTCAGTATTCCTGAAATATATTTAAATTACTAATGACCTAAAGAAGCAGATTTATGCCACAATACACTGAATACCACCTATGCACCTTCCTATTCTTTCATGGTACACGTTACATGGTAAATTTGAATATAAAGAAAAACTGTTCATAGAAAGCATGGCTTTAAGATTATATTGCTTAATAAGACTAGGTTCTTCTTATCTCTAAAAACAAAACCACAAAAAAACTTTCAGTGTTTTCTAAGGGTCAATTAACAACACCTTACGATAGAGTCACAGGTTTTCTGTCCTGGGTATGACATCAGTCTCTTGAGCCCACCTTTTCCCTTTTGTTGTTGTTTATTTTTGTTTTTGGTTTTTGGCCGCACTGCATGGCATGTGGGATCTTAGTTCCCCGACCAGGGATCGAACCTGCGCCCCCTGCAGTGGAGGTGCGGAGTCTTAACCCGAGGACTGCCAGGTAATTCCCCCATCTTTTCCCCTTTGAACAGAATGATGCTGTTGATGGTCTACGGCTGTGGAGTACGGTACCAACCTACTTCTTGTGTGACATTTTCTAATAATTGTTTGCCAATGTCAAGATTTCTTAATCAAAATCCATTTTGCTTTGGAGTTGCCTTTAATGTCAAGATGACATTCATATAGCAATTATCCTGTTTAAAGTAGCTTGTATAAGTAATGAAATTACAGATTAACTTGCTTCTTTCCCACAACTGTGTAGACATATGCATGTGTGTGTATGTCTATGTCATTTGTTGAAGCTTAAATTAATCTTTTTAAAAGTCCTTCTTATTAAAATTGCCTATGACATTTATGAAAGACAAAAGCAAACCCTGCTGCTTCCTTCAAAATGATAAGAGGGGCTTCCCTGGTGGCGCAGTAGTTGAGAGACGGCCTGCCAATGCAGGGGACGTGGGTTCGTGCCCCGGTCCGGGAGGATACCACATGCCACGGAGGATCCCACATGGCCCGTGAGCCATGGCCGCTGAGCCTGCGCGTCCGGAGCCTGTGCTCCGCAACGGGAGAGGCCACAACAGTGAGAGGCCTGCGTACCGCAAAAAAAAAAAAAAAAAAAAAAAAGATAAGAAAATATCACCAAGACCACCATGGTATACAGAATCCAGAAGATAAACCACTGCTAGGAGCTAAGTAGCTAACCAAACCTGAGGTCCAATCAGGGCATTCAAAGGTATCATAATTGACCTGCTCAGAATTTAATTTTTATACAAAAATTTGCTCTTTCTGCTACAGGCAATTTATTGCTTCAGGATTGAATTAAATACTGCATGCACACTCCTCCCAGAGACAACCATATGTAAGTAGCGCAAGGAATTAGGCTTTGTTGCCCATGGAAGTCTCAGTTCCTGTGTCACCTCTTTCCTACCTGCTCCCCTACTTTCCACAGCCTGGTTAGGGCTGGAATTAGGATTAGACCTTAATCTGTGTTTTCGTAATAGTTAGTGCATATCTGTAGCTCAATAACAACTGATCTGGGTATTTTAACTTTGCTACCCCTCCTCTTCCTCTGACTCACCAACCAAATCCCCATTTCCATTTTATTAGATTTATCAACTCCTTTCAATCTTGTTCATCTTTGCATCCACAGTGACAAATCAGACTGTATATAAAATATACATGTATTTATGTACAGAAAGACAAAATGGATGCCAACTTTAAAAGTTTTATTATTTTGATACAAAATTCAATTCCTTGCTTGATAATATGCCTTTTCTTCTATACTTTTGTTTTAAATTCCTTTGAAGGTACAATTATACTTCCAATTACTTACACATCATTCACATTTTTAGCAAATTTATACTGACTGCCTGTTATGTAGCGACTATGTTTAACTGAGTAATAAAATATCTTTCATTTACAAAAGTACATAATAATGTTCAGAAAGGTTAAAAATTGCGCCTGAGGTATGACTTCTGATAAGTCTGAAGAAACAAGATTTCAAACACAGCAAGTTCTGTTGCCTCTAGAGCTGTCTTTTGCCTCTGTATCAAATACCGACTTCCTTTTTACCACCTGATGGATTATTTTTTCCACTTCAGTCTACCAAGATTAAGAAATGCAAGTGATGTAGAAAAATGTGAAGCAACAGAATCTCTTCTCTTGCTGATAGGAATGTAGTTTATATTGGAAATAATTTAGTATTAACTTATTAAGATGAACTTTGACTCCTGGGTATATAATGAAGAGAAACTCTTGGAAACTATAAATTAAGCCAGGGGTATGTACAAGACCGTTCATGACAGTACTGTTCATAATAGCAAAACCTCAGAAACAACTCAAATGGTCATAAAGGGTGAATGGACAAATTGTGGCACTGTCACATGATTGAATATCCCAGAGCAGTGAACTCAGTGAACTACAGCTGGGCACAGCATGCAGGCATCTAAATCTGTGTTTCACCATTTTGTGGGAGTGGGTAGCATGGGGTTGAGAGTCCAGATGAAGGAGCCAGACCAGCTCTGGCACTAATATCAGTGTGACCTTGGGAAATTCTGTAACCTCTTTTTTTCTCAGTTTCCTCATCTCGAGAGTGAGAATAATGGTACCCATCTCACAGTGCCTTCGTGAGAATTAATGAGTATATATACAGACACAGCACCTAGAAGGGGTAATGGCCCTACATATGCGTTTGTTCTTACTATTTGAATATATTTTACTAGAATATAGGATTTGAGTAAAATTCAAATATATTTAATGTTCATATTTATTAAGTACATGTAGAAGAGATCCATTCTACTTCTTATAGCATAACTATATTTGTTATATTTAACATATGAAAAGGTTCGGATATATTTAACTGGAATTATAGCAGTTATTAAACATGGAAGGATAGTAGTTATTGTTCATCCGCAGTTACTTAAGGAAACATGTAGACACTCAATATAAAGTATTTTCCAATCCTAATTGGGTTTATATTTAAAATACTCTCTATTCTTAAAAATAACGTAAGGCCACCTACTAAATGAGCACTTTAGCATGACTATACATTCTTCAATTAAAAGCCGAAATTAGAAACGATGGAGATAGTTCTTAGAAAGAGAAAAAAATTCCAAATTGGAGTAAATCTTTGAAATCATGTATTCACAGCCCTTGATTTTTCAAACGGGGAAGACTGAGACCCCAAAATCCAAAAACAATTACATGAGTTGGGGACAGGCGAATAACTGGAAACCATACGTATGGACTGCTAGCAAGTTTGCTTTCTAGTACATCATATAAATGCATTAAAAAGAATACAACAGATAACACAAGAGTTGAGCTGACTTTCTGAACTGCACTGTTGCTGGTGGGATGTAGCAACGTCTTCTAGGAGGAAGTTAGCCTTGTGGATACGTCCGAGAGGAACTTCTTAGGCAGTAAGCCCAGCTTCCCAAAGACCTTGAGGGGAGAATGACAGTTTTGAGGAGCCCCTGTTGTCTCCCTGAGGCCTAACGACCTCTCCAGCCTCCACGCCCTCCGATCTTACCTCTACTTTCAACAGACGCTCAACTCCCAGCAGCAACTTCTTACTTCCCTGTACTTTAAAATCCATCTGGGTCTTCAGGAAGCCTCCCCTTCTTTGCTCCTGCAGCCAAGATTCTTCTCCTCCCTCTGCTTGGGCTCCTCCAGGGCTGGGATGCTCAATTAACCCCTAACTTTGCTTTCACACTTAATCTCATTTTCTTTCTTTCTTTTTTTTTTTTTTTGTGGTACACGGGCCTCTCACTGTTGTGGCCTCTCCTGTTGCGGAGCACAGGCTCTGGACGCACAGGCTCAGCGGCCATGGCTCACGGGTCCAGCCGCTCCGCGACATGTGGGATCCTCCTGGACCGGGGCATGAACCCGTGTCCCCTGCATCGGCAGGAGGACTTTCAACCACTGTGCCACCAGGGAAGCCCTAATCTCACTTTCTTCATTGGGTCACTCTCACTACAAAAATGCTCACTTTGTAGTTTCCTTCAACCTTTTTGGTTAAGACACTTTCTACTGTGACTTTTTGTCAAGCATCGCAAGATATTTCATTCGATTCTTTCCATCCATCCACATCTTAGTCCACTGCAAGAGTTTCTATCATTGTCACTCCACAGAAACTCTTTGTCAAACACGGCCAATGGTTTCCTCATTCTAAAGGGTGACTGCCTTCCCGAGAGACTTCATTTCATGTCTGTAGTATCTGACTGTTGATGACCCACCCTTCTTGACACAGTTTATGTACCTTGGCCGTGATGTTCATACTAGCCTAATTTCTATCTCTACACCATTTATTTTTGCCCACCTTTTTGTCCCCTCTTGCTTCCTTCTAAACATAGCCATTCTCTTACGTTCTGCCTCCAAGGATTGATTCTTCTCCATACATTTCTTCCATTATTTTGTCTGCCCCCAAAGCATCATCCATCATAACTACGTGTTTCACCCTTCCAGCCATCTCTTGCCTCAGAAGTCCCAGGAATATATTTCTAACTGTCCATTACCTCCATGGATGAGCCAAGGGTTACTGAAAATCATGATCACAACAGTATTTTTCTCCCTTATACAAATGCTCCTATTTCTAGCTTCCCTATCTTGGTTTATAACAATACATTCTTCCTGCCCCCCAGGCTCAAACCCATGATGTTAGCTTTGACTCTTCTTGTTCATTTGCTTCCTATATTTATTTCCAAGTTCATGAGTGTCTGTCAAATATGACCCTTCATTTACCTCTAGTGAGACCATCTTTATTATTTCTCACCCCTGGAGAGAAATTCCTGGGCATTTCTCACTAGCTGGACCCCTGGTACCATTTCATTCTCATCTCATCTAACACCCACAAGGCACTTGATGTCATAATCTCTCAACTTGATTCAGGTTGTGCCTTCCATGCTGCCATTTTTTAGCTCATCCACACCATTCATTTATCATTTATGGAGTATGGATAATGTAATGTGTACTTGGATAAGAGTTATTTTTCATGTGATCACTCGACAAACATTTACTGAGCAGCTATTCTAGGCTCTTTGTTAGGTCAAGAACACATTAATATGAATAGGAGTAAAATACGGCTCTTGACCTCCATTCCTGTGTAATACTGGTATGCTGAGGAATATGGGCCATTTTCCCAAATGCCTTCTAGGGAACAATATTTTCATAAATGTTATGGGGAAATAATTCTGGCACATTGTATTAACTAATATGATAATAATACATCGTATTAGTTCAGGTCAGGTTTAGATTCAAAAGGCAAAAAGCTTTTGGTCACTTGTCTCCTTAAGACCTTGCTGACAATATACTGCTAATTAGTCCCAGGAAACATCTTCACAACCCAATATTCACCACACACACACACACACACACACACACACACACACACCCCTCTCACAGATTTTGGAGTTAAATGATAATAGCTGTCATTTGGTAAAATTACTACTTAATACATTAGATTGATAATAACAAGAAATAATTCTCATTCAGTGGTACAATTTACAATAAATATTTTTTTTATAATCAAATAATTATAGCCTATTCTAGTTACAAGAAACACTATGATTACCACCCAAGCAATCTCTCAGGAATTAGATGAGCCTCTACATATATTTGGCATCGTTTGCATCCTTACTTTATCAGTACATTATTTTATCTCTCAAATGTTTATTTCATTTTGCGAAAAATAAAATTCTACTAAACATATTACCAATTAACCAGAAACTACGTTGCCCTCCAATTTTTTTGTAAGTTATGTAATTTTAGGAGATGAATCCAAATAAGAATTTTGTAAAAATTAATAGACAATCATTTAAAAAAGCCATTATCTCCTTTCTGGGTTTTTTTCTGGTGGTGTATGACTTTCATTTATAGGCACTACAAACTTAATCTTAAACACCCTAATCTAAATCTAAAACGATTCCAAATATATTTTCAATATTTTCCCCTTCCTTTGCCTTGCCCTGTGTGTGGTCTGAAAGTACAGGGGCTTTGTGATCCAGTGGGTTATTCATTATTTAGTCTTTTTTCATTCCCATGTGTGAGACTCTCTGCTGATCAGAACCTGTCTGTACTTTTAAAGCGGGTCATAATTAATATATTTTAGATTTCTGAACTTGCTTCCATGACGGTAGAGTTTAAACACTCCAAACAGAAGGCGTAAGTATTTTTGGTTTAGCTGAGTATACAAAAATGACATTATCAAAATATCCCAGTTTCTCAAATGTTGCACAAGGAACTGAGACTCTCTAATTCCCTCACTTATCTCAGAGTCATAACCCTTCACCATCAACGACTGTTGCCATCTGTTGGGACTTAGGGAATGAGCACCCAAATTGGAAGGTATATGGATATTTCACTGAGGAAACATCACGAGTCATCTTATTATTTGAATTCTGAAGTTATCATCATAGTATATGCCTCAATTTTTCACATGGCTCTATTGCCTTACAAGGCAGGAAGCATCTCTGGTGGGCACCCTCTACTTGGTGTCACAGCTCATTTCCAGTTATACTGATTTGAACTTGCGGCCAAACATTGAGCTTTACGTTTGTTTTTAAATAGGCTTTCAAGAAATATTTAAAATAATGTGTCAAATGCATTTTAATATTAACAAAAAGAAATTCGTAATCAATGATGTTTCGCATTTCTAGATTTTAAAAATCTCCAACATCTTGAATAAAAACTTGGAAAATAGCAGTTGTATCGTTATTGTTGTGATTCTTCCCCAGAGTATTCTGTATCATAGGTGTATGAATCGTGCCCTTTTATTTTCTGTAATTCTGATGCTTTGACGCCTCTGGAGAGACTGCCCCTCCCAGGCATAGTAAATGACCCTCCCAAGGAGCAGGCCTTTCATATGCAAATGAGCCAGTCCAGAGCCCAGGCTCCCCATTGCACCCTCCATTACGCTCTCACTTTCAGGGTCAATATTCTCTTGCCTTCATCACCCCCAGGGCCAGGAAATAAGACAAGCTGGGGCATCCCCTACACCTCCCCCCCCCCCCCCCGAGTCCCCTGATATTATTCTGGAAGCTAGCCAATCCTAAACCTGCTTGCCCTGCCTCACCTGTTCCTTCCCATGGGAAACACGACACAGATTCTTGCCCACATTTACCCCCTTACTCCCTCTGCCTCCTGACTGACCCTGGCCTTTCCCGGTAAGGCCCCTCACCATGTGGCACATCCTTGCCTCTCTGGATCTGTGACTTTTCAATGGCAACCATCTCCTGATCTGCTGGCCTCACCATACCTGAATACTAATAAAACTTACATTTTATTTCTTTATTTCTTTTTTTTATTTTTTTGCGGTACGTGGGCCTCTCACTGCTGTGGCCTCTCCCGTTGCGGAGCACAGGCTCCGGACGCGCAGGCTCAGCGGCCATGGCTCACGGGCCCAGCCGCTTTGCAGCATGTGGGATCTTCCCGCACCGGGACACGAACCCGTGTCCCCTAGCATCGGCAGGCGGACTCTCAACCACTGCACCACCAGGGAAGCCCTAAAACTTACATTTTAAAACAATAGGTCACTGGGTCCAGGTCTTAATATCTGCTTGTAAGTTTCCATGTTTGTCAACTATGAATCCCCGCCCCTCTATCTGGGTTCCTAGTTCTAGGCACAAGTGTCAGATGACACTCAACCCAGTGGCTCTGATATGACTCCCAGCGTTTCCTAATGCAAATGCCGGAATGGCTCTTCTGGTGCTCAGGGCATACCAGCCCCAGTACGGCCCTGATGAGCTGTTTATGGCTACGGAAAATACAACCTGTTAGCCAACATTTGGTCTGCCTGACACTGTCTCGTGCCGGAGATCCTGGTCAACTCCAAGTCCTGGCTCATTGCTATTTATCCGGCATTCCCAGGAGTTCCGTGGATGAGTGCTTGCATGCATCTCATACGTACACACGTTCACATACACACGCGTACACTTGCATATATCTTTCTTAAAGTAATTCTACTGTATGTAAACATGTAAAATCAATATCAAGGAAACTATGGAAAATCAATATCAGATTTTGGACTACCATATTTGCATATATTAGAAGATAATTTTAAAATATATGTTTGTGTACACACACACACTCATTGGCAGATAACAACAGTAATTATATTTTGGCAAAGGAAAAAAATCTGTTAAATACAAATTTCATGTTGATTACATTAATCATTACATTTTGCTTGAACTATAAGACAAATGTAAATATTTCACTTTTCCAGTAGCCTACGAGCTGATTTCACAATTGAGAATTAATGTGGTGTTCATTCCAGAAGTTTCATTTATATTTTTAGAGATTTTGTTAGATAACAGATTTCCTTGAATGTGGAATTCCTATTTTTTATTGAGAAAAAACTGTAAATAGCACACATGTACAGTTTACATAAATATGCTTAAATAATGTAAAAACATGATAACATAGCTTTCAAACAAATGTGGCATGGCTTATTTTATTTAGCTGTGTATACATGAGGTATCAACCCACCCCAGTTTCCTTCATGCAACAAAAGAGAACATGGTAAAAAGTCTGACTCAAAAGGGAAAGAGCTGTAGCACTAATGTTATGGAAAGATTCTACTAAAATTGTTCTGTGATACTTCCCATCCCCCAGGGACCCAGGCTATGTCCTATATTAAGGATTGCTTCATTAAATATATGAAAGTTTGCCTGCTGGAGTTGACTTGTTCTTTAAGCTGTCTTTAATCACCTTTCCTTCCCTTATCCCAAAGCCTCTGTGGCCTGCACATATAATCTACAAATGAAAATATACTATTTTAAAAATGAAATATTCATCATCGTTTCAAAATAAAACTAAATTCAAATTCCTCAAATGGATTCTTTAAAATTCAACAGTCTGTAAATATGACTAAACCCAAATACTGGGTTTAATTCATAATGCTTACTTAGAGAAATGAACAACACTTGTATCTTCTTGCAGATTTACCAATAATTACCTAACATAAAATTCTGTTAAGGAATCATGTAACTCGTTCCTCTAGCTCTCAATATACTTTAAAATGATGATTGTATATAGGAATTTACACTGAATAGATTCTATTTCCCAAGTGAAGATTTACATTAAATGACCAAAAATTAGATGAACTTATTTTCTTACCAACATAAAACGTAATGAATATACTATTGATTGGAGATATAAGACTAGCCAGCTTAATATCAAACATCAATAGAAAGCAAATACAGCTAATGAATTTTGCAGTAAACACAGTAATAATAAAAGATAGTTTTGACTATTTTCTTGAAAAGAGTCCTTGTCAATAAATAGAGATCTCAGTGGTATTCCTATCGGCTGGTGGACTGAACAGTTTTCGTTGATTTGGTTTCATTCCAACCATCCTATATGGCAAAACTGTTTGGACTGACCATGCAGTTAAAATGGCTAAATGATAACATTGACTATGGCTCTGTCCAGTGTTTTCTAGAAAAACATGGCCTCCACAGAGGCAAACTTGTCACCACAAAAGCATGGTCCTGAAAGCTTCCCCACACTCATACAACCATATCTTCTTAAGCATTTATTTATATCCTGTCTACTTCAAAATGGATTTGAGACAATTATATCAAAGAGAAAAAAAAACCTAGAAAGAAAGAAAAAGCAAACTAGCAAATAACTTTTGTATCTTTCACATTAAACTTCAGAATGATTGAAACGGCATGCTGCTCCAAAACATGCATGATTTCCACTATTTTCAGTCTCCAATGACTATGTCCTTCAAAGTCACATTAACAGAATGACAGGTTTCTTTCTGGCAGCATAAGGAGAATATTTACCGGCAAACTGCTCCCACGGAACGAGAAACTTAAATTACCCAGTTGTTCTTTGAAAATTTTCCAGTGGAAATATTCCTTCCTTCATACATGTATGAGACTTTTAACCTCCAGGCAGACTGCTCTTCATTTTAGAGGGAAAAATGCCAAGTCAGGAGAAGAATGCATTGATAAATTTGCACTGGATTATATTTATTTCTTTATAGGCTGGTAAAGAAGTGAAATTAGGACCACACTTCATGCATTGAGTACTTACTATGTGTTAGATTCAGTGCCAAAGGCTTTAAGATAAGATCTCATTGGATCCCCAGAGAGGATCTATTATTCTGTTTTCACAGACAAAGATTTTTTTGGAGAGCAAAAGTTTGCACTTTTGATGAATTCCAATGTATGCATGTTTTTATTGTGTAGTTCATTTATGTCATTTTAAAGAAATCTTTGCCTAAACCATGCTCACAACAATTTTCTCATACTATTCTCTACAAGTTTTAGGTTCCATATTTAAGTCTATGGTTCATTTAATTAATTTTTAATGGCATGATATAAGGGTAGGATAGAGACTGATTATTTTTCCTTTTTCATTTTTGCATATCGTTTCTTAATTGTTCCAACACCGTTTGTTGAAAACATTATCCTTTCCCCATTGATTTGGAGGGACCCTTTGTTGAAAATCAATTGACTGTGTATATGTGGTCTTCTATTACAAGTTTTAGATAAAATGACCCCCCATGCCAATCATCCTAAAAAAAAAAATTGGTGGAAAGAATTTTTGAGGATAAAGTCCCTTTCCTGTGATGACTAGAAGTTTAGCACAAGTCTGTGGTGGGGATATAAACCCAGAAAGACAGAAATGGTCCCTCCCTGCCTTCCATTTTATTGGAAGAGACAGAGAATAACAATTAAATACAGTTTTTAAATTACACATTTGAGTAACTGCATGGAGAAATTCATTAAGTCACTGTGATCTAGAATAACAAGAGGATCTTTTAAAGAGTTAGAATTTAAGCTCAGATTTAAAAGAGAAGAGGGAACTATATTGTTCAGTTCCCACCAGTTTAGAACTGGATGAGTTCTCTTGGTGCAAAATTGTGTTTACTCCTGTGTGTGTGTGTGTGTGTGGCTGTGTGTGTAGGAATAATATGGATGAAAATATAATATGAATTGGGTTCAGGAATGAATTCAAACAAACAAAAAAACCCCTTGGCAGTCAGGAAAGTGAAAGAAAATATAACAAGGAGTAACAAAAAGAGTATATATTTGGGAAAAAATCTTATGCAAATTAGGTAGGAATGGTATGGAGAATACTATATTAGCAATTTATAGGATAAGGAAAAAGATCATGTCTTGATGAAGACTGAACACTCAGAAATATGAGAACTCTCAAGCCATCTCCTTTAACTAAAGAAATAGCTCATATCAACTGGCTTGTTAAGAGGAAAGAGGCACAAATGTGAAATCTATCTCTAGGGATGAATAAAAATATCGAACTACTGTTTTCATTTACATAAGGAATTCTTTTTAATACTTAGTGACAACTGTGACATTTTAGTCATTGACAAAATATACTGTGTAGGTTGTATTTTGTTAAAGAGATTTAATTTCAGATGCAATTTTGTTAAACAGATGTAATTTCAAATATAAAATTAAAAGGAGACTTGAAAAAATGGAGCAAGAATATTCAGAAAAATTTATATTTATTAAGAGTAATTTTTTAAGTGTTTTTTGTGATTTTGGTTCAGAAGATGTTAGAAAAGGAAAATAAAACAAAATGATTTTTCTCCAGTTAAGGAAAATTAACAGGAGGAACTTCGCAATGATAGATCTTTTCTCTCCCCGAAATTTGCAGGTGTTCCAAATTTTGACAAAAAAAATTCCAAAATAAAATTCAAAGATATAACTACCATTGATAAACCTGGATCTATCAATTGTGCATTCATTCAACTGACATCTTTTTAGAGTCTACTGAATGCCAGGTGTGTACTTAAAGTGCATGTAATCTACTACTTTTATCTCTATTTTTAGAAGCAAAGCCAAACAAAAAATCCAGAAATACTAACAGCAACAACAAAACACAAAACTACAATTAACTTCAATAACATGCATTGGAAACAGCATGCAGAGAAATGACCACGTGGCTGAAATTGCTAGAGCATAAAAAAATTAATCAATGACATTTACAAAATAGCTACGAATCAGTATGTCCTTTGTTTCTTACTTCTCATCTTCATAGGAAAGGGACTTTATCCTGAAAAATTCTTTCCACCAAATTTTTTTTTAGGATGATTGGTGGGGGGTGCATTTTGTCTAAAACTTGTAATGAAAGACCACATATACACAGTCAATTGATTTTCAACAAAGGGTCCCTCCAATTCAATGGGGAAAGGATAATGTTTTCAACAAACTGTGTTGGAACAATTAAGAAATGATATGCAAAAATAAAAAAAGGAAAAACAATCAATCTCTATCCTACCGTTATATCATGCCATTAAAAATTAATTAAATGAACCATAGACTTAAATATGGAACCTAAAACTATAAAACTTGTAGAGAATAGTATGAGAAAATTGTTGTGAGCATGGTTTAGGCAAAGATTTCTTTAAAATAACATACACAAATGAACTACACAATAAAAACATGCATATATCGGAATTCATCAAAAGTGCAAACTTTTGCTCTCCAAAAAACATTTAAAAAAATGAAAAAGTAATTACAGACTGAAATCACATATCTGCAGGACACACATCTGACACAGGACTTGTCACCAGAGTGTATGAAGAACTCTTATGACTCAATCATAGCAATATTACAAACAACTCAATTAAAAAGATGAGCAAATGATTTGACTGAGCATTTAAAACAAGAAGATATATGGGTGATAAATATGCATATGAAAAGATGCACAACATAGTGAGTCACTGGAGAATGCAGATTAAAACCACAATGAGATACTACAACAAACTCTAGATTTGCTAAAATGAAAACAATTGATAATACTGTGTGTGGATGCAGTACAATGGAAGCTCCCAAACTACTGATGGAAAAGCAAAAGGGGAGGGCCACTCGAAAAAGAGTTTGGTGGTTTCCTTAAAAAATAAATACACTTAACATATGATTCAGCAATTCGACCTCTATGCATCTATCCAAGATAATGAAAACAAGTCCATATTAAGACTTGTACTTGAACGTTCATAACAGCTTTATTCACAATCACAAAAAAATGGAAATAACTGGTGATTGGATAAACAAATACAGTAAAATACTATTCAAAAATAAAAGGGAACATATCACTGACACACTCAGTAACATGGATGAATCTTCAAAGTACTTTGCTAATTAAAAGAAATCATACACCAAAGACTAAGTACTCTGAGTCTATCTATATGAACTTCCAGAAAACACACAAATACAGTGTCTGAAAATAGATCAATGGTTGCCAGGGGTCAGAGGGAGGGGGAGGAGGGGACTGATGACAAAGCGGCACAAGAGGACTTTTCAGGGTGATGGGGAGGTTTCCAGTCATGCTTGTGGTGGTGGCTACATGACCGAATGCATTTGCCAAAACTCATCAAACTACATCCTTAACATTTTTCAGTTTTATGATTTAGTAAATTAGACTTCAATAAGTCTAACAAAAAAATTTAATAGTACAGGTGTTTGCTGCAGAGTTTAGATACTGATTTAATTTTTCAGATGATAATTCAGGTACAGAATTACTTTTTTTTTTTTTTTTTTTTTTTTTTTGCGGTACGCGGGCCTCTCACTGTTGTGGCCTCCCCCGTTGCGGAGCACAGGCTCTGGACGCACAGGCTCAGCGGCCATGGCTCACGGGCCCAGCCGCTCCACGGCATGTGGGATCTTCCCGCACCGGGGCACGAACCCGTGTCCCCTGCATCGGCAAGTGGACTCTCAACCACTGAGCCACTAGGGAAGCCCCAGAATTACTTGTTTAACTTTAAAATTACAAGCATATTATTTTCACCCCAAATATATATTCCAGAGGAATAGAGCTTAATACATTCTGAGGAAAATGCTGTCATTTGTGGAAACATAAGCATGATCATCTCTACTGTCCTAGGATATTTCCTTTGTGGATATATCTTCTAGTCAGGCAGCTACTGCCAAAGAAAGGAAGGGAATATAAAAGTTAACGCAGCTTCTTTCAGCAATATAGAATACAGGGGGGAAAAATATTAGCAAGAGTAGGAGTCAGTTCCCTTGAAGTAACGAGGCTCAGATTTATAGTGCAGCTTTAGCACAGGAGGAGGTGGATATGAATACACTGACCACCCAGGAACCAGTCAGACTCACCCCCAGGCAGGGTGAAGGTCAGCAGCAGGGTCACAGGTGAGGACATGAAAGGTGGTACAGGATTCTGTGATGATGTGGGAGGATGAGGACCAATAACAAGGATGGTGAGAAGACTGGTGAGATAACTTCAGGAATGAGATTTAAACAAGCAAACAAACAAGAACTTCGCAACGGGAACTTAACAGTCTCTTCAACTAATATCACTGGTGTCCAACTCTTGATGGGTCTGTTCAAAGACCTGGCGTCTCTCGGTTTCTATCTTTAGAGTTCAAGTTCTTGCTCATGACGTCGTGAAAGAAAGAACTATCCTCATCTATGTTAGGGAGAGTCAATCTATCTTTCTCCACCTCTTCGTTTGAGGGGATTCCACTGTGGAAAGCAACCAGCCACCCCAAGAAACTTATGAAATAAGATAGACCAATCCTATCTGAGGATTTTGCTACTAGCCCACTGCCTTGAGAATTTTATCTGAATCACACTCAGAATCCTAGATACAATACAAAAGTGCTAGACAGTCAAAATGGACCTCACAATAATCCAATCATGAATCATTAGTAGCCCTTAGACCACTCCCTGGCATCCCCTCTCCACCACAGACATTGTTTTTTGTTATAGACACAATTCCGAGAAGGTCAGTCATCTCTGACCAGGGCTGCAAATGACCAGGGGCTTAGAGTCATTGACACTTAGAGCAAGAAGCATTGGGTAATATCAAGAAGTGAGAAAAAGTATGAGTACACAGCAAAAATCTAGTAATACAGTTGAAGACAAAGAACATCCAGATACTCTAAAACATATATTTTTTAATATTCTGCTGACCAGTATAGAATGGTATTATCATTTTAATACCTCTTTAAAAGACTGAATACAAAGTACTAGGTATATCAGATACCTCATGTGAAATAAACTTTGAGGCCCTAATGGAAACGAAACCCAACTAAAATCTAAGAAAGCATTGGTTAGAAAGTTTCCCCATTGCAAGCACAGAAAAAGGACACGTTTCTTCCACCCAAGCCTTTTGTTCCCCCAAACACTCAGTAATGTTTACCTCTTATTCCATTTGACTGCATATTTCAGGCTGATTGCTTGTCGTGGCCTCCTTATTACCTCGCTTAAACTTTTTTTTTTTTTTTTTGCAGTACACAGGCATCTCACTGTTATGGCCTCTCCCGTTGCGGAGCACAGGCTCTGGACGCGCAGGCTCAGTGGCCATGGCTCACGGGCCCAGCCGCTCCGCAGCATGTGGGATCTTCCCAGACCGGGGCACGAACCCGTGTCCCCTGCATCGGCAGGCGGACTCTCAACCACTGCGCCACCTGGGAAGCCCTCGCTTAAAGTTTTTAATTGCATTGTCTTAAAAGTGAACACTATAGCATGTGTGATATTGAGTAATTAGGTAAAAACTAAAATATAAGCTTACAGGTAAGACATTTACATAATTCACTGAGATTGTATAAAACACTATCATATTAGGAATGTACACATTGCTAATTACAAAATTATATTCCATCAACGACCACAAATTGAAGAGTCAGGGTATTTAAGACACTTAACAAGCTGTTAAGTAATTGGGTCTTGGAATGTGTTTGCTAGACACGCTGACTTTGTCTCTGGTGGCTGCCACTGTGTAATTAATGTTCTCTTTTTAGAGAAGCAAAGACAGCAAGATTAGCACTACCTTTGATAGAAGAAGCCATGACACCCATAGCCACCCACAAAAATACAGTCATTTGTGCTTTTTATAAAATGAAATACTTGCTCTAGACTATGCAATAAGTTTTATATGTAAATAGGAAAGTAAAAACATAAGAAGAGTTTTACACACATACACAAATTACCCATTGGTGTTTTAATCTAAAAGTCATGCAAAATTGTTCTTCTTTCTCTTTACTTGGTGTGCTGGAGGATCTTTCACTATTTCTGCTAAGCCAGGAACCTGTTTCATCTATTTTTAGCTGCCAGGTAGAGAATAGATGGTGAATAAAAATTGAGTTAATTTGCAGAGGTGTTTGGAAAGCATTTGAAAAATTACTGGTGATCTCTAGGCTCCAAAATTGGGTCATAAAGCACAAGTCCCCTAATACAGACCTTTTGTCTTTCTGATAGATGTATGAGCACTGGAAGAACTAGCGAATTCTGTGAAAACAATGTTTCTGGACTTTAGTCAAGCATCTGAGAAGTCTGTTCATAGTATCCCGGAATGCCCTTCTAACTCTCATCATTCCTGGTCATTCTTTAAGACCTATCCAGATGTGGCCAACTCTGCAAAGCAGACCTTAGTTAATCCAGGTAGAGTCACCAGAAGCTGTTCACTAGTTCCTTAGAACAGATGTTCTCTATGATGTCATTTTATCAGGTGTGCATCACAGTGCTTTTAATAATTTGTTTTAACACCAGCCTCCTCTACTAGAATATGACTAGTAATGTAATATAATGCTTGGCCTGCATTAAGGTTTCAAAAATATTTGTAGACAGCTGTAGCTGAAGTCCTTCAGACAACATCTTAAAAATTTACTAGAGTAACACTAGATATAGATTGATACTTAATGACAACATGGAAACAGTATCTACTATTTCAAATGACAGAGAGTTATCTTACAGTATCCGAATGACTTTTTTATTAACTTGTGATTTGGCTAAGGATAGCTATTACTTGGAAGACAGAAAGAATTCGATGAATTTTCACGATGCTGGAACACTGGGTTAAAGATTAAAAGGTAGAATTTAATCAGGATAAATGAAAAAGTCCTAATCTCAAGTTAAAATATTTTATGGTCCAGGATCAAGACACTGAAGCTTAATACCATAACATGCATAGAAGACTACAAATTAGTGGCGAACAGTCCTAGAGCACCTCTTCTTCATCAGTTTAAGTGCTAAGCATTTTACAGGTATCACTCAGCTCAATACTCTAACATTACAAGGTAGTAATATCAGAATCTGTAAGTAAAAGATGAGGCAGCTGAAACTGGGAGGACGGCTTAGGTAACCTACCTATGGCCACACAAATAGTGTGTGACACAACACAGAGCGAGATCCTTGGTTCTCCAGGTCCAAAGCCTTGATCCACATGCTACACTGATTCTCAATGAAGTCTAAGTGTGACTTGGCCCCTTAAAATATTACAACTTTAAGCCGTGCTAACAGATGTATTATGTCCAGACTAAGAAGGGTGACTGTTCTTCACCACTTTTTGTACATTATAAAATTATGGTTGTCCAAATTACAGCATTTCCAGGATGGTAAAGTATCCAAAAACACAAAAAATGGTTACAACTTTTGAGAAGACTTGGAAGGACATGACCGTCATCTTGAAATATCTGAAGGACTGTCCTTTGCAAATTGGACTTTTCCTTTTTGGCCTGACTCCAGAAGGTGGGACAAGAGCCAACTGGAAAAACTACTTAGCAATTACAAGTGCCCCCAAAGAGAACAGGCTAATTTGTGAAATGGGAAATTCCTCTACATAGGAGAGTGCTCATTTGGAAGGTGCATGACGCAAGTTCAGGGAGCTGAACCAGGCCAGCCGATTTGACCAGGTGACCCCAGAGGTGCCTCGCCACCCTAAGTATCTGTAATTCTATATTCACCAATGACCTAGTTAGCAGAACCGATGAAAATGTTAATTATGATTCAAAAACTAAGTTCCGAGTCAGTATTTTTGAAAAATGCATATCAAGTATTTCTTTGAATTACTGAACATGGCTATACTCTCATTGCCTAACCCAGAAAAGGGGGGGAAATTCATAAGAGTCAATAAGCCTGAAGCCAATAAAGATACAGAAGGAGATGGGACAGATGTGTGTGGTGCACATTGTAACAGCTGTTCTCCACAGGCGGTATAGGGACTCCAGGCATCTCTTTAAAATTCTCCAGGATGCTCACATCACTAAGAGTGATAATAGTATTTATGTGGAAATAATATCTCTACCTCTAAAACAGAACAGTTTGAACCTAAAAAAAACCCAAAAAACAACAAAAAAAACTAGCAGCCGTTAAGGGAGATCATGACATAGTGACCAAGAACTGAGTAACACCACTGGCTTTTTTTGCCCATTTACAGTGTTATCCATTTTCTGTTTTATTTGAAGGCACATGTTGTTTATATCTGAACACTTGCTCAATTTCCTTTTAAATGTAGAGTCAGTCCCCAAATCAAACATGCTATGATATGTCCTACTTTAATGGTTGAAAAAACAAAGCTAATTAAATTAATGGAAAGTTAAACTACCTTATTTTTTACAGAAGAAAATATAGAAATGTACCTGCATATTTTCCCCCAGGTTAAACACTTATTTTTGGTCTATGAAAGGTCACTCTATGTTTTTTGTATGTTTGTTCCTGTGTTTGTATGTGTTTGCTTTGATCATCCTCTTCTTCATCTTCTATCCTCAATGCAATCCCTATTCCCTCATACTAACTCACCCAAGTTGACTTACCATACATTCTTCTAATTCATTCTCCATACGGTTATCTATTTATATGTGTATCTTTGAAAAAGACACATTGTGTCTTTTAGCTCCGTTTGCCTTTTTTTTCACCTAACATTATGCTTCTGAGCCCTTGTGCCTGTATAGGGACAACTCATTACTTGAGGTCGATGCTGAGTTCTCCATGCACTGTTTTTTCATTCCTTGAGGCATCTCTCTTGCTCTTTGCTACCCAAAATGCTGTGATGGGTGCCTGCAATGCATGGCTCCTTGTGAGCTAGGAGAATGTTTCTGGTAACATCCGCCAGGGTGGACAGGACACTGGACAACACACAGACCGAATTTCACCCAGTTCAATCGTACTGGCTTCTGGAGGGCTGATCAGCACACACGCCGACCAGGACAGCAGGTGGGATTCCGTTTTCCCTATTCTCGACAGCACTTGATATCATCTGCCTTTTTCCAAACTGACTGGTATAAGGAGATAATCTTTTTATTAAATTGCATTCACAAATTACTAAGAAGAGGTTTTGGTTTCTTCTTTGGCAACCTGTCCAGCTAAATGCTTTTGCCCATTTTTCCACTAGGATAACCTCTCCTTTTTAAAATGTATTTCTATCGCTTCCTTATATATTATAGGTATTAATTCTCTGCTGGTAAATAAACATGTCTTCTCCCAAACTCTCAGATGTAAGAGATTTCATACATCTCTTAAATTACTTCTCCATGTTCTCTTCCACTGAATAGAAATACTAATTCTAATATAGTCTTATAATATCAATTGTTTTCCCTTATGACTTTTGCTTTTTAGGGGGAAAAAAAGGCTGTTCAAGAAAGCTTTTCTTATCCTGATGTCATTAAAACATTCTCCAAAAAAAAAAAAAATTATCCACATTTTATTCTCCACACTTTATAGGATTTACCTTTCACATTTAGGTATCTATTTATTTATTTATTATTTTTATTTACTTATTTTTTTGGCCACACCGTGCAGCTTATGGGATTTTAGCTCCCCGACCAGGGATCACATTTAGGTCTCTACAAGATCAGAACTTTTATACTCTCTTCCCATCGTAAGAGAAGTTTCCTCGCAAGCTATACTACTTTTACCTTGTATCAAGTTTGCATATATTCATGAGTGTCCTTTCTGGACTCCTCGGAAGCAAAGATCTGTTTTTCTTTTCCTGAACAAGCATACACAGACTTTATTATTATGAAACTGTTCTTACTACATGGTAAACAAAAGGCCTTAGTATTTTAATATACTGAAGATAAGATACTTAATTTTAAAAAGTTCCATTCAATATTCTACAATATTGAATAAAAACATTAAGTTCTTGATAATATTCATACTAGATTAAGGGATACACTGTTAAGTTATCACAAAGACATCCATATATTTTCATTGATAAGGACTCTGTTCACCATATTTCCTGTGAAGTATAAACATTTAGTTTTAATATAAGGGAAAGTTTTATAAGGTTTAAGGTTTCTTTACAACTAAAATCTGATGCCAGGACGTGGTTTTCACATTTCTAAAATAAAATGAATGGACATGATGATGTTGAAGGTCTGTTTAAGCTCTAAATTTTTTATGAGCCTATAAAAATCAGCCAAATAGGGCTTCCCTGGTGGCGCAGTGGTTGAGAATCTGCCTGCTAATGCAGGGGCCACGGGTTCGAGCCCTGGTCTGGGAGGATCCCACATGCCGCGGAGCAACTAGGCCCATGAGCCACAACTACTGAGCCTGCGCGTCTGGAGCCTGTGCTCCGCAACAAGAGAGGCCGTGATAGTGAGAGGCCCGCGCAACGCGATGAAGAGTGACCCCCGCTTGCCACAACTAGAGAAAGCTCTTGCGTGGAAACGAAGACCCAACACAGCAAAAATAAATTAATAAATTAATAAACTCCTACCCCCAACATCTTCTTTTAAAAAAACAAAAAATAAGCCAAATAGAAATTTCAGTGAAAAAGGTAATCTATCTCTATTTCTGGAAAAGTTTCCTAGAAGGTAGGATTTCTCAGGCATTCACCTTCATGCCTTGTCTCAAACATAAGATCATATCTAGACCAACTGAGGGTACAGAAACTTCCTTTGTTCCAAAGTAGGTTGATTAAAAATTAAATAGTGAAAACAACAGAGAACTACGAAAATTTATGTTAAATTAATACTTACTAATGTAACATGCTTCAGGACTGAAGATGAACAATTTAATAAAACAAGAGATAAAAGGATTAGACATACCTCATCAAACCAAATCTGTATTTCTAAAATGGTACTGTACAAATGTGTTCTTACGAATCAAATTTACGTAGAGACAAAAAGGCACCTTTCTATGTCTAAACATTATAGAATATTTACTGAAATGTTTCTTTGTGAGATCTCAGGGGGAAAGAGTACATCATTTTTAATACATATCATTATTTCAAAAATATGATATGTAATATCACTTAATACTGGTAACTTATAATTACGCCAGTTTTCCCCTCAGACAAAACTGAGTTTCTTCAGGTATTTTAGAGGAAATCTATAGTAACTTTCAAAAATGTAAGAAGTTTTACTTAGGGGCATTAAAATAACTATTTCATTATCACAATTTTAAAATGAGGCAACATTACACACTCTCCAGGTTGGCTGAAATAAAGACAGATAATAAGAAATGCTGCCTGGGATGTGGAAAAACTATAATATTCATACATGGCTGGTGGGAACGTAAAATGATACAGCCACGTTGAAAAAGTGTGGCAGTTTCTTAAAAGTTAAACATAAACTCATCATACCCAGAAATTATACTCCTAAGGATACATCCACGAAAAATGAAAATGTATGTCCTCATAAAGACTTGGATGTAAATGTTCATAGAAGGATTATTCCCAATGGCCCAACACTGGAAACAATACCAAAGTCCACCAACTGGGAAATGGGTAAACAAAATGTGGAATATCAACACAATGGAATACTACTCAGCAGTCAACAGGAATGAACTACTGATGCATGCTAAGACGTGCATGACTCTCAAAACCATTATGAAAAATGAAAGAAGCCAGAGGCACAAGATGATATATTTAGGATGTCATTTTAATATGAAATGTTTACACAAGGCAAAGCTATAGAGTCAGAAAGCAGATTAGCAGTTGCCTGAAGCTGAGATTGGGAACAGGGATTAACCGGAAAAGGACATAGAAGTTTTCAGGGTAAGGGAGATTCTAAAACTGGACTGTGGTAGGGAAGCCCTTCCAAGAATGGGGGTGTGACAAACATCAGGAACCCTTTCTCCAATGAAACAAACTGGTAAGAATGATTTTTTTTTAAAAAAACAAGCAACCATTTAAAATCTCTGGATATTATCTTAAGGTCATGTAACAAAGGGAGAAATTTTTACATAAGACAGTCAACTAAATCTTGGTATGAAGAGAACCTGTGGCATTGGAACCATCGCAGACTCCCCTCCTTGCCCTTCAATGGAATGGAAGCTCTACTCTGGGTGGCTAGGCCAAGAAGACAGGGCTCCCCCTCTCACCACCTCCGAGTCTAGGACTGTAGTTTCTTCTCAGGAAGGGCAAACTATCAGCATTACTTATCTATCCCCTGCAGCTCCATCTCGCAGAAGCTCTGTTTCAGGCAATGTGACCGAGAGGTCTGGGGCACTCTTTCTCCACCCAGCCCAATGTGTATGAGGAAAGCTCTATCCCAGCTGCAGCAAGCTGGCTCTGATTGGTCTCACCCCATCTTGCTTGTAAGGAGATGGTTCCGTGCTGGGAGAGGAAAGCTGAGACCAGGAATTATCATCCCAGCTCAGCGCTCTGCTCATAGAGCACGAGTGTCACTCCAAAGAAGTGGGCCACTGTCCTGGTCCCAACTCCAGAGCAGTGGGGCAGATGTTCTGCAGAAAGGGAGATGCAAGAAGGAACAGAGAGGGCTTCCCTGGTGGCGCAGTGGTTGAGAGTCCGCCTGCCGATGCAGGGGACACGGGTTCGTGCCCCGGTCCGGGAAGATCCCACATGCCGCGGAGCGGCTGGGCCCGTGAGCCATGGCCGCTGAGCCTGCGCGTCCGGAGCCTGTGCTCCGAAACGGGAGAGGCCACAACAGTGAGAGGCCCGCCTACTGCAAAAAAAAAAAAAAAGAAAGAAAGAAAGAACAGAGAGCACCAGTCCGCTCCCTGATGGGATTGAATGTATTAGAAACAGAGCACAGGGAAGTTCAAGCCTAAGGGTATACTGAAAACAAAGATCATCTTGGTGATAGGCATTTAAGAGAAAGCTGGCAGCTCCACGATAGCAATAAATGAAGTGGCAGACCAGCTAGAAGTTTACCAGAGAAAATCCAGGAAACAGACAGCTATGCAGACAGCTCCTGGGGATGGAGCAAATCTCAAAGACTCAGGAGATCAAGGAAAGAGACAGGGAAAGACAGCCTGGCTAAACCAAAGTCAACCATGGAGTGAAGGAAGGCAGTAAGGGAGACTGTGTGTATGCCTAAGGGTGTACCCTCTGAGGAGCAACATCAGGTGATGACCAGGGAAAACAGACCTCACTGAACTAGTCCACCAAAGTCACTAAAAATTTAAGGAAGCAAACAATGGAAACAAGCCCAGGCATGCGTGTCAGAGGAGGAATCGAATCAGTATTTAGAATTGCTGCAGTGTATTAATACTATCTATATTATCTAAAATGTCAAGGTTTCAACCAAAATGTGATGAGACGTACAAAGAAGTAGGAAAGCAGGACCCATAAAAAGGACAACAAAAGGAGACATATGAAACTGTTGTTGAAAGGGGCACAGGTGGTAGATTTAGCAGACAAAGATTTCCAAGCAGCTGTTGCAAACATGTCCACAGAACTAAAGGAAACCAGACGAGACCTGCAAGATGGTGGAGGAGTAAGATGTGGAGATCACCTTCCTCCCCACAAATACATCAATACATCTACATATGGAACTGTGCCTACAGGACACCTACTGAATGCTAGTAGGGGACCTTAGACTTCCAAAAAGGTGAGAAAATCCCCACATAACTGGGTAGGGGAAAAGAAAAAGAAAAAACAGAGACAAAGCAATCAGGATGGGACCTGCCCCTCTAGGAGGGAGCTGTGAAGGAGGAAAAGTTTCCACGCAGTAGGAAGCCCCTTCACTGGCGGAGACAGGGCGGGGGAGCTTCGGAGCCGCAGAGGAGAGCGCAGCAACAGGGGTGCAGAGGGCAAAGCGGAGAGATTCCCGCACAGAGGATCGGTACTGACCGGCACTCACCAGCCCGAGAGGCTTGTCTGCTCACTGGCTGGGGCAGGCGGGGCTGGGAGCTGAGGCTCGGGCTTCGGTCGGAGCGCAGGGAGAGGTCTGGGGTTGGCTGTGTGAACACAGCCTGAAGGGGGCTAGTGTGCCACAGCTAGCTGGGAGGGAGTCTGGGAAAAAACCTGGGCCCGCCGGAGAGGCAGGAGAGCTTTGTTGCAGGATGCACAAGGACAGGCGTGGGCATGCCATAAGAGCTTCCCGCTCCATGCACTCACAGACGGCAGGGCAATGCCTATGTGAACACGAGCACGAGATGCGGCTGTGATCTTGGACCCCAGAGGCTGCCATTGCTCTCGCCAAGGGTCCTGTGTGGAAGGCAGGTCCCTGCCCACACCTTCCCAGCAGCCCACGCAGCCAGCCACGGCCAAGGGTCCCACGCACCAGGGCCAACTTTCCGGAGAGAACTCACGATGCACCTCGGGCTCTTGCAACTTCACGCCGGCCTCTGCCCTGAGCAGGCACTCCCCGCACATCCCAATTATGACTGCCGTTTCCTTCCCTCCCCCCAGGCCTGAGGGAGCCAGTGAGCCCTAATCAGCCACTGCTCTCGCCCCCTCTTGCCTAGGCAGGGAACAGACGCCTAAGGGTGGCCCACACGCACGGGCAGGGAAGAAACCAAAGCTGAACCCCAGGGGAAATGCGAACAAAGAAGAGAAAGATAAATATCCCTGTGTAACTGCAGGAGCATTGGATTGATCGCCCTCAATTGGCTGGGTAAACCCCGCACCTGTGGAACACCTGAATAGAAAACAAGTATGCCCACAATTGAGGGTGGGGACGCTGGGGGCAACTATGGGCTTTGGGGGCCAGGACACGCAGGACTAAGGCCAGGTCAGAGTCTGAGCTGCCCCACAGAGCCCAGAGCAGGTGCAGGGACCTACCCAGAAGGACTGGAGGGCTTCCTGGGGAGGCAGCAACTGCCTGTGGCTCACTGTGGGGGCCAGGACACTGACAGCTGAGGCCACAGGACGACATCGCTCCATTTTTTTTTTTTTGGTTCTGTTGTTCTTTTTTAGTATTATTATTTTACTTTTACTTTTTTATTTACTTTTCATTCTTTTATTTTTAATATATATTTTATTTTATTTACTTTCCTAATTCTACTGCACTTTTTCATTATATTGTGATTTTTCCTGGTGTTTGATTTTTTCCCTTGTTTTTCTCTGTTTTCACTTTATTTTTAACTATATTTTATACTTTTTTATTTTTACCTTTCTTAATTTTTTTCCTTTTGTTTTCATCTTTCTTTTGTCATCACATTTTTCTTTGATCGTTTTTGTGTATTAGTTTTATGCTTTCATTGCCTTTTTTAGTTTGCTTTCTGCATTCGATTTGTTTCTGGTTTTATTTTTTGTTACTTTAGTTTTTAGTGTTTGTTTTCGTTTTTGGATTTGTTTATTGGTTTGGTTGCTCTCTTCTTTGTTTTCTCTTTTTCTGCTTTTTGTAAGTGCATGTATTTATGTTTCTTTGTGTCATTCTGTCTGTTTAGTTTTGCTTTAACCATTTCTGTTGGGATTTTGTCTGTTTGTTTGTTTGGGTTCTTTTTTTGTTCTGTTTTGTTTTATTTTTTCTTATTACTTTTCCTCCATGCCGTGTGGCTTGCAGGGTCTTGGTGCTCTGGCCCAGGGTCAGGCCTGAGCCTCTGAGGTGGGAGAGGAGAGTCCAGGATGTCAGACCACCAGAGAACTCCTGACCCCATGCAATATTAATCAGTGAGAGATCTCCCAAAGGTCACCGTCTCAACACTAACACCCGGTTCCACCAACGGCCAACAAGCTGTAGTGCTGGACGCCTCATGCCAAACAACTAGCAAGAAAGGAACACAACCCCACCTGTTAGCATACAGGCTACCTAAAGTCATATTAAGCTCACAGTCACCCCAAAACACACCACTGGATTCAGCCCTGCCCATCAGAGGAACAAGATCCAGCTCTACCCACCAGAACACAGGTTCCAGTCCCCTCCACCAGGAAGCCTACACAAGCCACTGGACAAACCTCACCCAATGGGGACCTAAAACAGAAGTAAGAGGAACTATGACCCTGCAGCCTGCAGAAAGGACCCCAAACACAGTAAGTTAAACAAAATGAGAAGACAGAGAAATATGCAGCAGATGAAGGAGCGAGGTAAAAACCAACAAGACCAACAAATGAAGAGGAGACAGGCAGTTTACCTGAAACAGAATTCAGAGTAATGATAGTAAAGATGATCCAAAATCTCAGAAATAGAATGGAGAAAATACAAGAAACGCTTAAAAAGGAACTAGAAGAACTAAAGAGCAAACAAACAGTGATGGACAACACAATAACTGAAATTAAAAATACTCTAGAAGGAATCAATAGCAGAATAACTGAGGCAGAAGAATGGATAAGTGAGCTGGAATATAGAATGTTGGAAGTAACTGCCACGGAGCAGGATAAAGAAAAAAGAATGAAAAGAATTGAAGACAGTCTCAGAGACCTCTGGGACAACATTAAACGCACCAACATTCGAATTATAGGGGTCCCAGAAGAAGAGAAAAAGTCTGAGAAAATATTTGAAGGGATTATAGTGGAAAACTTCCCTAACATGGGAAAGGAAATGGTCAATCAAGTCCAGGAGGCACAGAAAGTCCCATACAGGATAAATCCAAGGAGAAACACACCGAGACACATATTAATCAAACTATTAAAAGTTAAATACAAAGAAAAAATATTAAAAGCAGCAAGGGAAAAGTAACAAATAACATACAAGGAAATTCCCATAAGGTTATCAGCTGATTTTTCAGCAGAAACTCTGCAAGCCAGAAGTGAGTGTAAATATTTATGCACCCAACATAGGAGCACCTCAATACATAAGTCAAATGCTAACAGCCATAAAAGGGGAAATCAACAGTAATACAATAACAGTAGGGGACTTTAACACCCAACTTACACCAATGGACAGATTACCCAAAATGAAAATAAATAAGGAAACACAAGCTTTAAATGACACATTAAACCAGATGGACTTAATTGATATTTGTAGGACTTTCCATCCAAAAACAACAGAAAACACTTTCTTCTCAAGTGCACACGGAACATTCTCCAGGATAGAACACAGCCTGAGTCACAAATTATGCCTAGGTAAATTTAAGAAAATTGAAATCATATCAAGCACCTTTTCTGACCACAACGATATGAGAGTAGATATCAATTACAGGGGGGAAAAACTGTAAAAATTACGAACACATGGAGGCTAAACAACACACTACTAAATAACCAAGAGATCACTGAAGAAATAAAAGAGGAAATCAAAAAATACCTAGATATCTTTGTCTGGTTTTGGCACCACTATTTACAACAGCCAGAACATGGAAGCAACCTAAATGTCCATCAACAGATGAATGGATAAAGAAGATGTGGCACATATATACAATGGAATATTACTCAGCCATAAAGAGAAACAAAATTGAGTTATTTGTAGTGAGGTGTATGGACCTAGAGTCTGTCACACAGAATGAAGTAAGTCAGAAAGAGAAAAACAAATACCATATGCTAACACATAAATATGGAATCTAGAAAAATGGTACTGATGAACCTAGTGGTAGGGCAGGAATAAAGATGCAGGTGTTGAGAATGGACTTGAGGACACAGTGGGGAAGAGGAGGCTGGGACATAGTGAGAGAGTAACATTGACATACATACATTACCAAATGTAAAATGGATGGCTGGTTGGAAGCTGCTGCATAGCACAGGGATATCAGTTCAGTGCTTTGTGACCATCTAGAGGGGTGGGAGGGAGGTTCAAGAGGGAGGGGATATGGGGATATGTGTGTGAATATAGCTGATTCACTCTGTTGTACAGCAGAAACTAACACAACATTGTGAAGTAATTATATTCCAGTAAAGATGTATAAAGAAAGAAAAGAACTAAAGAAAATATTTAAAGAATACAAGGAATGTATGAACAATGACTAATCAAACACAGAATATCAATAAGAACCAAGTGGAAATTCTGGAGTTGAAAAGTACAATAACTGAAATGAAAAATTCACTACAGGGGATCCATGGTAGATCTGAGCTGGCAATAGAAAGATGCAGAAAACTCGAAGATGGACCAATAGAAAATATGCAACCTGAAGATCAGAGAAAAAAGAACAAAATTGAACATAGCTCAGAGAAATGTGGAACACTATTATGTATTCTATGATACATGTAAAAGGAGTACCAGAAGGACAAGAGAGATAGAAACAGAAAAACTCATATAAATAATAATTGTAAACGTCCTAAATTCAATGGAAAACATTAATCTATACACCCAAGAAGCCCAATAAACTTCAAGTAGAATAAACACAGAGATTCACATCCAGACACACCATGGTTAAAATGTTAAAAAAAGTCAATGAGAAATCTTGAAAGCAGCAAAAGAAAAATGACTCCTCATTTCAAGGGAATACCAATAAAATTCACAGTTGACTTCTCACCTGAAACAATGGACATAAGAAAGCAGTGGGATGAAATATTCAAAGTACTGAAAGGAAAATAAACTGTCAGCCAAGAATCTTATATTCAGCAAAACCATCTTTCAAAAATGAAGGTGAGATAAATAAATTCTTAAATAAACAAAAATAAGAGATTATTGCTAGCACACCCATCTTATGGGAAGTACTAAGGAAAGTTCTTCAGGCTGAAAGTATATGACACCAGACATTAATTCAAATCAACATGAAGAAACAAAGAGCACCATTCAAGGTAATTACGTATTTAGTGTAAATGTTTATTTCTTCCCCTTTCTTCTCTTAACTGATTTTAAAAACAACTGCATAAAATAATACGTGTATATCATTATAGTATTGCTCCTGTCATATATATAAATGTATTTGACAAAAATGGCACAAAGGAAATAAATGGGAAGAAAGCATCATTAGAGTAAGGAATGACACCAGATGATAAATAGAATATGCAGAAACAAATGAAGAGAATTATTTTTTTTTTTGCGGTACATGGGCCTCTCACTGTTGTGGCCTCTCCCGTTGCGGAGCACAGACTCCGGACGCGCAGGCTCAGTGGCCATGGCTCACAGGACTAGCCATTCCGTGGCATGTGGGATCTTCCTGGACCGGGGCATGAACCTGTGTCCCTTGCATCGGCAGGCAGACTCTCATCCACTGCACCACCAGGGAAGCCCGAGAATTATTTTTTTTTTAATTCTGTAAATACATTCTTTTTCTCTTTTCCTGTCTCATTTTCTTTTAAAAACATAAAGTTTTACAACGAATAATTATAACAATACGTTTTTGGTTTTGTAATGGAACACAGGTATTTGTCATAATATAACAATAAAAGCACAAAAAAAGTGGGAAGAAGAAAATAAGCTATATGAGGATAACTTTTCCATAGCTCCCTGGAATTAATTTAGTATAGATCTGGTAAGTTAATATGCATATTTAGGCCCTAAAGCAACCACAGTTGGCCCTCCGTATCCATGGATTCCACATCAGTAGATTCAACCAACCGGATTGAAAATATTCAGGAAAAAAATTCCAGAAAGTTCCCAAAGCAAAACTTGAATTTGCTGTGCACTGGTAACCATTTACATAGTATTTACATTGTATAAGGTATTGTAAGTAACCTAGAGATGACAAAGTGTATGGGAGGATGTTCATAGGCTATATGCAAGTCCCATTTTACATGAGGGACTTGAACATCTGAGAATTTTGGTATCCTGGAACCAATCCCTTGTGGAACAACTGCACAAGAAAATCACTAAAAACACGTAGTAAAAAATGTATTAAAAGATTTAAAATATTATACTAGAAAATATTCACTCAATGCAAGAGAAAACAAGAAAGAGGAACAAAAAAGACATGAGGCATATAGAAAACAAAAAGAATGACAGATATAAATTCAATTATTGCAAATATTAAATGTATATGAATTAAATAATCCAATCAAAAGCATAGATCATCATACTGAAACAAACAAACAAAAAGCACAAAAAACACAAGATCAAAGTATATGCTATCCAGAGGAGACACCCTTTAGATTAAAAGATATAAACAGATTAAAAACAAATGGATAGGGGCTTCCCTGGTGGTGCAGTGGTTGAGAGTCCGCCTGCCGATGCAGGGGACATGGGTTCGTGCCCCGGTCCGGGAGGATCCCGCATGCCGCAGAGCGGCTGGGCCCGTGAGCCATGGCCGCTGAGCCTGCGCGTCTGGAGCCTGTGCTCCGGGACGGGAGAGGCCACAACAGTGAGAGGCCCAAGTACAGCAAAAAAAAAAAAAAAAAAAAAAAACAAATGGATGGGAAAAGACACTGTACAAATAGAAGAAAAAAAAGGGGGAGAGAGAGAGAAAACTGGAATGGCTATCCTCATACTAGACAAAATAAACTTTAAACAAACATGTCACTACAGATAAAGAGGGACATTTTTAATAATAAAAGGGTCAGTCCATCCAGAGGATATAAAATTTCTGTACATACAATGCAATAAACTATTGAGCCCCAAAATACACAAAGTAAAAACTGATAGATTTAAAGGGAGACAAAGAAAATTCAACACTATTAGTTGGAGATTTAAGTATTCCATTTATAGTAATGTATAGAAAAACGTGATAGAAATATAGATCAGTGGAATAGAATTGAAAGTCTAGAAATAAACTTGTACCCTTATGGTTAGCACTGGAATTCTTCCCCTTTGTGTTGGGTACAGACTTTCTTAAAACATTTCAGTCTGAGCCCATAACTTTCTAGTTATATTAGGTTGTTGAAAACAGTGTCTTTCAGATTAAGACTTGATTCTATCCATTTGTGTAAAACCTTCACTTGGAATCAAATATCTTCCTTCTTCCAATGAGGTCTAGACTTGAGGCTTTTAGTGATTTTGAGTGGATAGGGGTGAAGTCCATCTTCTTATACCCGATCTTTCTCCTTGGGTATTAACCAGGGATAGGGAAAGAGAAGGTGTTTGTTTATGAAGCTGTCATTGAAAGTGGGTAATTATTTGTAAACACAATGAAACCCAGTTCTCCTAAAGCCAAGTTCTCTGCTGAGTTTATAATTAACCTCTGTATCCAAAACTTTATTCCCTTTCTTGTTCCTCACCTGTTTTCTCTCAAGATTGAGGAGTATCAAAGAAAACAGAGGATTGAAACCAAGCAGGTCCCTGTAGGGCCCTCCCAGGTACAAAAGCCTTTCTGTGTCCCTCATTTCTTGTTTGCAGACCTTCCCTAAGTTCTAAAGGGCAAATTCAAACAGTTACTAATCAGGGAAGTGAGGGAACACAGAAACAAAAGAAAAGCAGTCAAGAAACAATAATGCAACATAAAGCAGAGGCCAGTTCCTCCACAGGGGATAAACATAACAATCTGAAACATATCTCTCAGTTCTTCTGCAGGAACCAAGGCCCCCACCCAGGTGGAGGATGGTAACTTCAGGCTGAGCACAAGCATGTGGACCTCAGACTGGTTGGAACAAGAAGGCTGATGATTGAGATTCCTGGAGCACCACCCTGTTACCTCACCACCAACCAATCAGAAGAAAGGCACACACCCTGCAGCCCTCCCCCCAAAATTTGCCTTTAAAAACTCTTGCCTGAAAACCATTGGAGAGTTCAGGTCTTTTGAGCATGAGCCACCCATAGTCCTTGCTTGGCCCTCGCAATAAACCTTTCTCTGCACAAGACTCCAAGGTGTCAGTTTGTTTGGCCTCACTGTGTGTCAGCCACACGAACTTGGGTTTGACAACAACAAGAACAATTCTACCACGGAATTCCAATCATAGTGAAAAGATGGATATCCCCCTTGTGCTGGTTATCATGGCACACCCAGCAACTTGAGAAATATCGTTGTGAGAGCTGGTGGAGACTGAGAAAGCATAAGGGACATGGTGCCAGGCAGCACCCCCTGGGAATGACTTGTGAAACCCAGGTACCTTGTTAGTCCAATATCCGGCCGACAGAATCAGGCTCATGCTTCTGCTGCACACAACTCTGTCTTATGCTTTCGTAGCCCCCAATCTCATCTATCTTCCTTTCCCAACTCTCAGGCCTTTGGCTACAATGGGATCAATCTTCTCTACCTTCAAGGAACCATACCCTCACCAGAAAAAGAGAACTTTATCCTTTCTTTATCTGGTTGTACCTAGTACCATATTTTTCCAATTTTTTTTAGCCCCAGTGGAACCAGAGCAGCACCACAGGCTCACAGATACAGAGCCATGAGCAGGGCAGCTCTTCTTGAAAGTACTCATAAACCTCCCAATGGATTCTCTGGACAATTCACATCTTGGGACTTTGGGCAGCAGGAAATAGATAAGCACTTTTCCCTTCCACTTCATGGGGATGTAAAATGCATGGATAGCCTCCTTTATTCTTCTTAGTCCCAATCCTGTACCATCTCTGCAGTCCTCCTCCTACTCTGGAAGAGGAGAGGTGACAAACCAGGATTCTCTCCCAAGAGAGGCTAAGTTCTCAATGGTTGCAGTTTCTGTGCACTCTATGCACTGAAGTTTGAAAGACAGGTCAGGAAAGTTAAATAGTTTACTGTTTTAAGTAGGTGGTAGTTGAAGAGAAGGTAAGATGAAATGACCCAGAAAGTACGTGAATAGTGGCAAGAGGATCAGGGTAGAATTACGGGCATTGTAATATTTAAGGGAAAGATGGAAGAAAATGAACCAGTGCTTGAAATGAGAAGAATTTTCAAGAAAATTCAGGATGAAAACAGTTTCCTAAATGTGCAGCCCACAGTATTAGATGCTGTGAACATGTCAATAGGTTAAGAAACAAAAAGAGGCTATTATTTGGGCAGCCTGGAGATCATGAGCCTTTAGAGCAGTTTTAATGTCATATTGTGGGCAGAAGATTGAGCCAAGAGGTTGAAAGATCAATAGGAAATGAGGAATTAGAGGCAAAGAGTGTACAGCACCCTTTCAAGACATTTGGTGGTAACAGCAAGGGAAAGATAGCTTGAAAAGAAAAAATCAAAGATTTTTTTTCCCCTATAAATATAGGATGGAGGCAATGATTTGGGCATGTTTTTAGGCAAAGAATATGGAGCAATAGAAAGAGTGTTATTAAAAATTTGAGGAAGAATAAGTTATGAAGCAAGATTCAGAAGAATATGGACAGGAAAGAGTGTGGAGGAGTGTGATTAAATGTTATCTTTAAAAAGGAGAAGGGACCACCCCTGAGAAAGGGGTAATGACTGGATAGAAGATGAGAAATTGGAGTCTTAAGGTCACCTCCTAAGCAGGAAGGAAACAAGAGAGCAGGAAGCTTGGGGGAGGGAGGAGATGCAGGGGCAGAAATGGAGCTCACCAGGGCCTTGTTTATTATGTACTGAAATAATTCCATAGGCGCTTTAAGAGTTGAGACTGGGAGGATGGAACTTTCATTATTTCTGAAGGGACGTCAGGGATAATACATCTCTATTATTAACATCTACAGTTCTCCAAATTCTTTTTCAGAATCACCACAATTCAGCCACATCTCAACACGGTTAATATGCTCATCTTATTTCTAACATTCATTTCTTTTCCTGTTTCTATGACTGTACTTTAGTAAATCAGCTCTTGACATTCCTCACAGGAAAGAGCTTGCTTTCTCTTCTTATAAGGTAGATAGGCTATTTTTTTAACTCCTTGTTTTCAGGTCCCTTTTCGGTCTTGCCTTGCAGATCTCCTGTCCGGGACCTGGAGCCTCTCTGGGTTCTGCCAGCAGATCAGCAGATCAGCTCCCAGTTTCCAGCCCTCCCTCATCCTGGATGCCAGCTTTTCTGCAAGCATTCTGAATTTCTCTGTCCCCTACTTGATGTCATAAGTCAAAGCTCTTCTGCTAATTTGCGGTCTTCTAGAACTGTGTTCAAATTCTTCATGTTCTGAGGACATGAAGAACACAGCATCACTAGTTTAATCCCCATTCATTCATGTTTCTACTATCACCTTAATGGAGTTTAAAGGAGATGAAAGAAAAATGAGAAAAACCTGCCCCTTCAATGAACACTACAAACGATCCTTTGATACATAATCAATTTAGCATGTATATTACACTTCCAATGGAAATTACACACACACACACACACACACACACACACAAACACAACTCTTTATAAGTTGGCTATAGACTCTTTTATAGCTGTAACTACTGCCAGTCTCAAATCTACTCTTGCCCCAGGATCATTCTACAGGAAATATCAGCTTTGCCTTCCCCTTCTTCCCATTCTGGGATGAAATATCTATTAAAGTAGGAAGTAATTTTTGTGAAGGGGCATACTGCTTTGCTACCTCCATCTAGATAGCGGTTATAGCAGAGATTTCCTGTCCTCAGTAATTATGGAGACAAAACTTTTTCTAGAAAGGGAATATAGACTTGGAGTGGAGGAAGTTGTGCCAATGACTAATATCCACTAATAAGAGGCAGTGATGACAGTGCAGGCAACTGTCAGTGAGTATTTCTACCCCCTCTTGATTATATCCCACCCTCCAGTACAACTTGGCAAGCCACCTCTACTGCCTGAAAAAGTGGAACTCTCTTAAAGAAAATCAGGTCCAATGTTCGAGTTTGGAAGATACTTCTGAAACATTATAAAGTGTGTCATCTTAGCAACCAGCTGGAGTGCATCCACTTGGAGCAAATCTATTTATCAATTCATGCAGAGAGCAAGCTGAAGACTTGCACCCTGGTGCTGAATGGAGCATGAAGAAAGAGCAGTGGAGACCGCATAAACAGTAAGCGATGACCTTCCACTTAGAAGTTGGAGGCAATTCCTCACATGGACTTTTATGCATTTAGAATTTATTTCTCGGAGTTCCAAGGTGCAGGCGGACTGTACTAGGAATAAATAGTATCATGATCTAGAAAACCATGGGGAAAAAAAAGGATACCAGCAGAAAAAGGAGTCACTACCTCAAACAGATGGGAATCAGAATAAAAAGACAGCCATTTAATTTCGTAGCTGTAAAGTTTATAGGGAAGGACATTGGGGCCCCGAGAAGAAATACATAGAAGGATATAGGCTAATCTGCTTGAGAAAAGTAGTACCTGAGAACAAGGCATCAGTAAAATCTAATGTAAAGAACTGGTCTCCAGAGTCTTTGATTTTAATGAGAAAAGATAATGGCCTCTCTCTCTCTCTCTCTCTCTCTCTCTTTTAATTCAAATGAATTCACTTCAGACTTTTTAAAGTTTTGTGAATGTATTCTGAGAACTTTAGATTAGATGAGGGGGTAGCGTTTGCCCCCTCCTGGAGATTAATGGCTACAGCACACTAATGTCCAGGTCTGGCTACAGCACATCTCTTCTCTATGGCTCTGTAAAGAACATGCACACAGTTCTTTAAAAAACTAAACATAGAGCTACCATATGATCCAGCAATGCGACTCCTGGGCATATACCCAGAAAAGATGGAAACTCTAATTCGAAAAGGTATTTGCATCCCAATATTCATAGCAGCACTATTCACAATAGCCAAGACATGGAAGCAACCTAAACGTCCATTGACAGATGAATGGATAAAGATGTGGTACATATATACAATATTACTCAGCCATAAAAAAGAATGAAATAATGCCATTTGCAGCAACAGGGATGGACCTAGAGATGATCATACTAAGTGAAGTAAGTCAGAGGAAGGCAAATATGATATGATATCCCTTATATGTGGAATCTAAAATATAGTATAAACGAACATATTTACAAAACAGAAATTGACTTACAGTTATAGAAAACAAACTTATGGTTACCAAAAAGGAAAGGGGGGAGGGATAAATTGGGAGTATAGGATTAACACATGCACACTACTGTATATAAAATAGATAAACAACAAGGATTTACTGTATAGCACAGGGAACTATAATATCTTATAATAAACTATAATGGAAAATAATTGAAAAAAAAGAATATAGATATATACATATATATGTATAACCAAATCACTTTGCTGTATACCTGAAACTAACACAATATTGTAAATCAACTATACTTCAGTAAAAAAAAAAATAATAATAATAATAGTAAAAAAAACACTTTTAAAAAAGGATGCCTCCAGACTGAATGATCCATTCCCAAAAGTTCTGCCAAGGACTCTCTCACTAGAGAATCCAGTTCCTCGGAAAGCTATCAACACTAACTTTTCGCATTTTATATTATGTTTCCTAATCTTTTCTTTTTGCCTCAATTCTACTGTCACTTTAAAAATTAGCAAGAAGCGCTAGCATTAGTCTAAGGTATAACTGGTATTCTAGCAATACACTGGATGCCTTCATTCTCCTCGTTAGCTCTGCATACGTCCTTAAATTTGCTGAATTCCCGTTTAGTTCTTCAGTTCTACAAAGTCCATTTGAATTATAAACATGTTCCCTGGAAAAAAGTCGTTAACTGCACACCAACCATCCCTATAACTGAACAGAACATGGGGGCCAACTACTCTCTTTCCAGTAACCCCCATTTTGCAAAAGGTTACTTTCTTATTGCTTTTTAAGAAGAAAACACTTCCATGATCTATGACAATTTAAATATCCTGGTTTTGGCCAATCATTTCCACTGGAACTGTAAAGAAAGATTTGAGAAATCAGAGACAGCACATCATCTCAGTACAAACTATCATAATAAGTGGCTTTCAAAGAGGGCGATTCTTCCTCCAAGGAGTATCTGGCAATGTCTGTAGACGTTTTTGACTGTCAAAACTGAGTGAGGGGCTTCCCTCGTGGCACAGTGGTTGAGAGTCCACCTGCCGATGCAGGGGACACGGGTTCGTGCCCCGGTTCAGGAAGATCCCACGTGCCGCGGAGCGGCTGGGCCCGTGAGCCATGGCCGCTGAGCCTGTGCGTCCGGAGCCTGTGCTCCGCAACAGGAGAGGCCACAACAGTGAGAGGCCCGTGTACCGCAAAAAAAAAACAAAACAAAACAAAACTGAGTGAGGAGGTGCTACATAGTCAGTCATCTAGTGGACAGAGGCCAGCGACGGGACTACACATCCTACTATGTACAGGACACCACACACGACAGGGATGCCCAAATTGCCAGTTGTGCCAGGGGTGACAGCCTTGATCTGAATTCTTGCTACTCCGAGTACTGTCCTCATACCAGCAGCTTTGAGCTCTTCTCGAAGCTTCTTAGAAACTTGAGTCCCACCACAAGACCTACTCAATCAATCTACATTAGCAAGATCACCAGGTGATTCACATGGACTGTCAAGTTTGAGAAGCACTGATTATACAACACTTAGTCAATCCTTAAGTGTTATAAAAGATCAGCTGTCTCACAGCCCAAAAGAATACCCTTAACTTAAATAATAGGCTCACTGCTACAGCATCTTGTCTTTAATACAATATTACCCTTATTACCACTAGTTCCACTGGATATCAGTCATTGTTACATACACAAAAAAAATCCATTGCTCAATAATATGGAGAATTCTATGTAGAGCAAACTTAAATGTATTGAAATCTCTAATACGCTAATGTACCTTAATAATCTCCAAGAGAGAGCTATCATATGTACTATTTCCCCAAATTACTTAACCATAGGATCTATTTTTCCTCAGAGCATTAAAGAGGCTTAAGGTTTCACAGAACACATTTTCCTTTTCTCAGCATGGAAACTAAAGAGAAACTGATTAAAGTTCAGATCTCTCTCAATAGCGTCTTGAATGAGTTATTACCTATGATACTACATGTTGCTTCAACAAAAGACAAAACCCAAGGCCTGCCTTGAGAGTGAAGAATCTCCTGGGTACCACTGCATATTGAAAGGAAAAACAAACTTTAGGCCTGAAGATGAAATCTCCTTGTTCAGAAATCATATTAAAAAGATACATGCTTTCCTCATACTATCTGACTGCTCTAGTGATATCACACTTTCTTCAGAATGTCACAGTAAAAAAAAAAAAAATCATTTCACAAGCAATTCTTTGGAACAAATTGCAAAATAGAAGGGAAAAGACATAAGTAATTCAAGGCCAATGGTGACTTTATTATGCACATAAATTATGTGTAGTCACAGACTGTCTCTTTTCATCACTAATTATACTAAGGGTTATATAAGATTCACTTAATGAATGGAATTGCCACAGCTTTGCAAAAATCATGGACATTTCCTTAGCAATTAACAATGCCTTAGGGATGCTACATACTAAGTTTGAATCCCTGGCACTTAATGGACTTATTTATAAATAGATACAGTGTTACACTACAAGAAAAAAAAAGCATACCTTTATATCTGTGAATAATGGCTACAAGACCAGAACATGGAGTCACACATGTCTGGGTTCAAACCTCAACAGCGCCGCCTTATTAAGGTCTGAATTCCCCATACACGGCACCCCCAGCCATATAAAAGAAAGCACTATACCTTCCTTACCAAACACCTGTACCAACATGGCATGAGAGATCTGAGCTATAAGAGCAGGGATCTTGTACGTAATAAGGCAGTGTGGTACCAGCAATTACTATCATTTTATTTTAAATTTATATTTTTAAGGCTTCCTAGCTACTGAGATATTACCTAGCTACTGAGACATCATTGGGTGAACACCAGTCATTTCAGTTTATCAAAGTCATTCTCTTGGACAGAGTTCCCATAAGGAAAAATGAGCCCAATCACCTGTGACAATCAATGGTGTGATAAAGGGATAATGAACCACATCAATTCCGCTGATCAGTGGAGTGATAAATGCCAGAGCCACACAGCATTAAGAGCAAACCTTAAAAGTACTTAACTTTTACTGAGTGTAGCATTTATATTTTTAAAAAATCAAGTGTTTACTATGAGATGCGGGATTGAGTTCAAGGTGTTGGGCAGAGGTTTTTCTAAAGGTAACCATGAATGGATTCAAGCCCACTCTGAGTACAAGGTACAGGATTTTGGAAAAGGCGAGCCATCCTCCCCTTTTATGATTCCATGTGAAATTACTGAACAGTTTGATTCTTTAACAGTATAGAATCATCAGCTAGGTACCTCTTAATTCTCTCAGACATTTTGCCCTACTGTGTGCAATGTGAGGGTTAAAAGCATACACTGGAAACATCATTGGTCCAGGAACAAGATAAACTCTACTCCGCTCTCACTTCTGCTATGACTGTCCATGTCCTATCAGAAAAGTCGTTCAATCTCTTTTGGCATCTATTTCCTTCTCAGAACAAGAATAAAGGAAAAAAAAATATTTTTCCCTCACTCACAAGGTTATTCAAAGAATTCATTCAGGTATCATAAAATAACATTTGTATAAAATGATAAAGCTATTCATTGATCCCATTATCTTCCCAATAGCCTCTTCTTTATGGGGCATGATACAATCACATCCTTCTCTCATAAGGCTTAATGTAATTGTTGCTTGCTGTCCTCAGTGGATATTAAATTGCACAAGATTGACATGTAAGATCAGGGAAAATTTTTCCTAAAAGTGAAAAAAAGACACAAGGCTTTGAAAACAACTTTGTACCCCAGTTACACATAGTAAAAATCAAGGGGTAGCTATTCAACAAATACTGATTGAGTACCGTTATGTATCAGATATTGCCCAGATGTTTGGACAACTTCAGTGATGAAAACACACAAAAATGCCTGTCCTCATGGAACTTAGATACTAGCAGCAGGAGGCAGAAAATAAATAATGATTATTATAACAAATTATATAGTCTGCTGGAAATGCTAATCAAGTATTTTTAAAAAGAATAGTAGATGAGCTTTCCAGGCAGAGGAAGGAGCAATGCAAAGGCCCTGAGGTTAAACCAAACTGGCATGCACAAGGCCTGCAGGGGAGCTAGGCAAGGTGGGCAGGTGAGGGCCAAGAGGTGATAGGGGGCCTGCCAGGTCTTAAAAGAAGAGGAAGCAGGGTTCCCCTGAGTGGGACATTGGGGAGAGAGCACCTAGGTACAGGCAATAAAGATACACTTTGTGGAGAATTTAATGATAATAACAAACCAACTGGTAATGGAAAATAATCTGAAAAAGAATAAACAAACAAATGAATAAATATATGTATATGTATAACTGAATCACTTTGCTGATAACTGAAACTAACACAACACAGTAAATCAACTATACTTCAATTAAAAAATATTTTTCAATTTAAAAAAACCCAACTGGAATCACTATACTTTTCTTTTACATCACGTGCCAGTAACTCTAAGCAATGTCGCAGATAAAATACTTCTCAACCCCTAAATCTGTTGGTCTAAGTTCTAAATGATTGCTGTGGTTACTGTGAAATTTTAATTGTTTGTAAGATATACAGTATAACTTCCTGCTATCAGTCAACCCCTAAAAGCTGCCGACTCAGCCACAGGTATTCATTGCAGGAGAAAGTCTGTAATGATCCAGATTGCCTGAATTTGCTCTGGATTCAGTTTGCGTCTCCAATCCTTGTGGTACTACAGGATTGCGGATCTACTGCCTTTAGATTCAAAGTCAGGATAGGATAGTGATTAGAACGGCAAAGAAGTAGATCTTGAGTTATATTCTATGTAAGCTCTTGGCACTTGTGTTTCAAATTGAAAACAGCAAAACAGATTGCAAACTGTAAGGTGTAATTCTGTGTGTGTGTGTGTGTGTGTGCAAATTTTAGTTCATACAAGTAATATTTTACTTGTTTTCAACTGCAACTTTAGAAAATTATTTTTAAATTGTTATTCATCTTATATCATAACTTATTAAACTGCAGTATTATTTTTTAATTTTTCCTGAAATGTAGTTTATTAAACTGTAATATTATCTATTACTGTGTGACACCAAAAAGCAATATGTTTCTTTTCTATTTTTTTCCTCAAAAATGCACTAATGTAACTAAGAAATATGAAACAATTACATATTTCCTTTTTACCATTATATTTGTTTGTTTTTTACCAGCCTGAATATACATAAAAGTACAATCAAAGAAATTTTCAATTTCACCTTTTCTCTGGTCATAACTATTATTCATCTGATTTCATAATTATTATTGGAAATAACTTTTTGTCTAGAGGAGGGAATGTTAAAAAATGACCCACTCCAGTTGTCAAATACACAAGATAGGCCGATGATGGGAAGCAGCCCCTCGATTTTGTTTCTTAAATATTCAGTGTACGAAGTACAAGAAAAATCACTTAGTCTACAGTCCAACTTTGTTACTTTTGGCCATCTTCTCCACAGTAGGAAAAGGTTCATTAATAGTTGAATCAATAAATGGATCAATAGGAAAAAGTGAAAACAACCTAGATAATAGGATCTGAAAGGCTGATAGGAACACGTCATGCCAGATAGAGAACACAGATACCAAAGTGTCACTTTGTGTAATATGTACGGCAATACATTAACTTATTTTATGGCTGTAAATATCTGGAACATGTTTTAGGTAAACAACTGTAATCGTTACTTCTAACTACAGCAACACTTAAATTGTGTGAATGATACCCCATAATGTATTTTTCTAAATCCTGCTGGTTTTATAAATACATAATGACAGAGGACATCAGTCATGACTGTCTATCATTGTATTGGCCCTTCATGCATAAAATTAGACAATTGATACTTGTCACCTATAAATCAACCTGAGGTTAAATATTAAAATAAACTCAATGGGTACGTTTTTCAAGTAGAGATACGACAGAAGTAATTTAGTTTGATGGCAGAAACCTAGTAGATGTGTTATAAAACCATCAAGAAGCAAACTATTAATTTTCTCTGATATACAAACTCCAAGCTATAATGATTCCTTCCATATATTTATTATACTATGACCCAGCAGAATATGAAACAGGTATATATAACATAACATTATACCCAGAAATTTTGCTCTTCATAGCATTTTTTAAAAGAGATATTAAAATCATTTCCTATAGTTATTTGTGCTAAATTAAACCATATATGAACAATTCTTTATTGAGATATTTGAATATGTCAATGATAATCATTATAGTCTTTCAATAGATTGGGACTCTCTTCTGGTGCAGTAATTAAGAAAAAGTCTGTAGCACTTCCAGACACATTTTCTGTATTACTCACTCACTTGTAGTAGTTTCCTTTTTAGAAACAGGAAAATAAAAATTTTTGTGTGCTTACTGATCATCTAAGTATTACCTCCTTACCATAAAATATTCAGAAAAGTAAACAATATTAAGAAGAAAATAATCATCACACCACCTATGAAATAATACAAAAAAAACTACATCTGTATAAATACTTATTTTATAAAAATTAACCATGTTCAAATTTTTAAAAAATGGGATCATGCTATTTATCTAGTTTCATAATCTGCTTTTGTAAAATTAAAAAATCTGTTTCCCACAATTGTTCTTGTCAATATGCATAAATATATAATATAGTATTCATCTTCTCAATATACTGTATTTTATTTCACCAGTAGGCTGTGAATGATTTCTTCTCTCCCCTTTTCTTTTTCTCAGTTCTCTTCTCTCCCTCTGTTTTTTTTTTCTTTTTTTAGCATGATTAAAATAAACTGAGGACTTACCATGTGATATCTCAGCTTCTGTGTTCAGGGTTTTATATGTGTCATTATGGTGTCCCTCAAAACTTTCTAAGTAGTCAGTACTAATGCACCCATTTTACTGATAATGAAAAGTGAGAATTAGAGAGACAGAGGAATTGCCCAAGGTCATCAAGAATAGTAAGCGGCAAAGCTGAGATCCAAATCCAGGAGGGTCAGTTTTCTATAACCCTCCCTTAACCATTTCACTGAAACAGACCTTGAAACCCAAATTGCCAGAACGTTTTTCTCAGAATAAATTTCCCGCAGTGGAATTACTCATGTCCTAATTTAAAACTTGTGACATGTATTTTCAAATGATCTTCAATTCACATTTTGCCAAACATGTGTGGAAATTCTTGGCTGTCCACTTCTTGGGATCCAATTTTCTTTATTCAATATTTAGTAATATTTTTGTTCAATTTGTCTTTTTGTTCTGATCTGCTGAGGTAGGAGTCTCCTCCGCAGTCTCATACCTCCTGAGCTCACCAGAGGAATAAGCCTACTGACCTAGACTTCCTGAGGATGTCCAAGGATAACGCTGTCTGACCTCCTAATGCAGTCAAACCCTTAGATGCCAAAGGTGCATTCTGGTCCCAGGTGCTGTCCCTCCATGCTCACAGAGCTGTTGACACTTGGGGTCTGGTCTCTTTGGTCCCCGTGCACACTGGGCACTCTCCTCCTTAGAACTGACCGTCTCTCCCGACACCCCCTCACAATGTCTCCAGGATGCCAAAGCAGCGTGTGCCCAGGTTGCAAAGTCCAGGGGAGCCTCGTAAAAACAGCCTTCTCTTTTTCTGTCTTCTAGTCCACTTCAGCCTTCTATTCTTCCAGCACCTCCAATCCGTTAGGTCTGGTAAAATCATTCCTGTGCTCATGGGCGACTCGACCTGTGACGACTGGCCTGTCCCATCACCGTTTCTGCCTATCCAGCATCTCTAGTGCTCTTCACTCCCGTCATTCCTTAGCTGAACTCCCCGCTGTATTAAAACCCTCAGCCAGCTTTCCTCAAGGACCTCTAAATCCCTTGTCCATTTCCTTTCATTACTAGTCTGGCAAAACATCCAATTAGGCTGTCTGCCTTCTCCATGTCTGAGTTCCAACTATTTGATTTCCGCTGGAAAAATAGCCCAGATGCACAGACTGCTGTTCCTGAGAACCCATGCTGCGGGGAATCCAACCCCAGCTCTCCCTACAGTACTTCTAGGTCCCCAGTCACCTGGCCCCTCCTCTCCATCCATCACTCTGACCACTGTGGTCTGGCTTCCTCGTGAACTCCTCTGCGGACTGAGCTCTCACACCAACCTTCTGCTCATCAGTGATGATCTCACTTCACCTCTCCTGTAAGTCTGAAATCCTCTTCCGCTGGTTTCCAGGACACCTCACTCTCCTAGTGTTTTTCTATATGATTTTTCCCCTTTCCCACTATACTTTCTGGGTTTCTCTGTCTGTCCCAGAACTGGTGGTGACTCGGGATGCTGCTTTAGGACCTGTGCTAACTCTACACCCTGTCCCTTGACAATCTCTTCTCATGTGTTTTCCATCACTAGCAGCTGGCTTGACGAGGCCTGCATTCTACACATCCATCCAATCTTGCTCCTGATTTGGAGCCTATATATCTGGTTGTTTATTTGCCTATTTCCTTAGAAGTCCAGGTTTCTGCCTTTGCCACCTGGATAAAATATGGTTGTGGTCACAAATAGGCATAGGAAAAGGGGCAGGCATGCTTGGCTACATCTTACTTAACTTTGAGATCTTAGCCTAGATATTGTTTTCTCTGGGAAGCCTTCTATAAGTGCCAAATCTGGATTAAGTGCCCTTCTTATTCAAAACAGCCTGAATTTCTATCACAGCACTTAACACACTGTATTATAATTTCTTACACAATTTTTTTGTCTCTCTCAGTTGACTGTAAACTGGCCCCATGAGGACAGAGAAAGTGCTGATTTTTTTCCACACTGTATTTGCAACATTACACAGGGCACACAGCAGGTGCTCATGTTACTGAGATGAACTGAACTGGATGGAATTAGATTCTTCCTGGGTTTTCTCTCCATACAGAGGCCACCAAGGCCAGGCAGTTTTGTCCTGCCCTGTTAATCCCCATGCCTCAGCTCTCATTTTTTAGGGATGGTTGCACAGACATCTGCTTCAAAAGCCCCTTTCTCCAAGCTTATCGACTCTTGCTAACTGATGCCAATGAAGACCCATCCATTTCTCAACGAGGAATCAACAGACCCATCTGGGTTCAGCTTTACACCTTGCTACACTTTGGAAAGTCCTTCCCATGATGATTTCTTCCAAGTTTATTTAGATTTACCTAGCATGCTCAAATCTTTAATCAATTTGGGATGTAAGGCGATATATATATATATATATATATATATATATATATATATATATATATAGTTCTTTTTCCAGTTGGTTAGTTATCCTAGCACTATTTATCAAACTCTTTAAATATTCTCCCGTGATCTAACGTTTCAGCTCTACCAAACAGTAAAATCTCCTAGGGCGTGGAGAAGAGTGTGGACTCTAGGGCCAGCTTCTCAGATCCAACCCCACACTGACACTCACTAGTCCTCGGGCAGGTCACTTAACCTCCCTGTGCCTCTGTAATTCAGGGGTAACAACAATAGTATCTTTCAGTGTTGTGATTAATTTACATGTAAACTGCTCAAAAGAGTACTGATACAGAGTAGATCTTTAATTCCTCCTGTAGATTATTACTGTCATCTGTTTAGATACTTCATCTTCAGCTCTGTTCACCCGCTCATCTTTGAGCCTGTGCCGCACTGTTCTAACTGCTGTAGAAAGAGAACACAGTTCCCTGTCTAGAATAATCTCCCTGAGTCATTGCCCCTTTCCCTCCTTCCCTTATTTAAAAAAAAAAATCACTTTTCTACTCTTGTACAATTATTTCTTTAGTAAAACACTTTCCCCCTCAAATATTAACAGTCAACTTTTACTTGCAAATTGCTTTCCATGGGTCAGGCACTGGGTCAAAGGCTTTATTGACATGAATCATCAAACTTAATCTTATGAGATATACTTCATCATTATATTAACTTTACAGATTAGGAGAACAATCATTGGCACCATTAAGGAAGGAACTCAAGCTGTCTGATTCTAGAACTTGTGCCATGTATGACTACAGGGCATCACTTCCATTATAAAAACTCTTGTTGAGACTGGGCTCAGATTTGGATGAAATCTCTAGATTTATTTGGGAAGGACTGACAGTGTTGAATGCTAAGTCTTCCTATTCAGTATTATGATTATTTTTTATCCAATTACTTATTTATGTTCTTCAGTAAAGTTTTATACTGTCAATAGAAGTAATATTTACAGAGTACTGACCACACTGTAGACATTGTTTAAATGCTTTGCAAATATTAACTACTTTAATTCTCACCGTGACCCTTTGGTGTTGGCCTTGTTATTATTTCCATTTCACAGATAGGGAACCGAAGCACAGAGATGGCTCTTCACATTAAATGACTTCGTATCACATAGCCAGTGAGTGACAAAGCTGGTATTTTTAGTATACTCTCTTGGCTCCAGAACCCATGACTTTGGCTACTAAGCTCTCAGATTTACCTCTCAAATCATGGGTAAAGTACTATATTTCTATCTGTTCATATATTATTGATATTTACCAGGGAAACTTTTCTCAATCTATTTTTATCTTGTTATTGCTAGTCTACAGGAAAGCATTGTTTTTTGTATATTTTCTTGCTAACCTGTTGAAGCTATAAATTCCAACGATTATCAGTTGATTATCTTGGGTTATTCAGGGAAGTCATCAAAATAAAGCTAGGTTTTGTTCCTCAATATGCAAAATGCATCCTTTTCTATGCTTTTAAAAAACTGTTTGGGTTAGCACCTCCCCCAAATTTTAAATGAATAATTTTGCATTAGACATCCTATTCCACTTTAGGGGTAAGGCCTCTAGTTTTCCTCTAGTAAAAGAACTTCTGAGGGACGGACGCAACCTTGGGTGTCCCAGCCTTCGCTCGAAGGCCAGCGCATCGGCCGCGATGCCCGGGCTCCGGCGACCGCGGCTTTTGGCCGCCGTCTGACTGGCAGCGCTCTGCGGGCTGAGCGCGGCTCACACCACCACCCTGGCCGCGAGCGCAACTACACTCGCGGCTTTACCGACTATCGCCAGCACAGCCTCGGCGCCGCCGCCGCCGCTCCCGCCGGGCACCACTCCAGCCCCAGAAATCTGTGAGAGCCGCAGCACGGTGTTTCCTGTTTTGATGCTAACGCTACCCGTTTGGGGTCAGAATGCAAAGGTAAAAGCTACTGTTCAGATAATCCCACAGTTCGTGATGGCAAGGGGGTGACCAGCACAGAATTCTGTCCTGGGCTCCCTGCCACACCACTGCCAACCAATTCTGCAGCGAAAACCACAACTCCGCCTTCCCCGTCTACAGCCTGCACCACGGCTACTACATCAGGCACAACGGATACCACTTCAACTCCGGCTTCACAACCTGTGCGCAAGTCTACCTTTGGGGCAGCCAGTTTCGTTGAAGGAAGTGTCCTTGTCTTGGGTGTGCAGGCTGTAATTTTCTTTCTCTATAAATTCCGCAAATCGAAAGATCGAAACTACCGCACTCTGTAAACAGATCCGCTAAATTAACACGGACTGGTGTGTAACTCACTGAAACCAAAATATTCTCTTCCAAGATGTGCCACATGGGAGACGCTATTCTAGGATCTTTAATTTTTCAGAGGATACATATAGGAGCATCGCCCTTGAAGAGAAACCAGTTAAATCTATTTGCTCAACGGGAATATTTAAAATATTCTGCATGAATGCTTGTGGCTGTCTTCTTTTATTTTAAATGGCTGCTGCTGTGTGATTAAGTTCTCTCTTCTTGACATGCCAAATGTAACTCTATAAGTGATGGAAAACATTGTCCTGCGCAGACGACCTCATGACTCTTTTAGCAATTCAAATGTAGTCATTTTAAAGCCTGAAAGCTGCATTTTTTCATGCTAACTTGGGATGTAGTTTAGTGACCAGAATTGAGAAAAATGTGCCAAATGAGCAGCAATCAGGTGGATTTGGGGCTACAATTGCAAAAAGTGGAATAAATTTATAAATTTAGTATCCTTAGAGTGGAATTTTGTGCTTGATAAGTTATTTTTTCTACATTAGAAAAAAGATGCCACACAAAGAATTACATTCCAGATTTAAAGAAATGAAGGGAAAGTATACAAAACATTAAAGTGTAGCAGGTTATTGTTGATACTTGTAAAGCACCTTATATCGTTGAGAAAATAAAGAACAGTGCCTTAAAAGACAGACTGAAAGGTAGACTGTAACTTAAAATGTTGGTGATTTGTTCTTTCACATTAATGAAGGGAAAGGTTGGACTGAGGATGTAACTGTTGATGTGAGCAGTAGTAAACCTGCTTTTAGATACCATAATGTTACTATTTAATTGAAAACTTACCTACTTTATCTCAAGCCTGAGTAACTTAAAGGATGTTACACAAAGTCGAAAGCCTTGATCTACTGAACCTCCCAACATTTTGCTTATGGCTGTTAAAAAGTATAAAGTTGATTTAATTATATTTTCCTTTGTACTTCAAAAACTTATCCTAACACTGTTGTACCTTAAAAGGATTTCCACCAAGCTTTCTGGAAAAGTAACTTCTATAAGGCAAGAAAGAAAGAAGTTGTTTTAGAATCATTTATTAACTCTTTAAATAAGACAATCGTTTTAAGATAGCAAATGTGAGCAGTGTAATTTCAGAAAAAAATTTAGTTTATCAGATTACTGTAGATTTTTAATGATGATTGCCCTGGATAAATAGATTGTACTTTTTCTTTCTCCTTTTCCACCCTTCCTTCTTCTTAGTTTCAATTCCTGTAGTATGATAAGCATGCATACTTTTATTTTTTTAGTTTCCTTATGAAGCCCTAGTTTTTTCAGGTTTAGAGGGATACTTCTTCCCTGCCTTTGACACCTTGCATTAGTTCAGAGGCTTAAATCAGTTTAAAATGAGCTTTTGCTTTTCTAGGTCATTAAGGTTTTTTGTTTTAGTTTCTCTAGCCTATAGCAGCTGTGTTTAGCACTTGGTTTTCAGTATTTTATAGTAAGAAATGACAAGTTGCTTTGGTCCATTTCTGAAGCCAAAATTCCTTACATTTAGATAATAAAAGGTTCTTAAAATGAAGATTTACTGTTTCTCCTTTACTTGCTGGTACAGCTAAAGTTTGTTTTACTTGCACACTGGTATATATACCTAATGTTTTCAAGTGCCTTAATTGTTTAAAATCTCTGGCTTCAAAGGTTTTTGGGGAAAGGCAGGCTTACCTCACATTTTTGTTTCCCTCAGTAGTAATATTTTTGGTACTGCACAACAAATTTTATTACAGTGCCATGGCTATTAGTTTTTAGTGAGTGCTTTAAGATACAAGATTCAGTTGAAAATATACACAATTTCCATTCTCCCAAAGTGGTAAAAATTAGCTACAATGTTATAATTGTCATTTACCTAGACAGGAATACCTTGCCACACATTAATGTTAACACTATAGCTATTTTTGTGAAAATATAGCTGATGAAGCCTCTCATCTTCTGTAATTTTGAATACTGCTCTAACAGAATGATAATATGGAATTGGATTTTACAAAAAGAGCTCTTACAACAGAACTCACAGCCTTTTCCCCTCTTCCTTTAGCTGTTTAGTATCTTGAGCCATTAGTAATTTGGGGTTTTTTTTTTAATCCCGAAGGTATATAGAAACCTTTGCAGATTTTTCATCTGACTTGTTCAGGTAGACTGTAGTTCTATTAAAATCCCTTATTTTACCTTACAGATATTTGTTGCACAGACACTGCTGTATTTAGAAATTTCTATTTCAGTTCATTAAAAACTCCAAAACCAATCTGTATCATGTACCAAACTGATTTAAAATAAACGTACATGTTTTTTGGATTAAAAAATAAAAAAGAACTTCTACTATTTTTTTTAAGACAGGTACTGTCTAACCTATTAAAAAAACCAATAATATTGAGATTCTTATATTCAGTCAGTGACTATCATTTCCTGGATTTTTCATTATTATAGGGTACCAAAGCTCTCCCACATCCTACAAAATAGGGCTATATATTCGATGGAAAAGAAAGCTATGTATCACCCAGGAGACCTCTGATTTCCATAATATGGATAGATAACAACTGGCATTTGTAAATACAGAGGAAAGGCAAGAGGAGAAATTTATTCCTCATTCTTGTCGTCATTAATCCTTCTGAGTTAATTTAAAATCATTCTATAATAAATTATATTTAGAGGTAATTTTTAAGGAAGGCATTCGTTGTTCGGCCCAAGGTTATGTGTTTTTGATTGAAAGAAATCACAATCCAAATGGCAGAAGCCTTTGCCTATACTGAATGATTATTTTCACTCAGGGCTTAGGAATCAAATTAGATCAATCCAAATGCACTAGAAGCAGCCGGAAGCAGCTCTCACACATTTCATATATGGTTACCTGGGAAGTAAACACTACACACACTTGTGGTTTCAGTCATTGAAATGGTTACAGAACTTAGAGAGAGTTCCACAAAATGTGAACACCTATAAATTGGCACAAGACTGAACTGCAGCCAAAGAAGACTGGCAGGTGAAGCAAGACAAATCTGAACTTTTAAAATCTATATTTATATTCTTTTCCTGTTTTAATCCATATGCACCTTATGCAGAAATATAATCAAGAAGTGGTTTTACCTCTCTGCTCTTTCCTTAATTCTGTTTGCAATGTCACCCTTTGCAGTGGTCGTACAAAACTCAACTAAGTAAGAGCAGTGTGGGTCTTAGGAGATTTTCCTTCGAAGCTTGCTTTATAAAACCTCTACCTCTGATTAACCCCACATCTCTGCTTCTATCCTTCTGCTGAATGCTGCCAGAGAAAAGTGCCATACCAACATGGACTAGAGCCACCGTACAACCCCATTTTCATCCTCAGAGCATCTGTTAAAGGTTCTTTGTGTTCTGGATTCTCTGTCCCAGTCACCGCAGAGGTTACCTCAAACCTATATCATGCTGTCTCCCCCAATGAACTCAGCAGCTCTCCATCTCAAGAGGTAACTTTTGTTCTTACTGACCTATGAGCCACAGAAACCTACAGATAGGAAAGCCTTTAACCTGTCCTACACAGATGAGCTTTAAAGCAGAGCCCCATAAGACAGACATTTAACACCTTTTAATTTAACTATACAAACTCAATAAGAGTGACAAAAAGAAGCGAATGATAAAATTATTGCATTCCAACAATTCTGAGATGCACACTTTTCATATCCTAACATCTCTGAAATCAGAATGCATCTTCCAGCCAGTAGTTTCTTACAATCACTTTCAGCCAGATGGTGGTCATGACACTGTTCTCAAGTCCTGCCACAGGTGGGAACTTGGGCCTGCTGTGTTTCATTCAAAAACCACTTGAAGGACTTTGAGGAAGAAATATCAGTTCTGACTATTATCTGAAAACCTTCCAGGAACATATTCTGGTGAGATCAAGAAAAGAAAACTTGCAGGATGTGCCACAAGAGCTGGATAGACAATCACAGAGGCAACCGTGAAACCCTTCTTAAAAAGGTTCTGTACCCTCACCACTTTTAGTGTCACTGAGGATGGCTGTGCATGGAAAACTAAGATGCTGATGACAGAGCATCAAAAGTGAATCATAAGAGAGACTGTGGAAAAGTTTTGGGAATACTTCACCAACTTATGGAGCTTGTACGTTCATTTTTAAGAATGTACAATAATATATGATAACAAAAAATCTATATCTAGATGAATCTAAAAGAGCTTTTCCAATAGGAATGAAACAAAATTTTAAGTAAAAAAAAACCCTTGTGTCCCAGTTTGCATCCTAATTTTCTTTCTCTTTTTCTCCTTCTCCTTCCTTCCTTCCTTTCTTCCTTCCTCCCTCCTGCCCTTCCTTCTCTCTCTCTCCCTTTCCTCCTCCCCCTCCCCTTCCTTTACTCTGCTGTTTCTTTTTTTCTTCCCTCCTTTTCTTCCTTTCTTCCCTTTTCCTTTCTCTCTTAGTTGTATATAAAATAATGGTGCATATTTAAAGTGTCTCAGATTTTATGAAATTTGGCAATAATTTAAATAGTGCTAGTGATTCTGACAATTAGTCACACAATTAATGACAATGAATCTGAAGACTGATAATACAAAAAGCAATTTTCCAATTAATATGTTTTTATAAGTACATTTTAAATGGCATACTAATCAAAATATATTTTTAAAGTATTTCTGATAATCCTATTGAACTTAAAATTCAAATACTCACCAAGTTAATGCTTTATATTTTATTTTATTTATTATTATTATTTTTTGCGGTACACGGGTCCCTCAGTGTTGTGGCCTCTCCCGTTGCGGAGCACAGGCTCCGGCCGCGCAGGCTCAGCGGCCATGGCTCACGGTCCCAGCCGCTGTGGGATCTTCCCGGACCGGGGCACGAACCTGTGTCCCCTGCATCGGCAGGTGGACTCTCAACCACTGCGCCACCAGGGAAGCCTCAATGCTTTATATTTTAAATGACATAAATACCTGGGTTGTTTCTTATTCACTCCATGACTTTTGCCATATAGATGTTTATAATCTTCAAAGTAGCTGAAAAATCTTCTTCTCCAAACCATCGTCCAAGAGAATGTTATTTTATTATTCAAGTAATTTTTTTCTTTTTTAAAAAATTACTGCATTCATCTTTTTTATTTGCTAGTTAACATAACAAACATATTCTGAATGTCCATATCCACAAGTTACAATAAACTTTCAAGTTTTATAAAGAAGGTGAAACTGGCATTATCATATCTTTGTCACCAAATGAGAATAACACATATTTCCTGAAAATAACTTGTATGTATGAGTGTTCATATTGACACACGAGCTTTGTTCAACAGACCTTTCACAGATAACAAGGAACATAATCACTGCAGAGGTCAAGAACAAGAGCAAAAAGAAGAAAGAAAGAAACATGCATTAAGGAAAGCCTGTCTGAACATCAGGTATTTTACAGTAGCTTGATGGCGGTGGTGCATTCTGAGTTCATCGGCTGTTCTGGAGTGGATCAGGAGTGAAGTCAAATCACTGACAACCAACAAATAAACAGAATCCATTACCAGAAAGCTCTTACTTCCTGTCTCCCTGTGCTATGCTGAATTGCTGTATTCAGTGGGAAACTCACTAAACCGAAAAAACCTGACATCCCTCATCGTTGTCAAGGCCCTAAAAACATTACAGTCAACATCTTGAAGTCACTTAAGCCCTCCGGCTCTGTGCACTCTGCTCTCAAGCTCTCCATAAATGACGGTTGCTTCCTAATGGGAGGAAGTGACACATTAGTGAATTACAAGTTTACACTGTGCTATATGAATACATTTCCTGAGAATTAGCATTATTGGCTGCTAAGATGTGTTTTGAAAAGAGGTACAGAATTTAGAATTTTCTAAATTGAAGTCCTTCAATTGTAGTAAAATTGTAATAAAAATTACAATAATTTTTGATAAAAAGAAGTCACATTTTTATCTAGTTTACAAAGAATAAGTGAAAAGAATGTATAGATCTACAATGATTTCAATATTATCATTACATGGTGAGTATAACTAGATAGCATTTTAGAATCATTTCACATTTTCATAAAAAGTTAAAAAATTCATTTTGGTAGGTTGTGCACAATTGGTAGGCTATTTTCTCGCAAAGGTTCTTAATGTAGTATATGCTCTTCGAATGAGTCACTAAGTCCTATAGAGGAGTAAGCGGAGACTCTAGACTTCCAGGCATCATTCTTCTATTTGTCTAGTGCATCACAGCTTCCCAGTCTCAGCAGGTCCATTACAGCAGGAGCACCAGCTCATAAATGTCTCTACAGATAGCATTGGAACAGGGACCATGGGAATAAGGACTCATGATACCTGTTCAGTGGGTTCTCTCTATGCAGCTGTAACGGACCTTCCAGAACATCAAGCTTAGGAGATGTGATGGCCAAATGCATCACTTCCTGAATTCAGGCTTGATGTTTTTGTGCTTTTTTTCCTCTCTCTCTCTGATGTTTGTTTCTTCTCATTGCCATTCTGAAATAATGGCTGCCTCACTCTATAATTTTGACATTGTGCTGCAGTTTCAACTCTCACCCTAGGGTTTGGTCTTACTAGAACTGAATTAAATTGTTCAGTTCCTTGAATGCATCATACTTTGTTTTCTTTGGGGGCCTTTCCCCAGGTCCTCTTGCTAGAAACAGTGCTCTTGTAGGTATTAGCTTGAGTCATATGGATTTGCCATTTCTGTAGGTCAAAAGTAGCGGAATCTCAGCAATACTGCAAGGTTGTAAGGTTTACCCTAATATTCTCTCTTCAAGTTTCAATTTAAAAGTCCTTCCCTCCAGGGCATTTCCCCAGTCTGCTTCTTTTAACCTTATGTAAGCATTTGGCACAGGTCTAAATTTTTGTAATTCCTTATTCAGTTGTTTGACTTGAACATTAACTGTGAGATCTTTGAAGTCATGAGCCATATTCTATTAGACATCATTGTTATCCTTAATGCCTGGGAACATTTTATTGAATATGGTAGGTAATACTTTGTGTAAAATAAATGTTGAGGAATAAATGCTATTAATAGATCCATTTAGTGAACAAATTCATTCAAAACAAAAGGAGCCTTGAAGCCCAAGACAGTACCTTTTCTTAGATTTGACAACACTCAGCCCAATGTCCAGTTCAATTATTTTTTCTTGAATGAACAGGTGAATTATTTGCCTTAAGCAGTGGACATTTATGTTTGCTGATATATCATTTATACAAACAGTTGTGAGGCAGGATCATTTCTGACAGTTGCTCTATGAATGCACCCATGTATATCTAGTGTAATTCCTAGAATTTAGTGTAATTCCCATCTGAAATGGGCTTGGAAGCCCGGTAGGATTCAAATGAGAGGAAATAAATTAGAAAATTTTAAAAGTCAGACAAGGGGGCATTCAAAAGTATTTTTCTCATTTCTTTGTTTTTTCCAGGTCAAACTCAATTTCTTAAAGTAGTTAATTATCTTCTTGAAAATATGAGATAACATATGCCTAAAGTGAAATGCACAGATCTTAAGTATATAATTTGATAAGTTGCTAAATACATACAACCAGATAATTCACACTTGAGTCAAGACACAGAACATTTCTATCACATCTAAAAGTACCTTCATGTTCTTTTTATTCATGCCTCAGCCACTATGTGATTTCTGTCACCAGAGAGTAGTTTTGCTTGTTCTTGAACTTTATATAAACAGAATCACAAATAAATTGTGTTCAGGGTCTTTTGCTCAGCAAAATGATTTTTTGAGGTTTCATCCATGTTGTTGTATGTTTCAGAAGTGTGTATACATACATATACATACATACATGCATATATCATTGATGAGCAATATTCCATTCTATGGCTCTACCACAATACGCTTATCATCACAGACATTTGGGTTGTTTTCACCTTGGGGCTATTATTAATAAAGCTACCATGACATTCTGGTACAAATCTCTTTTCAGACAAACGTTTCCATTTCTCTTGGGTAAATATCTAGAAGTAGAATGCTATGTCATATGGTAGATGTATGATTAAATTTATAACAAACTACCAGAATTTTCTCCAGAATGGTTATATCACTTTATACTCCCACTAGTAATATATGAAAAGTCCAGTTGCTGCATTATCCTTGTTATAAGGGAATATTTTTACAATCTTGACCTAGGGAAGAATATTTTAGAGAGACTAGGAAAGCTCTAAATATAAACTTTTAAAAGGTCAATTTAGATTTCATTAATTTAAAAAAATCTGCACACAGGAAACCGCAAAGATATTGCAAGTTTTGTCCAGACCACTGCAATAAAGCAAATATCGTAATAAAGTCAGTCACACAAATTTATTTGGTTTCCCAGTGCATATAATAGCTACATTTATACTATACTGTGGTCTATTAAGTGTGCTATAGCATTATGTCTAAAAAATGCACATCTCTTAATTAAAAATACTTTATCGCTAAAACATGCTAACCATCATCTGAGCCTTTAGCGAATCATAATATTTTTGCAATAGTAACATCAAAACTCACTGATCACAGATCACCATAACAAATATAATAATGATGAAAAAGTTTGAAGTATTGCAGAAATTACCAAAATGTGACACAAAGACATGAAGTGTGTCAATGCTGTTGGAAAAACGGCACCAACAGACTTGCTCAATGCAAGGTTGCCACAAACCTTCAATTTGTAAAAAGTTCATTATCTGCAAAGTGCAATAAAAAGAAGCACAATGAAACAATTTATGCCTGTATAATTTTTAAGTTATTTTCAGAATATCTGTGACCTTATACTTCAAGTGTAACTCTTGTAGACAGATTTGAGTCTTCTTTTCACACAATATGACAATTTCTACCCTTAAAATGGAATGTTTAGTCCATTTATATTTATTGTAATTTTTAATAAGGTTGAATTTAATCTACCATATTTCTACACTTTTCTATTTGTTAATGATTCATTGCAGGGAGTGCAGATTACGCTGTTCCCCTATAAAGTGTGCTAACTTTTTCTCTAACAGATAGTTGAGCTACAAGTGGAACATCTGGATTCTCTCAGTGTGGTATAACAGGAAATATGTATTTGTTTTTTTGTTCCAGGCTCCTGGCACACAGCTCCTAAAACCCTTGGAATTCCCTGAGTGATAAGGGTGATTGATAGGCATGCCTCTTTTTTCTAATTAGGCAACCCTTGGCCAGCTCCTAGACAGCTTCAGGATGGAGACTGGTTGTAAGAAAGACCAAGCCTTGGTTAGAAGCTTGGAACTTTAGCCCCAGCCCCCAAATTTGGTGGGGGGGTGTATGGAGAGGTGCCGGAGATTGAGTTAATAATCACCAGTAGCCAATGATTTACTAAATCATGCCTGTGTAATGAAACCTCCATAACCCTCCTCTGCAAGCCCCTAAATGTCGGGGTTCAGAAAGCTTCTGGCTTGTTGAACACACTGGTTGCTGGGAGGCTGGTGCACCCAGAGAGGGCATGGAAACTCTGTATGCCACAAGATGTAACTTGCCCTGTGCATCTCTTCCATGTGGCTGTTCCTGAGCTGTATCCTCTACAATAAATGAGTCACAGTAAAGTGTTTTCCTGATTTCTGTGAGTTGTTCTAGCAAATTAGACCTGAGGAGAGGTTGTGGGAACCCCCGATTTATAGCTCGTTGATTAGAAGTACAGGTGACTCCGGGACTTGCAGTAGGCATCTGAAATGAGGAGCAGTCTTGCAGCCCTGAGCGCTTAAGCTGTGGGATCTATCATAACTCTGGGTAGTTACTGTCAGAATTTACTTGTTGAGCACCTGGTTGGTATCCAGAGAATCGGAAAACTGGTTATTAGGGTTCGAAAACACCCCAGAGTCAGGCTTGATTTCATGCGTGATAGTGTCAGTGTATTCTGGTTTTCTCCTTAGTACTAAGACATCACTTTTACTCTTGGCTGTGGTTACTTCCAAAATGTGGCTTTTCTGGGATCTCAACTGAATGTCCACTGTGCTCAGCTAGGCTGATTCATTCTGGAGAGACCAGAACTCCAACATCACTCAGCACCACATGACCTCTGACTGTGGAGTTGAATCTCCATTCAACTCTTAGTTCCACAGCAGCTGTCCTACCTGAAGCCTTTGGGAGTCTTTTCCTGTGCATGTGCACTCAGCCCTCAGGTGCACTCAGATGGACCTGAGGGACCATCCTATGCAGATCTTACATTTTCCTCTTCTCTGATATCTGCTCCTTCCCTCACAAAGCTCCACTTTCTCTCCTTGGGTCAGTGCTGGGAAACCACACCTAGGCTGAAAGCTGAGACAAATATGAGACACCTCATGTGCTTCTTTTCTCTCAAGAATCAAGTCCTGCACAACCTGTTGGCCAAAGCCTGAAAATGACTGCATCATATCCAATATTTGTTCAGTGTTTACATTTGCTTATGCCATAAGTTCCCATCTTCTACTAATTGTTTCTTTATGACCAGAAGCAGAATTCCAGTCAAATACACGTGAAGAAGAATTGTTATTATTGTAGTAATAGTATTTAACTAACATAATGAACATTTTCAGGTGACCAGTAAACACTAAAACAGGTTAGAATATTAGGTCCACTTACTGAAATAGTAGAAAGATAGACGGAATCAGATTTTGGACTTTTTTTTTGTTTTACGTGTAAATATTTTTATTTGTGGAGTAATTATTGAAAGAAAGAAAATAGAATACATAATTTACAAACTAGCAAGGAAAAGAATAACAATAATAATAATAACAATAAATCCAAAAGAAGGAAATAAAAGAGAACAAAAAGGAGAACAGATTTCTTTTCCCCATTGGTCCATCCTATTTTATTCTTTAAAATTTTATTTTTTATTTTTATTGGAGTATAGTTGCTTTATAACATTGTGTTAGTTTCTACTGTACAGCAAAGTGAATCAGCTATACGTATACATATATTCCCTCTTTTATGGATTTCCTTCTCATTTAGGTCACCACAGAGCACTGAGTAGAGTTCCCTGAGATATACAGTAGGTTCTCATTCGTCATCTATTTTATACATAGTGTCAGTAGTGTGTATATGTCAATCCCAACCTCCCATTTCATCCCACTCCCCCCCTTCCCCCTTGGGATCCATATGCTTGTTCTCTACGTCTGTGTCTCTACTTCTGCTTTGTAAATAAGATCGTCTATACCAATTTTTTCAGAATCCACAATATGCATTTTCTAATATGCGATATTTGTTTTTCTCTTTCTGACTTAGTTCACTCTGTATGACAGTCTCTAGGTCCATTCATGTCTCTACAAATGACCCAATTTCATTCCTTTTTATGGCTGAGTCATATTCCATTGACTACACTGGACTTCTTTAGCTGCCAATAAAGAGTTTTTACTCCATTAGATTGGCAAAGCGGCAGCTTTGAAGAATCCTGAGCCCATAGCATGAGATCAACAGTTTGTGCTTGAGGGAGTTTAATCCAGCTGAGCTTTAGCAGAGACCAGAAAAGGGATGAGATCTGCATAGACAGAGAGACCAGTGAAGATGCTGCTACCTGAGGTGGTACGGCCACAAACAAGGATGGGGACAGTGAGGAATTTAATGCAAGGATAGTAGTACACTCCATTTTGAAGGACTACAACTAGATTAGTGTGGTGCAAGAAAAGTACAAGCCAAAGGTTTTGAGTCTGCCTGATCTGGGGGAGGGGGAAAGTACAGTCACTAGAAATGAGGAATTTGGGGAAAGTACCTGATTTCTTTCTTTTTTTTTTTTTTTCTTTCTTTGGCCACCATGCAGCTTGTGGGATCTTAATAACCCAACCAGGGACTGAACCAGCCCCCTCAGCAGTGAAAACATGGAGTCCTAACCACTGGACTGCCAGGGAATTCCCGAAAGTAGCTGATTTCAAAAACAACTCTATCATTTTGAGTGGGAGGGCTGGTAGGATAGCAAACATTGAAAAATGAGGTACCAAGATGGAAAGGACCAACAGACAGCTGATAATATTGGTCTAGAGTCTCCTGATAGAACTGAATTCAAGACATTAATTTGAGAATATTTGTTTATATGTAGGAGATGGGTGAGTGACATAAGGAGAGACAATGAATCATTAGCATAAGATAGAATTTGGGGAAAAACCCAAACTGGGAAAGGGAAGATGGCAATACCTACATGGTCTCAATTATTCATACTTTGGGACCATTAGAAGTCTTTGCATTTAAAGTATTAATCTAGCTTGCGTGTGTGTGTGTGTGTGTGTGTCTGTCTGTCTGTCTGTCTGTGTGTGTCTGTGTTTCCCAAGTTGACATATTAAACCTTAAAACGGTTATCATTGTAATGACACAGTATTATCCAGGTGATAATAAAGTAAAACACAGTTAAAGCACACAAAGTTATGTAGGATGAGTATCATTAAAAGCAAAATTTAATTTTAAAATCTTGAGAAAAAATAATAAATGGAAAACTGTAAAGAAGAATATTAGTGGCATTTGAAAATGTGCCTGAATTTCTGAAACATGTGTAGTTGATTCCTGGATTAAAGAATTATTCAAGTAATATTTATTTACTAACCATGATAACTTTCCCCGTGAAATATATAAAATAAGAAAACCTAAAAAGTCAGTCTATTATATCTGAAAAATAAACTCTTAGGGATATAAATATAAGTGTATGATGATTGTTCTTTTCTTCCTACTAAACCCAAAGAAAGCAGTTGTTACAAAAGTTACCAGGAAATCCATTAATTTTTAAAAAATTGATTATAATTATAATAAGAAGTGAGAGTGAGCAAAAAGCCTCTAGACTTAAAAAGAGTACTAGACAAAAGCAAGAATACTCTCTATTTTGCCACACAGATCCCATGATGTTACTTGGAAGACATCTTAGAGATCGCTCTTTCTAGAGAAGAAAATCTGAGGTTCAGAAAGGTGAGAAGAATTTGCAAAAGTTTACACTGAAAAAAGCAGCAAAATTGGAACTACATTTCTAACTTTTTACTGCCTCTTCAGACCCTTTAGAAACTTAGCTCCTGATGTCTTAAACTAAGGCACTGATTCTTATGGAATCCATCACCTGTCTCTTGAAATGCCAACTTTTTTGAGTCTTGTGACTTTCTTCAGTGTGATCTCTTCAGTGGTTTATATTTCACAAAATTAATTTTCCCTAAACATGATTAAATCATCTCAAAATTAATATATTGTTAAAATCATCTCAAAATTACTTTAATATATTGTTAAAATATACAGATGAGATAATTTTATAAAAGTATATCTCTAAAGTTGCTGCAAATTTTACCTTTACTAGGCCATTGAGAAAGCCACTCATGGAACTGAAAATGGAAAGAGAGCCATGTCCTCCCTCTTTAGAAAGTAATTACTTCTTTCTGATTGGAAAGACCAAATAAGAAAGAATTTTAGATTTCTATTTCAGAGATGGATATTTCTTCTTTTCTTATTACCTTTTGGAGACAGAAATAAGTTCCAAGTGAAGAGTAAGTCCTTCTAATTGGTGTAAATAATAAGGAAAGCAAACTAAGGCTTTTACTTCAATTCATTCTATGAGCCTAACATGATTACTAGACAACTGCTTAGACAAAAGCCACCAGTGAACAAACACAGTAGCCAAAATTCTCCAGTCTCTACTCGCTTGAGAAAGAAAGTACCAGAGAGGATTGTATTAAGTCATCAGTTAAATGGGTTTTGGGAGTCAGGAAGAAACCAAAGGTTCCTAGTTATTTTTAAGATTTTCATTTTAAAGAAATGCCTCTAATATGTGTCTTAATGAAGGCAAGACTCAAACACAGCACCCACCGAGTCATTGCAGATGACTTTCCATGAATCTGGACTTTCTGGAGAAAAAGTGACCATGGCATTGAAGAACACCATGTCTGCATAACTGATGTGAAATATAAACTTGAAATAAAAATTAGATTACCTTGGGCTTCCCTGGTGGCACAGTGGTTGAGAGTCCACCTAACGATGCAGGGGACGCGGGTTCGTGCCCCGGTCCGGGAAGAACCCACATGCCGCAGAGCGGCTGGGCCCGTGAGCCATGGCCGCTGAGCCTGCGCGTCCGGAGCCTGTGCTCCGCCGCAATGGGAGAGGCCACAACAGTGAGAGGCCCGCATACCGCAAAAAAAAAAAAAAAAAAGATTATCTTAATGTTCTCCACTATCCTAATGTTCTCTGTCCATAGGTTGATCTATAATTAAAAGAGAATCATATTTTCCCACTAAAGAGGAAATATTCAACGATGAACTTGAATTTCCATTCCTATCTGCAAGTGACATTGTAATATATACAGCCTATGTATCCAACGGAAAATAGAGTCAAGTTAACTATTAAGGTGCTTAATGAGTAGGATGGAGATATTGCGGGAAGAAAAGATATCTATTCCTGGAAAATCAAATGGTTTTTTTCTTTATGAAAATAACAAGAAAGACCGCTGAAGTATGATGTGCTCCTAAGACCATGAATTAGTATTACATGTGTATATGTACAGAATGTATATGTTTGCAATTAACAGAGGATAAACATTCTTCTTAATTACCCTTCTAAAAGACTATATTCTAGTACAGTATTTATAAATGGGAGATGATGAAGCCAAAGTTTAAACTCTCATGAAGTCTTCAAACATGAACATTCAGTTCAAAGACCCTGAATAATCAAGGATTATGTCTAATAAAATAATCCAGAAAGGAGTCAGAATTTCACTCAGGAAGAATAAGAAAATAAGTATAAGATATTAGATAGGTAAAATAATAATATTTAAAGATATTCTTTATTTCACCATTGCATTCATGCCTGATAGCATTAAGTAACTCTAAGTTATGTCATTGAATTATGTTAGTTTGTGAAATTAATTTTAATGATGGTAGAAGGGACTTGATTGGCAATGTTCCACATTAGCACTTCCTAGTGAGCCAAGAAGGTAGAAACCATTTTAAAACCAGATGGCTACTCCATCTTCAAATTCCATTAGTTGCCAACATATCTCAAAGCTACAGAGAAGTTAATTAAAAAAAGGTTTAGTTTTGAAATTCATTCAGATCTCAATGCCTCAGCTGAAGCTGCTAATGAAAATGCTATTCCATACTAATAGAAACTGGTTGCTAACATCTATCAAATACTTACGCACATACCATATCATTGTCAAAAGAGCATTTGAAAAAAAAAAGATCACTGCTGGGACATTCTTCAAGAAAAATTTTTTTTTAATTTTTTTAAAAAAATTTTAAATGTAAAACCGTAATTCAGAAAGAGTCCTGTACCACAATGTTCATTGCAGCTCTATTTACAATAGCCAGGACATGGAAGCAACGTAAGTGTCCATCGACAGATGAATGGATAAAGAAGATGTGGCACATATATACAATGGCATATTAGTCAGCCATAAAGAGAAACAAAATTGAGTTATTTGTAGTGAGGTAGATGGACCTAGAGTCTGTCATACAGAGTGAAGTAAGTCAGAAAGAGAGAAATACCATATGCTAACACATATATATGGAATCTAAAAAAAAAAAAAAAATGGTTCTGAAGAACCTAGGGGCAGAACAGGAATAAAGACGCAGACATAGAGAATGGACTTGAGGACACAGGGAGGGGGAAGGGTAACCTGGGACAAAGTGAGAGAGTGGCATGGACATATATCCACTACCAGATGTAAAATAGACAGCTAGTGGGAAGCAGCCACAGAGCAAGGGGAGATCAGCTCGGTGCTTTGTGACCACCTAGAGGGGTGGGATGGGGAGGGTGGGAGGGAGACACAAGAGGGAGGAGATATGGGGATATATGTATACATACAGCTGATTCACTTTGTTGTACAGCAGAAACTAACACAACATTGTAAAGCAATTATACTCCAATAACGATGTTAAAATAAATAAATAAATAAACATAAATAGTGAAAAAATACAATTTCAGGACAAATTGTATTAAGGAGACTTTAAAAAATTAAAATAGATACCTTAATCTCATAACATAAACTCATGAACAAATTAAAATATCACAGAAAAACATGTGTTCATTGCCTGAGTCTCAGATGGCTGAGATCATTTTCATCCAAATTATCAGCTCTAATTCATCTGCCTTGCTACTTCCCCCCACGGATACTTATCGGGGAAAGCTGGAATTGACAACTTAGTTTTCAATTCTCCACAAAATGAACTGCTCCATTAGCTCTTGTTCAGAGAATGAAGTATGAAGTTGCTCTTCACTGCAGGATTAAGTATGTAATTGTAGAACGAAGACAAATTAATTGCATTGTGAAATCACTGCTTTGGAGAAAGAACCCCAGCTAAAGGAATGGCTCCTCTGAATGAGAAATCACCGAGATGTTTATATTTGGTGTCTTCTGGTTTCCTAGTATTCAAGGTGCTGGCCCTCGTTAAACAATGAGCGCGAGGGTGAAATGGAAGTTAATTTCCCCAACCAGATTTCCGCTGAATAACTAACTAAAGTCACGATTGAGTTTACAGGTAACTGGGTTAATATTTGGAATTGGCACACAGTATGTATCAATAATGAAATTATGTAGCTCACAGATATGGTGATGAGTACAAAGACTCCCTGGGAACTGAGCCCGTGAATCTCAGCCCCACTACTTAGCGATGAGATAGTGAACAAGTTAAGCTGAGTTGCTTCGTCACTAGAATTGGGATAATAACATTTATATTTAAGAATTGTTGTACAGGTTGATATAAATTGCAAAGTATCTAGTTGTAGCATACAGCAGGCTACATAATACAAACAGAACTCCTGAGACCTGTGTATAATTCTTAACCATATTTCCACAGACAGAAAGTTACTGTCGTAAGGGATTTAGCTTGAAAAGAAAACAGACTACGTGATATAAGGGTTTTCTCCTTTTCAGGTGTTGTAATTTGTTTTATATTTTAACGTTATAGCAGATATTACATCAAGCATGGCTATTTTCTTGGATAGTTTTAACATTCTAAAATGGTAGCTTTACAGAATTGCACATATATTAAATAAAATCTATCAACTTCTATCTTAAAATGTTGGTGCAGAATTGAGAACTGAGTAAGATGTGTCTTCAGAGACCAGCTCAGTGACAAGAAAGGACTCACTGCAGTCAATCCCCTCAGCCTTACCTGCCTCACCTTGCCTGAATCCCTCTGCTTTGTACTTCCAAATGGACCAGTTACCCTCCTGCTTCTCAAATACAGTGTCATGCTTATGATATACAGCTGAAATGTGTCAGAGGAGAAGAAAATACAGCATATTTTTAAGCTAAACATCACTTAGGAATCATATGTATTATGAGCAAAGAAATATAAACAATTTCCAAAGATCTGAACTCTTCACCAGACCTGGATGCAGTGAGCAAACAATTATTAAATTTACTTCACACAAATTGGATTTGTACTATAGAAGGATGGAGAAGAAAGATGAGATGATTCTGAAACCAAAGGTTAAGGGGGATAAAGGCATTTACACAAACTGCAACCTGACATAACATCATGGCCCCCATGTCCAGCTGCACAGTTTGTGCACTGCCCAAAAAGTTGTTGGAGGAATAAGTAACTAGAGGCTGAAATCATTACACTGGCTGAGTTATGCACCCTTTTCCAGGGCTGTCTTCCTAGAATGAACATCCCAAGTCAATAGGCTTGCATACCAGAGGGGAAACCAAACCTTAGAGACTCAGAAGAAAACAAGTACCTTAAGAAAAGGACAAAGAACAAGGAAAGAATGCTTTTGCCTAGAAAGATCCACACACCCTTCAGAGAGGAAGTTTTAAAGAAGACTTTTCATAGATGGGATGATCTCAATAGTCAGAACTGACAAAATAAAAAAAAAGTTTCCCCACATTAAGTTGGAGGAATACGTCTGGGTAAAAATAAAAGTGCACTGTAATAAGATTGTAAAACGACACTAGTTGTGCCTCATCGTTGCACATTGTTCTCTTTCTGCATCTGAGTAGTAGACACAGAGCTTGTTGCCTGGCCCATTTCTGTATAAACAAAAGAAAGAACGTGCTGGAGCGTCTTAATCACTCTCTCGTAATGTGAAGTGAATGAATTCTTTTGCATTTAAAGTTGAGAGAATCAGATTTCTATGAAACTGATATGAAGGCCACAAATTTGGGATACGAATCGGCAAATCACTTATCATGTTTTAGTTGATCGTTTCAATACTCACAGGTTATACAATCAGGAAATCCAAGACCTCCATTTTGGAAACACACCACTCCTGAATTTTCCAGAAAGTCTGGAACTTATGCAGCGTTAGGTGGGATTAATCTGATTTCCCCACACAAGGAGGGAGCAGCAGGGGGGCCGTACTTCTTGCTGTTGCCTTTACTGCCTGTACTCTCGTTATATTTATCTTTCCATCTATTTACAGATATAGCTCTCACTATGTATATAGATAGATATGGATATAAATGCCACTGTAGAAAGGCATGTTTGTGGTTTTACAGTATTTTTTTTTGAAAAGCTGCTTCCAACACTGAGCAAAGACTTGTTTCAAATTGCAGTAAGTAATTATGCAGATGCTTTGGTTTTTATGAGTTAAAATTAACTTGGGATGTTGTGGCTTTACATTTGGGAATTCAGTCTAATCTTTTTCTCATATTTTAAAATCTTATTCCGAAGGCTGTGTTTTATTGTTCTGGAAGTTTTACAATGGCCTCTGGCCAAAAGCATTAAGGTTTCGAGTTGAAGTTAGCATGCTGGTACTTATTCAATATCAGGAATAACTGATTTTTACATTAAAATTAAAGTGGTGTTTTAGGAAGGCCTTTATTCATAACTTCAAATAAGAGAATGGGATACAAAACTGAACACACACACACACACACACACACACACACACACACATCTATATACCGATGTTAGTTGGAGGCTCTCTCATTGATCAACAAGTCCTACATCAGAACCACAGAAAGGAAGAGGAAAGGTTCCCAGGTGTTGGCTCCTGGCAAGGTTTCTGATTTGTGCATCTCCCCTAGACCATAATTATGACTTGATAAGTTCAAGATCTAGGGAAGATCAATTCAGTTTAAACCATGTTGACCAGACCTGGGCACACTCATCTCCTTAAAAAAAGAAGTGAAGCCACATATATTCACAGAGATTTGGGAAATAGATCTAAGTATCTAATTACAAGAAAAAGTCATCCATAAATTCAAATGAGTAAATGTGATGACTTTTTGGACCCCAAACAAGTATACAATATGGTCAGTCTACGTGTTGAACCTTTGAATGTCTTTTGAATGCCAAACATAAGGTACACCAGCGGATTTTAAAGTAAAATGGTATCTAGAGCTTTTTCGCTTAATGAAATAATCCACTGACTTTCAAAAAGAGAGTTTTAATGAGTCTGGTTTGATAACATGTGTCAAGTTTCATTAAGAGCTTTATAACCTACTTAAGGAAGGCAGAATTTTTGCGTTGATTCAAATATTCAAAGTAAGATTGCAGATGGAACTATTCTGAAAGGCACTGAACTAAAGAAAGTATAGCATTTACCAAAAACAGAAACAATAACAACAAAAAGCACCTGATATGCCATACACGTACTTGAAATGGGGAATAAACCAATCAGTGCAGCAGGTAGAAACTTGTCTTCCATACCACCTACTCCAACCCCTGTTTCAATTCTGTCATCTCATTTTTGAAACATCCATTGGCATAGCCAACAGAGACTTATCCAAATAGAACCTGTGGTCTGCCAGGCGGGTACAGACATTTTGAATCCAAGTGGGATGGTGGCCTCTGGTCAGGAAATGCAGTGGGACAGAAGGGAGGGAAACACAAGCGGTTACAGAGACCCTGAAGCAACTGGAAAGGGCTGGTCTTGCTCCTCCCAGGACCCCATTTTCTCTCACCACCTCTGTGTAACCTGAGCCCTCCCCAATTTTTCTCTCTTTTTGTTTCTTCCTTTCTCTCCTGCATTTTCTGTTGTCAGTCTTTCAAATCATAGGTGACCCCAAAGAGATTTTTAATGTAGCAACAATCAAAAATTTTCCCTGTGAATGAAATATCCATAAATTCAGTAAATATGAAATTTTTTTTTTCTTTCTTTTTTTTTTTTTTTTGCGGTACGCGGGCCTCTCACTGTCGTGGCCTCTCCCATTGCAGAGCACAGGCTCCGGACGCGCAGGCTTAGCGGCCATGGCTCACGGGCCCAGCCGCTCCGCGGCACGTGGGATCTTCCCGGACCGGGGCACAAATCCGTGTCCCCTGAATTGGCAGGCGGACTCTCAACCACTGTGCCACCAGGGAAGCCCCCTGAATTTTTTTTAAAGAACACAAGTCCTACCTATGCATAACATTTTTCAATGGCTTACATAAATTTCCCTTTTTTCTCTATTACCTTTCAGGTATAAAGACAGCTTTCTCTAGCAGCTTACTTTCTAAAGAGGCCTTATTAGATGTGGTAAGAAAATCTACATCATAGCTGAATATTGTCACGATTGCTGTGTCACTCTCAACAGGGTTACAATTACTGAGAAAAGAGGTGGGAAATTCTTAGAGAGTCATAAAATATGGAAGTGAAATAGATGTTTCACACATCTTCAGTATTGTCAATCCCGGGCCTGATTTATGGGGCAAGGAGTCAGAAAGGAGAAGAGTGGGGTGAAATTCGGTGATTAAATACATTAAGGAGAAGCTCGCAGATTGGAAATGAATGAGCATTTATGAGTGATGTAAATCTCCAAAGTTTTAGGGTAGCAATCAGAATATTAAACTTAGTCTAAATAATCTTTGGATGGTCACAAAAGTTAAAAGAAACAAGATGTACATCTTTCAAATCCCTTGGAGTTATTTTTTCAATACCTGAAAAAACTCTTTTAACCCTAAATCTGGGCCACATTTTATCATTCCTTCACAGGGTTTTTCTCTCAAGGGTAGAAGGGACTTGAGACATTCCTCACTGGTGTAGATAAATTGTATTTTAAGTTTACCAAGGTTTTCTGCTATTCTGCTTGACTTCAAATTCTTTTTAAAACTGATTTATTTTTTATTGAAGTATAGTTGCAGTGTTGTGTTAGCTTCAGGTGTACAGCAAAGTGATTCAGTTATACATATATATGTATATTCTTTTTCAGATTCTTCTCCCATATAGGTTATTACAAAATATTGTGTATAGTTCCCTGTGCTGTACAGCAGGTCCTTGTTGTTCATCTATTTTATATATAGTAGCATTTATATGTTATTCCCAAATTCCTACTTTATCCCTCCCCCGACCTTTTCCCTTTGGTAACCATAAGTTTGTTTCCTATGTCTATGAGTATGTTTCTGTTTTGTAAATAAGTTCATTTGTAGCATTTTTTTAGATGCCACATATTTGACTGCAAATTCTTAAGCCCAGGACTTTTCCTATGAAATATACTACTCCAATTAATACTGAATCTGTTTCCCTTTTGTGTAAATTAATATATTACCAGTAAATGGTATAAAGTTTACCAAACATTCCATTTTTTCAAAATTCTCTAAAAGGATGGTTCTCCATTGGTTGCTTCCACTGTAAACGAAACTTTTCATTTTCTCCTGGCTTGCTTAATTGATTCTCTGCTGACCTTTTTGTTTCTAAGTGGTTCTCCAGTAAAGTGACACCAGACAGATTATTATAGTGATGGCCATTCCTAGAAACAGAGGTTAATATGAAGAGATATTAAGAGGTGGAAAAGGCTTCCAGCAGAAATATTTAAAACTATGAGGTATAATAATGTATTTAAGAAATGTGAGCAACTACAAAGTCTATATACAGTCTTAGGCAAACCCATGCATTCAAGTCGTCGTTTTTATCCAATCACAGTTGTTCAAAAATGTGAAAATGAACATTTTCTGAGTAAATTCTATTTTGATCATAAGTATGTATCATTTCCTCACCAAATACCTAGATTTTGTCAGTGCTTATCCAAGACATTTCTAACAAGAAGTCCAGATTTGTGGCAAAGGTCAGGTTAACCTGATTCGGGAGGTTTCAAGCGGAACACTTCAGGGGTCCTATTTATGTTGGAAATGTTTCTTTTTCCTTATTTTCTACCCTTTCAGAATACTATTCTGGCCCAACATTCCATAAATGGATAGTGTACCACAAAGAGAGAGAAAGGATTCCTTCATCAAATCAGAAGAAACATCCACTCCATCATAAATCATTGATGAGCAGGAAATTGACCAAAACTTTGACAATAAACAGTTAAAAATAACTCGGCATTGACAATGAAGCAAATATGGAACGTCAGAATTCCCTTCACTGTCAGGAAAATAATCTGAGTAGGTATTTTCGTATCAGATCAATCCTCTGTATGCCAACTTGGAGTTACCTCCTCTTCTGATAGAAATGTGCTTTCATTTACTATTCAAATAGCTGCAACTTAACAACTCCAATATCTATTGGGGGGAGCCTAGGTTTCCTGAGTGATGACTTCAGAATTTCAGGACTGTATTTTACCTGAATAGAATTGTCTAGAGCTATGGGCCTCTACTGAGTCCAGAGTGATAATAAAACCCAGTATTCCTTCATCTGGACAGGTCAAGAGGCCACAATGCACACAGCAGAGTCTATGAAAGATCTCAAATGAAACAAGAAGGATTAGTTAATGCTATAACAACCATGGGGCTTGGTTAGGAAGTTAAATATTAAGGCACAGCACTCTAGCACTGCTGGATATTGATACAAGCAGTGGATTAAGTCTAACGTGAGGTTCTGCATCCTTTGATCCACCCTGCAAATTAATCTGGTTAAATTCACGTAAACCAGGCAGATCATGAAAAGAGTTAAGGCTGTTCTTCCTTCAGTAAAAAGTAACAAACACTATTCTAATGCACTGTGTTAATAAGACTGTGGCAAATTATAGCTTAGTTTAAAAAAAAATTTTTTTTTCTGGCTCCTATAAATGAGAAGTCCAGGTACCTGAGTTTCTGGCATAGCTGGTTCCAGGAACCAAGAAGAGATGTCTGTTTGATCCTTTTCTCATTACCATTTCTTTTCTTTACTGGCCTGTGCTTGGTCCCATTAACAGATATACATATTCCACATGGTGTCAAGATAGACACCGATGGTTCTAGGGTTACAACATTCTGGAAGTTTGAGATACCAGAAGGAGAAAGAGTATCTTCATCTGTTCAGGATGCTATAACAAAACACCACAGACTGGGTGACTTATAAATAACAGAAATTCATTTCCCAGAGTTCTGGAGGCTGGGAATTCTAAGACCAGCAGATTCAGTGTCAGTGAGACCTGTTTCCTGGTTCATAGATGGCAGTCTTCTCACTGTGTCCTCACATGGCAGAAGGGACAAGGAAGGTCTCTGGGGTCTTTGTTATATGGGCACTAATCCCCTTCATGAGAGCTCCACCCTCATGGCCTAACTACCTTCCAAAGGCCCTGTCTCCAAATACTATCTCGTTGAGGATTAGATTTCAACATATGAATTTGTGGGGGACACAAACATACAGTTTCTCAGCATCCTTATAACTATATTCCATGGAGGGACTCTGACTAACCCTTCATGGGGTGATGTCCATCCAGAAACCAATCACTGTGATCAAGGAGATGAAGTCCTTCACTGGCCAGACATGAGTCACATCCCTATCCTTGACAACTAAAATCAACCATTCCAATAGAACCACACAGAATGAGTCTACTACAGACATTTTTTTTTTTCATTCCATTTGGATACTATTTACTGAGTATCTAGTATGGGCCAGGCCTGTGCAAAGCCCTAGAAAACCAGAAACATGTGAATTAAAACTGATGCTGCTATCCATTTCTATCCCAATTAAAGTATTGTAATTAACAGAAGTGTACAACCAAGTCTAAAACACAGTCTGCAATAAGGTCAAGGAATTTTCATCCAGGCTGGGTCTCACCCAGTCAGGTGCTAATAACTTTAACCACAACCCAAAGCTTTAGGGATAGACTTTGAAATAACTGCCTCAATGGCTTTACTGGCTAATTCAGTGGTCCCTTTCTTTTACCACTCTTGCCAACTTCCTTACTTTCTGTACCTAAATATGCTCAGGACTCTTACATACTACCTTCATAAACATGTCAACAAACAGAGGCAAACCAACTCCACATAATATATCTTTCTAAGCCGGTGTCATGTTTCTTTTGATCTTGTCTTTGTTGTCAAACATTTTAAGCCAAGAGTGAATCTTCATTATTTTCAAGCTCTTGCCTCCCTTTAACCTGATTTATTGTGGCTACCTATTCACTGAAATGTCCCCTCTCATGTAACCAATGACCTTCTTATCACCTCACCTTGCACCACTTCTGTGGCTTCTGGTACTGCTGAACAGTTTCTTGAAACTCTCCTTTCTTGTCTTTTTTTGAGGAACCAGTGTCTTCGAATTATTCTTAACTGACTTTTCTTTCCATGCTTGCTTGACTTGTTCCTCGTCCTCCCTGCCTTTCCTAAACATCACCATGAGCAGACACTATTGGACGCCTACCAAACACTGATCCCTCCCCAGGACCAGGATTTGGTCAGGAGTTTACTTCTCCTCCACACGGTCAGTGTGTGTTGAAGGGGGTAGTCAGAAACGTGAAGGGGGGAGATCAGGAAGCGTCTACCAAGCAAATCATGGTCATCCCGGTCACTTTGACAGTGCCTGGTTCAGGGATGTACCAGTTTGAAACTGGCAGGCAGACATGTGAGGGTTGGGTGATGCTTCTGTGATATGCTGTCTTGCTACTAAGAAAGAGACCTTGGAAGAGCTAGCCTCCTCTCTGTCTGGAAATTGTCATGTCTACGTGTACTACAGCCTGCTTCCCACCTGCCTGAGTACTGAGTCTACGAGCAGAGGACAGCAAGCCTGAAAGAACAGTGGAGCAGCAAGACTTAAGATCCAACCTATCTCTATACACCCTGCTTTGGGGAATAACACACTATCTTGTGGTTTAAGCTAGTCTGAGGTGAGATTTTTCTGTTTCTTGCAGCCTAAAGCATCCTGTAATTTCCCCTAAACCCACACGGCTGCTCCTTTTCACAGGCCCCACCTTCTAGGCAATCTCACCCACCTTCCAGCGTTTCACTTACTGACTCTCCGGATGGAGGATCTCCAGCTCATGCCTCTCTGAACAGGAGCTGCCCTTTCTGCACGTCCCATGCATGAGCCAAATTCATTCAGTACTCACCATCATAACCCCAAACTACCTCGTTCCTCTGACACCCTCATTTCTCAGATGGAAATCCCTATTTGGTGACAACATCAATTTTTTTGTTCTCCTGACCTTTCATTACATTGTTGTGGCTCTCACTTCCAAAATATCTCTCCAGATGTTCCTTTGGTTTTTATTCCCTCTGTTACCACCCTTAGTCAAGGTCTAGTTATCTCTAACCTCGGCTGATAAGACATCTACTTTGTTTTTCTGTCTCCAGTCTCTCTCTAACCAAGCACATGTTATACAATGCACCAAGGCTTGCTTTCTAAAGCAGAGCTCTATCATCTCATGCCCTGGTCAAAAACTTCAGTGATTTCTCATGGGCTACCGAACAATGTGACCAACTGGATAGCTGTCAGTCAAGATCCTCTGTCATCTGTCCCAGCCTACCTTACTGAGCAAACTCATGCTGTTGAGTTCATTTCAGTTAATTTCAAGGCATTCTACACTCAAGATAAATTAGACCTTTTTCCCCAATGTATTTCATAGTTTCCATCCTTCCCTCCTGCAAGCTGTTTCTACTGCCTGAACTTTCCTCACATTATCTCTGTGCATCCAAACACCATGTGTCCTTTAGACCCCCTCAAATTGCAAATGTTCTAATAAGCCTCTCCTGATCTTTCTCACAGGATATTGCCAATCTTTCCTTTGCACCAGAACAGCGTATTCTTTGTACCTCAATTATAACCCATTTATCTTGTCCTATAATTATGTGTATTTTTAAACTTAGATTATAAAGTCTTTGATGCCAAAAACTATCTTCTCTCCATAGATTCTCTCACCACTAGAACTTTGCCTTGATGTATTAGTTGCTATTGCTGCTATAATAAGTTACCACAGACTTAGTGGCTTAACGCACTATAGATTCTGGAGGTCTTAATTCAGTTTCACTTAGTGAAAAATCAGTTTCACTAAGGTAATATCAAAGTATCAGCAGGGCTGTTTCCTTCCAGAGGTTCTAGGGGAGACTTTATTTAACTGTCTTCTCTTGTTTCTGAAGGTTGCCTTCATTCCTTGGCCCATGGCCCCTTCCTCTGTCTTTAAAGCCAGCAATGTCACCTCTTCCTTCCATCATCCTATTGCCTTCTTCTGTAGTCAAATCCCCCCTTCTGCCTCCCTCCTATAAGGATGGTTTGTGAAAAATCCAGATAATCCAGGACAATTTCTCAAGGTCTTTAACTGAATCACACCTGTAAAATTTCTTCTGCCACATAAGGTAATATTCATGGCTGTTGTAACTGTGAGGATGGGGATGCTACTGACATCTAGCGGGTAGAGACCAGGGATGATGCTAAATCATACAATACAGAGGACAGCACCACAACAAAGAGTTGTCTGGCCTGAATGTCAACAGTGCTGAGGTTAAGAAACCCTGCCTTAGAACAATGGGAAGACCTAGAAAGGTTTTAGGCAGAGAACTACTAAGTTAAAATGTGCACAAAATGTACTTCACACAAACAAAAAACTGAAGCTCCTACTAGGAAAACAAATAGGAGAGCAACAGTAGATGTGGGGTGGACAAAGGGGGAATTGCTCCAGGAGGTCAGAACAGAAATGATGGCACAGACAGGTGTGGCTGCAGAGGTGAAAAGTAGGAGCATATTCAAGAAATGTCATGAAGCAAAGCCCAAGGGGCTTGTTTGTAATCAGCCATGGGGGGGAACATGAGAAGAGAAGGTTCCAAGAATGACTCCTATGGTTTTAGTTTTTGCAACTGGGCAGGTAGAGATACCATTCACCAACAAAGGGAAGGCTCCAGGAAGACCAGCTTTTGGAGAGAAAAAATACACACTCAGTTTGGATGTTTTGAGTTTGAGGTGCCTCTGAAGCAGTGAAGTGGAGATTTAGAGGAAGTAGGGAAGGTGGGGCTGTTATTAATTACAGATGTCAGTGATGGACACGAATGAGCTCATCTAGGAAGACCAGGATGAGATGCACAGAAAGGCTCCAGCAGAGCCTCGTGGAGTTCTATTCCACATTTAAAAGGTGGGAAGGAACCTACACTGTTGGTGGGAATGTAAGTTGGTGCAGCCACTATGTAAAACAGTATGGAGGGTCCTCAAAAAATTAAAAACAGAGTTACCATATGATCCAGCAATCCTACTCCTGGGCATATATCCAGACAAAACCACAATTCAAAAAGATACCTGCAACCCTCTGTTCATACCAGCACTACTCACTATAGCCAAGACATGGAAGCAACCTACATATCCATTGACAGATGAATGGACAAAGAAGATGTGGTACATATATATACAGTGGAATACTACTCAGCCATAAAAAGAATGAAATAATGCCATTTGCAGCAACATGGATGGACCTAGAGATGATTCTCATACTAAGTGAAATAAGTCAGAGAAAGACAAATATCATATGATATCACTTATATGTGGAACACGAAACTTAACACAAATAAATCGATCTAAGAAACAGAAACAGATTCACAGACATGGAGAACAGACTTGTGGTTGCCAAGGGGAAGAGGGGGTGGGGAAGGGATGGATTGGGAGTTTGGGGTCAGCAGATGCACACTATTATATATAGAGTGGATAAACAACAAGGTCCTACTGTATAGCAAAGGGAACTGTATTCAATATCCTGTGATAAACCATAATAAAAAAAGAATTTTTAAAAGAATGTATATATATATATATATATATATATAAAATACATATATATGTGTATGTACAACTGAATTGCTTTGCTGCACAGCAGAAATTAACACAACATTGTAAATCACACTATTATATATAGAAAATACTTAAAAAAAAAAAAAAGACGGGAAGAATAAGGTGGCAAAGGAAATGAAAGGAACAGCCAGAGGGTAAACCCAGAGAAGAAGAATATTTTGTACTCAGCAGCCAAAAGAGTATTTCAAGAAGGATGGAGCCTTCAACACTATAGCATGGAGTCTGGAGATGAAGTAAAATAAGAACAGAACCATGTTCACAGCTGACACTCAAGAAATATTCAAATGAATGAATCTAAGTGATCCCAAATTAAAGACTTTGGAACTTAATAAAAACTTTACTTTTTTAAAGTCAAAAGCATGTGTCTGCACTGATGTATGAGTCCTGCCTTTTCAGATTACCTTTTACTTTCTTAGTTTGGCTTTTCCCCTTCCCTGGCTTTACCGAGATATAATTGACTTACAACAATGCATAAGTTTCAGGGGGTCTGTGTTTATTTGATACATTCGTGTACTGCAAAAGGATTACCACCAGAGTGTTAGCTATCTGCATCACATCACAAACTACAGAGGATCCCTGACTTATGATGGCTTAACTTACGATTTTTTGACCTTACGATGGTGTGAAAGGGATATGCATCCTGTGAAAAGCATACGTTGAATTCTGAATTTTGATCTTTTCCAGGGCTACCAACATGTGGTGGATACTCTCTCGTGGCAGTGGCAGCGAGCCTCAGCTCCCAGCCAGCCGTGCGATCAGGAGGGTCAACAATCAACACACCTACAAGCATTCTGTACCCAGACAACCATGCTGCTTTTCACTTTCAGTACAGAATTCAACAAATTACATGAGACATTCAACACTTTATTATAAAATAGGCTTTGTGTTAGGTGATGTTGCCCCACTGTAGGTTACCATAAGTGTTCTGACCACATTTTAAGGCAGAATAGGCTAAGCTATGATGTTCTGTAGGTTAGGTGTATTAAATGTATTTTCAACTTAGGATATTTTCAACTTACAGCGGGTTTATTGGGATGTAGCCCCGTTGTAAATCAAGGAAGATGTGTACCATTTCTTTTTTGGTGGTGACAGCATTTAAGATCTACTCTCTTAACATCTTTCTAGTACAGTGTTATTAGCTATGGTCATGATGTTTGTACATTAGATCCCCAGAATATATTCATCTTATAGTTGGAAGTTAGTACTCTTTGGCCTACATCTTCCATTATTCCTCACTCCCACCCCAGCCCCTGGTAACCCTCATTCTAGTCTTTGTTGCTATGCACGGGGCTTTTTTAAATTCCACAGTTGAGTGATAGCATACAGTACTGGTTTGGTTTCTTTAGCAAACCTGATCTTGCTACCTATTCCACAGTGCCTCTACTGTGCACTACCTAAAAGACTCTCAGCAATCCTGGTTCCTGAGTAAACAAACCCTTCTCCTTCTCTTTCCAACAGGGTAAGTTAATGAAGGGAGGAGAAATGCAACAGAAAAGTATAAAGACTCATTTATTTGTACAAGCCAACACTTTTTATTACTACACAGTAATCTTAATTATAAAGTCATTTATCACAAGGTAATTACTACTGACCATTCCAGGATACGTGTTACAAGTTTATGCAAAATTCCTTTAAAAAATCGGCTCACACCCCTCAGAAAGGCAGATCTTGCCAGCTACCTGCAAGTTTACTAATTACCTGTTATGAGAATCTCCTGACATGTCAGGAAAGGGTTACTTTTTCTCAGCAGCCTTCCCCTGGCCACCTTTTGAAGTAATTATCACCATATAGCAGGAAACAGACAAGCTGTCTACATAGAAATGACCGCAACAGCTTGCTGTCCTTCTGTGCAGGTAAATGCGCTGCATGTTCTCCCCCCGGGCACCTGGGAACAGCACACTGGCCTCTCTGTAGCTCCCCGCCATTGAATCACAGCACAAAGTCATGCAGCATCTGAATTCTCTCTGGCTTTTAGGGAGAAGACATGCAGAGGCAGCGCCGTGGTTTAATGTATGGCAGCCTTACATCCTCTTCTGAGATAAGCAGATCTTTGTATTAAAGTGATTCTCTGTACCTGAAGCCCAGGGCACTTCTACTGGGCTGGTTTCAACATTTACTGGCAACCAACAGTTGGAAGCAGGATGACAAGATAGGGCCAGGTGTTGAAGACCGCCCTTGCGCCCTAACACACAATATTCCATAGATGATCCAAACACAATTTACTCAGGACCATTTGCACGTTATACCAGTGACATCTGGATACACTTATAAAATGTGAGCATGTGTAGATGGTGAATGTGTTCAAAAGCAAAGAATTCCACTGAATGTATATGGGAAGGACATTTCCTTGAGTAAATCTGGAGGAGAAAAACAAGGGTCCACCTTTATTTTCCTTCTTACTTATTTTGCTATATTTATAAAGGTCAACAAACTTGGTGCAATGTATATCCAAACACATTTCACGATAAACGGAAGGTGAACAGTAGAAGGAGACACATACTGTCTCATTCCCAGTTCCTGGTATATTGCAGGTATTCAGTGATTCAGTGCAGGTAATACTAAGGGTCCTTAGTCTTGGAGAGAAAGGCAACAAATAATCAGACCAAGAACCTAAATATGTTGGCACGTATTCTGCTGTTCAGAATAGGATTCGACAACAGCAACAAAACAAATATCACAGAAATAAACACATATGAATGAGGAAGAAAAGAAAGGGAGAATTAAAATTTACAAACTAAAAGTGGAAAATGTAATAATTTAATACAGATAATTATTAATTTTCTCAGAATAGAACAGATATCACCACAACATAATTTAAATCCCATTTTTCCCCATCATATATCTGCCAATCAATCATTCATCGATTTATAAATTCACCTGTATTTTCTTAAGGTTCAGTTTGCACTGCTACTAATCATGTTCTTATCGGTTACCTGACTAGTTTCTGACATATCTTACTTATCCTTCTCTGTACATCACTTAGAAATTCACAGACACATAGTGGAGACTCAAGACATTTAAATATTCTTTTAAATGCAGTGCATTAACCAGAATATTAAGCTTCCATGTCAGAATGTAAACTCCAAAGAGGTGATAAAAATTTCACTGCAACAATTTAAAGTACTCTCAGCGTTGCACAAACTATGTGTTAAACAGCAGTAGAAAGTGAGCAAGTTTCATTTGCTTCTAACATTTACTTTCTCCTAAGTCACATATTTAAACCTTGATTTATAATCCATGATCAAATTACCAGTAGGATACTCATAATCCAGTATAAAGACGATGATTTTCCCCCCCAAAACCCGTATTTATCTTTTTTAATGGTTCATAGACAACCTAACTTAATGATCCCATAATTGCTGAAAGCCTCCTGTGCATTTACATGGTACTCTGCTGATAATTAGCATTCTTTGTTTCTTTTCTACAAGACTGCTCTTTATAAAGTGCTCAAAGAGAAAAGGAATGCATATCTTCTTAGACTTTTAAGTGAAGGCAAATACGCTCTGGGAAGTGGAAATGCCACGGCTAAAATGGTCCAAGGGACAGATCACCCCGATCAGACACAGTGAGTTTCCAATCTCGCGCCTTTAAAATGCCACTTGAAATCACACAGGGTAAACTAGAAATCTCTGCTGAAACCCCATGGAGAAACAACATACAGAGCTCCAGCCAGGATGACAGTGTATTTCCATCATGATGATTGAGTGACAGCCTCCAGGTCAAAGCTCCAAATCACTGTGTCCTGCCCACGTCCCCACTTCCTCATGTGTAACATGAAGGGTTTGGAGGAAATAAACTGAGCTCTGAACAGTTCTAAAGCGTTATGACGGTAAAAGTGCCAGGGTCGCATGATTTCCGGGACGACAGTGACACATTTTTAAAAGGTTTCTGCAGCTGTGCCACATCTGGGGAAGAGTATAGGCAAAAAAAATCCTGCCTTTGTGTGTCTGTCTGATTTTCATGTTGACCAGTGTTCAACACACTATCGAGTATATCCCAGGGGATGATGATAGGCTTTTCGTGGCAATTTCGCTTTCAGAGAGAAGCTGTGATCTTACAGTCTGTGCTTGATGCCAACAGAACTTTACTTCTTAGACAGATAGGAGTATTCCTCCCATCCCCAGCCCCGGAAGGTCCTTCCTTTCTAATTATAAATGTCAACATGGCTTTTCAAACCAGTTATGTTTACTTATATTAACAACTTTTTTACATGTTGACAGTTTTTGATTTTGCTACAAAAGGACAGAAGATTGGAGGAGAACCCCTAGTAAAGAACCAAAAACTTCACAAAGACTAAAAAGAAGGAAGAACACATTAGGCTTATTATAATATTCACTAAAAGCACATCAAGGTGGGTGATCAAAAGGCTTGATGTTGCAGAGTATACGGTACCTGCAGTACTTTGTCACTATAGTACTCTCATGTGATCCACTGAATACTCCTGTGATTACTATGTGCTTGGACAAACACTTTGGTGAGGCATCTCACCTGTACGTCTCAAGATGTGTATGTGAATCATCTCCTTACTTAACTGCTTTAAGGACAAGAAGAGTTTCCCCATTTCTGAAACTCCTTGACCTTCCTTCCTTAGAATCCTTTCTACTATTATAGTCAAACAAGTAGGATCCACTGTCTTCCCTCTTCTCTGTTAAATGATCACCTACTTGTTACCCTCATGAAATTAGCATTAGACTGAAGCTTTGCAGCTTATTACCTTCGTCTTATTAGTGATAGAACCAAATAAAAGTGCCATTTTATGGGTCTAAAACAGTCTAGTATCAGCAATTCCATGTAGTTCAGCATAAGTGGATTGTTACTTTCAGAAAAGTAGATGATTACAAAACCCAGATAGCATTCAGGAATATCAAGATGATGCTGACCGCTAAGACATTTTTCTTCACTAGACCTGAGGTCACACATTCAAAAGAGGGGCAGCAGGTGAAGTGTATGTATGAAGTTGATGATCATAAAAACTAAGGGAGTCATGAGGACCAAAGTGACCCGAAGAACGCATGTTCTGCCAAAACTGGTTCAATCTCTTTAAAAATGAAATAAAAATGGCAGCCATCATAATAAACACAGGGACAGTTCACAATCTCATCTTTCATGAATTTCTTACAAAAAATTTGAGTTTTCTGGTTATTCAAGTGCCAGGTTGTACTCAAATTTATGTAAACAATCAGACTAGTATTACATGACCTACCAGTTGCTTCAAGAGAGATTTGGGGATTTAGGTGTAAGAATTAATTTAAATAAAGCAATTTCTTCTAACTACAACTTACTTTACCAAACAAAATTATTTTCTTAAACTCAACCTTTTACTTATTAATAAAGACCCTCAAGACAGCAAGCTTTGCATGTAAACACTGGAAGGTTTTTCTAGGGTAAATTAAATCCATAAATAATGCAATAATCATTTTAATGATAATACCAATCTTATTACTCCTAACTGCCATTTGACGAACACTTGTAATTTTATTGATCTCTGTTCCGAGAAACTCTACAAACATTATCTCATGTAATTCCTACACACCACACCTACATGGGAGTTATTTTCCCTAGTGTAGAGATGAGGCGATGAAGATCGGAAGTGTTTATCATTAACCCCTCACAATCCCTAAAAAGAAGTCCCCTTAACATTCACATACATTATAAATACAAGCTTAACAAATTAAAAAAGAAAACTCATAGGAAACACTGCACTTTGGAAAATTCTGCTGTAGTACAAAAGATAAAGGGATAAAGAGACCGTGGATAACTTTGCCAGGCATGGCAGAAGAACCCGCCAACAGCAGACCGCTGCACTGGTTACAGTCAGCAGCAGCCCACCTCTGTATTCAGTAAACCTTCTTTTCCAGGCAGTTAGGGAAGCAACCTTTTGGAGGTGAGCTGTTAGTTGACGGGGGTGGAGGGGGGAGGATGTGCTATTAAATTACATCATCATCATCATAATGATAATACTATTACTAATGAATAAACTATACTTATTTTTTTTATTTTTGCCATATTCAAAGGGCTCTCGCAGGAGCATCTGTGAGCTCCCGACAGGGGTTACCAGAGCTAGTATCCCTGACCCCTCATGAAACAGCTCTTGCTGCTGAATGTGCGAGGGTGATACATCCCTAAATGTTAGCACGTTAAAAAAAATCTCACCAAAAACTTTTTTTTAAAAATTGATAAAATTCTCATTAAAAAATCTCACAACATGGTTTGTTAGTGGAAGTCATATATAATATTTAATACTGTATAATAGTATATTATACATAATCATTATATAAACTATAGAGTAATATATTTTTAATATAGAGGAAAGTAGAAAACATAGTCAAGAAGGTAAGAAAATGGAAACTTTCATCTCCCATCCCTCCGAGAAATGTGTAACCCAAGACTCTCTCTCACGTGCTCTGTGTATCTACTTTTACTAAAATTCAGTCCATTTTGCCTTCAAAAGTCTTTTGAATTCACCCTCTCTATTTCCACTGCCATTCACCGGGTTCAATTCTTTGTCCATTTTTTGCCTGGGCTACTCTGATAACCCCCTAACTGGCTTCCAAAACAGAACACTGATTCTCTCCAATTTATTCATACTTTAGCTGGAATGATCTTCCTGAAACCCAAGTCTGATCCCATCACCCCCTGCTCAGCATCCTACAATAACTGTCCTGTATAGAAAACGAACTGCACCACGAAGCCAGCAGACAGCCTCCATCACGGCCTCCTGCTGGCCTCCTCACTGCCTCCATTTCTGGCACTCCTGACCCACAGCCATCACACTGATCACTGTAACTATTCCCAGTGCCCCCGATACATGGGGTTCTCTTTCCTGTCTAGACTCAAGGGTAAAGATTCAGCGTGTGGGCTCTAGCAGCATCTACCAGGATTCAAAACCTGCTTCGATACCTCACTAGCACAGGCCTGGGGAAGCTGCTATACCTCTTGAAGCCGTGGTTTCTGCTGTAATAGGAAGGACCTAATCGGACCTAACTCAGAGCTTAGCTGTAAGGATCAAAGGAGATAACGCATGGAAAGCTTTCCCTACAGAGCTTGGCTCACCCACTGGTAATACTTGCAGGGCCCTATTCTAAGAGCTAAAAATGCATTACACTTAACAGAACAGGCAGGGGAAACCCCAGCCCTCATAGAACACGTATTCCAGTGGAGACAGACAATTTAAAAAATTGATGAATTTTATATAGTATGCTGGAAGTTAAAAACTCCTATGAAGAACACTAATGCAGGATTAGCAGAAGTGTCACTTTAAGTATGGCAGGCAGGGAAGACCTTGAGAAAGTGGCATTCGATCAAAGATGTGAAGAAGGTGAGTAGGTGAGCAGCTGCATGGACATCTGGGGAAAAAGATTCAGGCAGAGGAAAGGACAGGGTAAAGACCCTGCAGAGGGAATGTGCCTGTTGGATTTGAGGATGGCAGGGAGACCTGTGAGGCTGACTGCCTCACAGTTGCCGAGGTGACCGTGAGAATAAAATCAGAAAAGCCATAGTAGAACTTCCCTAATGGTCCAGGGGTTAAGACTCTGAGCTTCCACTGCAGGGGGCACAGGTTCGATTCCCTGCTCAGGAACTAAGATCCCACACGCAGTGCAGCTTGGCCAAACAAAACAACACAAAACTAAACAAAAAACCACGGCGAAGCAGATTGTGCTGTGATTTGGGAGCCATTGTAAGGATGTTGGGTCTTACTCCACTGCTGGTTATTCGCACTTATTCATCTTTGTGGGAAATTTTACCCAAATCTTCCAAGCTGGGTAAGAAACCCTCTGTCTCTGCTCCCATAGGGTACCTAGTACCTTCATCATGGCATTTATTACAGAAGCCTTTGCAAATCTCCGACTCAACAAGGTTCTGTCATTCATCTCAGTACCAGCGATTTTCTGGGTGCTCAGCATGCAGGGATGGTTCGATAAAGAACGAATGAATAAATGGTGAACAAACAAATGAACAATAAGCGACACACTTTCAGAAGGCCAACAAAAAGTGTCCATGCCACAGTGAGCTGAGGAAATATCATATGATATCGCTTATATGTGGAATCTAAGAAAAGGGTACAAATGAACTTATCTACAAAACAGAAATAGAGTCACAGATGTAGAAAACAAACTTACGGTTACCAGGGGGTTGGGGGGGAAGGGATAAACTGGGAGACTGGGATTGATATATACACACTACTATATATAAAATAGATAACTAATAAGGGCCTACTGTAGAGCACAGGGAACTCTACTCAATACTCTGTAATGACCTATATGGGAACAGAATATAAAAAAGAGTGGATATATGTATATGTATAACCGAATCACTTTGCTGTACACCTGAAACTAACACAACATTGTAAATCAACTATACTCCAATAAAAATTATTTTTTAAAAAAGATTCTAAAAACGGTGATAGAAAATAAGCATATGTCTCCCACTGACATCATGTTTGGATTTTCAGCAATCAGGTTCAGAGACACTAGACTACTTTGCGAAAATTATTTTTATAATTTTCAAAATTCTTGCATGTGTTCTCTAAATCTGTCTCAAAAATAACCCTGTGCTTTTCAGACTGAAGTATCTCAGTTCTCCAAGTAACAAAATTGAGGCCTGAAATAACAAGTGACTAGAGGCAGACGCAGTCCTAGAACTCAGGAACCCACGTCCTCTGAGAAGGGGCTGGCTGCTTGTACTGAACAGCTCTACACTTTACAGCACAGAGAGCACAGAAGAACACCCACATCAGAGCAGACCGGCTGCAGCAGAGGGAGCTGGGATGGGGCAGAAAAATTCTAACAACCATCTGAGACAGTGAAGCAAATTTTGAGAGTGAGGGGGTAGCACATAAGCAGGAAAGAATTTCATTCTGCACCTACTAATCACAGACGGCGTCACCCTTTTGATGAATGAGGCAGTGGGGACCACAAAACTAGAGGCGCTGACAAGAACTGCCAAGGTGACTTGATCCAACAGTATTTATGCCAAAACTACTCCCGATAGTGTCTATTCTCCATAGTGCTGTTTTATTATATTGTATTTTTGTCTAGTCTAATGCTGATGTAGTAGTATAATCTGTAATATATAATGCAGAGCAGCTGTAGCGCCAATCAAAGACTAATGAACACTGTGCTCGGACTCAGGAGAGACTCTGCATTTAACTACCTAGGAGATCTTTGACATGCTTCTTTATTTTAATCCTGGTACTCAGTTTTCCAATCTGTAAAATGGGGGTGACAATATCTTTTTTAAAGGTTTATTACAGGACGAATAATACGGTAGGTTATTAAAAATGATGATGTGTAGTCTGAAGGTAAGAGATAATGAAAATCTCTCTCTCCATATATATTTGTGGATTAATTGTGTTGCCTTAAAATTACATGATGTTATACTAAGGATTTATTTTATTATAATTATAAAATATATATGAAGGAATTTTTCTACCATCTAGATAACTAGCAGAACCTAAACCCAGCATTACACTCCACTCTCTTTCATAACTTTTGAGTAAATAAATCAATTTGTGAATGTCACTGTAGAAAATGTTGAGACATACTATTTTTTTTTCACACAGAATGTGTCGCATTTTCATACAGTTAATAATCACTGAATTGCAGAAACTGTCTAATAGGTCTGTTATTCAGCAAGACCACTTCTACATTTTATTATGGTGATATTGTGACATTTGACAAGGGGTAGCTATAAAAGCTTGTGACCATAAAGAAATAAAGAATGAGTTACATCAAATTACCTGGAAAGCTAAAGTAAGGAAATTTATTTCCTCCAACTTAATATGAGGATCCTACCATCTCTTTCCAACAGTATATCCTGTCATATAGTAAAAGTTACTTTGTCACAGCAGTATTACAATCCCTGGCCTCCAGGCAGGATAGCAAATGTACGGCATGAGTGAATCGCCATTCTTCCTCCCTCCTACACAAAATTGTGAAGAATATGTAGCACCAGTCAAACATCAGGGAGAAATCTGTCTTGCTCTTTGAGAAAGAATAACCTGAGTACAAGTTTTAAAAGATAATCATTCCAAGTTTGGCAATTTTCAAATTGCCGCAATTGTAAAATGACTTGAAAGTGACAAAGTCAAAGAAAATTGCACTTTGATGGGGAAATAAAGTCAGCGCCAGGAGTGAGCTGGAAGAGAATGCAATCCAATGTATCAGGCCACTGGCATATCACAAGATCATGTAACTGTTGACAAATCCTTACTCAGCAACACAGGAGCTTAAATGCACAACTAAACGTTTAAAAAAAATCTGTCAAACAATGTTACAAATGAATAAGAAAGTGTATTTGTTGAAGACCACATGGTCCTCAACTGCTGCTTCATTTTTAGAATTATAGGAGAAGTGAAACAAAGTGAAAATGCACAAATGACGCCACAGCTCTCTTACTCATTCAAGGTTGCAGGAGCTCTGACTTAAGAAATCTGTGCTCTCAACAAAATACTGTTTCCAAAATAATAAGTCTGACTATTTATAATTATGATATAAAACACTACTGTTTACTATGGGTTAACATGAAATTAATAACTCCACACAGGAGGATCGTAGCATACTAACCTGAAAACACACTGAAAAGAAAAAGTAAACCTTTAGTTAACAAAACGTAATGATTCTGACCATGTCAACAGCCGCATTGTTTTGATGCTTTTTAAAAAAAATCCATCAGACACGGAGTCTCCACAAGATAAAGACAAAGGAATGTGAATGAAGTAAATATCTTGACAGAAATGATATGTTTGGTTAATAGATCACAGAATGTGGTATTCAGGGTGAGTTTCGAAAATTATAGGTTCCCCAAACACACAAGTACTCAACAAAAGCATCAATGCTTTGAAAAGTGACTTTCATCTTAAAGATACAAAGTTCAATACAATTTTTTATGTTTTTGAAGGAAAATTTAAGTATAAAGAAAATAAAGAAATATTCTGGTTCTCAATTATGCAACTATATTTTTTAAATGTGCTCAGTGCCTTTTTCCACACAAAATGTTAACATTTTCTTTGAAGTGGTTCTCTAAAATCTAAAGGTTATGTAGCTAATAATTTTAAAGTATACAATTGAAATTTTAGTTTAAAAAAGTTTACTCAACCTAATATCTCAAAACATCACAAATATATTTTTGAATGATGATGCTATCATTAAAACCTTGTGTTTTAGCAGATGAATATTTAATAATTTGGAAACATGGCTGCAATATATTTTTTAATTTTAACCTTGGAAAACACTGAGCATATAATTGCTGGAGATTTTAATTTTCTCCCTTTTGCTCTTTTTTCTAAACTCTCCAGCAAAACAAAACAAAAAAAAAAGCCAAACAAAATAATAACAAAAAAAACACCCTATTTTTAAAATAAGGAAATATGAATCTTAAGCCATCTTAAAAAATATAAAACTTGAATTGGAAAAATATCAGAAAAAGAACAAGGTATTAAAACGAAACTAACCAGAGGCATAATGAGCCTGCTGCCACAGATACAGCTTTGGTAAATTCTCAGTGTCTGGACTTTGTCTTACTGGGTAGCCAAGAAATGTTGACAAGAGGACATAAAGACTGAGGAGGGTCCTGAGGATGAGGAATAGCTCAAGAGGAGGCTGGAGGCATATGAGACAGAAAAGACAATGACGCTGAGATGATAAATGCCACAGTGAAATTTAGAAAATGATGCAGACATAGATTAAAAATTTTTAGAAGTTTAACTGTGAGATGGTTGATAAAAATCTCTTCTTCCTGTGGCCCCAAAACTTTAGAAAAAAATCTCCATCCCTCTTCAAAGTTTAAACCTAAAAATGTCTGGGTTATCTATCTTCACATATTGCTACACATAAACTCACAATCCAGAAACCAAGAACAGTTTCAAAAGGTAACTCCAATTTCCAAAGAACAAGATGAAAAAGATCTACCAAAGACAAAGCAAAATTAGTACCATGATGTAATAGTCATCTAAATTACTGAAGCTGAAGAAATGCTACTCTGTAGCATTTAATATATGAAACAAATATTCGGTAGTCATGTGGATTTTCTATGACTATATTCTCAGCATGTTGTTTTCGGTAATTTAAAAATAAATGGTGACATAATAGCATAGTACTTAAGAGCACAGACTTTAGATCAAGTCATCTCGAGTTTGAAACTCAATCCTGGAAGATACTCTGTTTTATCTTGGACAACTTATTTATTTGAATTACAGCTTGCTTTCTTTAAGATGGGATTAAAAATATCTGCTTCATGGTACTGTTGAGGGGATTATGTGATATACATGAAGTGATGGGCACAGCTCCTAGAAATCAAAAAATCTTAACTGTGATGGAAGCACAACAAAGGCAGGAATGTTCATCTTCTGATCACTGCAGTTCACCTAGCACACAGAAATGCTCAATAACTATTTGTTGAATGAATAACTACTGTTATTATCAATAATTATTCTAAGAATTTTCCCTAAAAGTAGGTACCAACCTAAACATAATACAGTAGATTCTCTTATGTTTTACAAGGTCAATGTGAACACTGAATTAGTGACAAAGGAACCACTGTTCATAGAGGAGATAAAGGGTTAGGTTCCTGCGAGGCTCTGGGTCACAACGTTTTCAACAACCTATCAATATATCACCTTGTTTTATGTGAGTTTCTGTTTAAAGACACCTTATTCAGAATATATTGTTGATTCGTTAACCTTGAACTCATGGCCAACAGCACTATAACTCATGCCCGAATGAAGTTTACCTAATATACGTATTTTCTCTATAAGGCACGTCACAGCTTTCTCACACTTAGGAACACTAGACAGCACGTAAGCACTATGCCTGGGACCCATTTGAAACAGCAAAATAAATACAAAACAAGCACAGAAGTTGAAACAAGGGCACTAAGTAGACTGCAAAAAGGACACTTGTTTATAGTATGAGAGCTGGGGAAAGAAAGGTAGCGTGTCACCTCGTTTGACCTCAGTTCTGAAAGTGCATGCCAGGTGACTAACAGTTTTCCCCACCCTGTGCAAGTCTTGTGAATGACTGCAAAAGAAACACCAATATTGATTTGGGGGTTACGGATAAATGTTAGCAAGTAGGCAAATTTCACAAATACAAAATTTGCAAACAATGAGGACTGACTGTATATCTAATAGGGAATATAAGAGACTCCAATAAGGATCACACTTGCTAATCTTATATACCTTTCTCCTCTCCCCTTCTCTCTGTTCAACAGTATCTTGAATACTGCTTTTCAAGCAGTAAACACCCAATCAGCGCTTGCTAAATAGGAAAATGAGCACGTTTGGGAGGTTTTTAAGGCCAATGGAAACAACATATACAACAGGACTAAGAATCTCACAACTTTGCTTGTCATCTTAAATATTTACAGTAGAGTTGCCATCCAAAAAATATTATATACAGCAGGTTATTTTGAAAGATGTTACCAACAGAGGTACGGCCTTAAACAAATATTGCTGGGCTGTGGAACAGTTAGAAGAAATGGAAATGTGTTACATGGGGTTGAGTAAAGAGGAAGCTGATAGAGAAAATCACTAGCTTCAATCAAGGACTATAGAAAGTTACAATCACAAAAGGTCAGATCAGGAAGAGGCAGCCTGGAAGAAGAGACATCACACAAAGGAGGAAGTGGGTTTAAATAGTACATTATTAAAAATGCTGATTCTGTCACATCCTGTCACATCCCTTATTGTTCAGGACAAAGTCTAGCAACTGGCTTTAGAGGAAATTAATACCCTATCATAATCTATCCAAGCCATTGCTCCTGGCAAGCAGTGAGGGGAAAAGATATTTTGTCTTGACAGCTCTGTGTTTCGTGCATTGGTTTAGAGTTTCTGACCCCACTAAAGCACTAGAGTAGAATTATTCTCTAGAGAATCATTAAGCACTACAGAGAGAGCACCCACCACCTCTCCTTCCTCTCTTATAATACGATGGACAAATAACAAGCAATTCAGAGGTGTTTTCCTGCTGATATCTTATAACAATGCTTTCCTATCTCTTGTGAATAAATGAAATATTTTTATTCCCTAATGATGTCACATTCATGTTTACTTCATTTGTAAAAAAAAGACTATGCAAACTTCCTTTTTCTTTGCTTTGGCATGAGTTTGACGTTTTATATTATTATGGAGTCTTGTTATTTTAAAGCTGATGAGGCTTATGTACAATAAATATAGGTTTATTTAGGCAATAAATACAGAAAAGTAAAATCCATAATCCCTTAATATGCCCACTTTCTTTTTCATTATAAATGTACATATGTTAATATTAAAATTGTGATCTCAATACATATGTATTTTAAACATTTAATACATAATGAGCATTGTCCAATGTCACTAAACAGTCTTCCAAAAGAGTTCACAGTACCTGTGCCTCAATGTTCACCCTGGTGACACTTCCCTGTTACCTCACCATCAACCAATCAGAGAATTGTGCAAGAGCTGATCACACAACCTAAAAGTTGAGAGTTATGTTTTATTCGGTGGACAAACCTGAGGACTTAAGCCTGGGACCCAGCATCTCAGATAACTGGGAGATGGCTCTGAAGATGCAAGGGGGTTGGAGCCAGGATACATAAGAGTTTTTGTAACAAAGACCAGGTGGTCAGAACACCAAAAGATGACTGTTAATTAAAGAAAACCAGACATCTCAAGTTAAGGAATTTAGCGTTTTTCTGTGTATGGGATAATGCAAAGTCTGGGCTCACTGAAATCATTCCTTTGATATGCACCTCAGCTCTCTGGGGCCAGTATCCTCCATTTTCTCATCCTGAGTTTCCTCAGGGTGCACCGTCCCAGGGCAGATCTACTGGCTGATGGCTGCAACATCCTTTGTTTACTGATATGGCAGGTGACAGTCTTAGTTCACACCTGTATTGCCTGAGCTATTTAAACACTAGCCACATTTATTATAAGTATTTGTACACTTTTTACAAATATCTATAATTTGCTTTAAAATACTGAGCACAGATAGCGTGATATTGCCCCTGTGTTAGTTTAAGCCAGGATCAACAAACTCTTTCTGTAAAGGTGTGACCAAGCAGGACCCTATGGGGCCTTCCTGGGATAGACCCCTCCCCCCATCCTCCCTGCCTGCCTCTTGTTTATAGAAAAGCTATAGTCTCCCAGGCCTCCCCTGAGTCACAAAAGCCTGGCTGAAGAATTAGTGATCCAAAGCATGCTAACAGGTAGTAACAAAAGTAGCAACTGGACCAGGAGAACTGGTAAGAATTTAAACACTAAATCAGCCATATGGCAGTCACAGAATCTTTAGCTCTTTTCTGAAGTACCTAGATAACAGTATCTCATGCACATGGCCTCAGTTATTTTGCAGATGCTAAAACCACCACTAAATGGAAGAAATTAAATACTTGATGACCATGAGCATGTAGCCCCCAGACTTACTGGAGCCTGAGGACTGATAACGTTAACCCCAGTGACACTGCCCTGTTACCTCACCATCAAGCAGAGAATTGTGCACGAGCTGATCACACACCCTGCAACCACCCTCCCTCACCTGGCCTTTAAAAATGCTTCCCTGGGACTTCCCTGGCGGTCCAGTGGTTAAGACTTCGCCTTCCAATGCAGGGGATGTGGGTTCGATCCCTGGTGGGGGAGCTAAGATCCCACATGCCTCGTGGCCAAAAAGCCAAAACATAAAACAGAAGCAATATTGTAACAAAAATTCAGTGAAGACTTTATAAATGGTCGACATCAAAAAAAAAATTTAAAAAAAAAAGTTTTCCTGAAACCCATCAGGGAGTTCAGGGTTTTTGAGCATTAGCTGCCCCAGACGCCTCGTCTGCCACCTTACAATAAACACTGAACTCTCCTTCACTGCAACCCCACATCAGTAAACTGGCTTTACTGTGTACAGGTGTGTGTGCAGGTGAGAGGACCCAAGTTTGGTTCAGCAACAAAGGTACCAAGTAAATATTTTTGGATTTCTGGGTCACAAGGTCTCTGTCCCAATTACTCATCTCAGTCATAGTAATGCCAAATTGTGATACACGGTGCATAAACAATGTGTTCCAATAAAACCTTGTTTATAGACGCTGAAATTGGACTTTTACATCATTTTCACATGTCAAAGAATATATTCTTCTTCTGATTTTTTTCCAACTATTTACAAATATGAAAAATCATTCTTAGCTCATAGGCCACAGAGAAACCAGCAGCAGCCTGGATCTGGCCCTCAGGCTGCAGTTTGCAGATCTCCAGTTTAAGCAGCTATTTTTTAAAATTTATATCAGAATGAGTTGTCAGTGGTGAAATTGGGGGCTTGTTAGCATAACAGATATTAGAAATGAGCTCTCACTGTTGAAATTAGTGGTATTCAGTGCCAGATTTTAACCCTTTCTTACTCATTCAGAGCTCCTATAGATTTTAAGGGAGGTCAGAGGAACTCTGGGAACTGCCAGGAATTATATACCACCTAGCACGAACAGCTAGCATTTAACAACCGATTTAGCGGGGCCAGGGCACAGTAGCTGAAATCAGCCCTGCCTGAAGGGACTCTCTGATCTCACATACAGGCGGAGGCACTCTTTTCCTGCCTGCTTGAGAATCAGTTTGTCTTACTAATGTCTGTAGGCATGGCAGAATTGCTTTTGAGAACTGCTTCCACTTTTAGCTGTTTAAAAAAAAAAAAAAAGGTTGTGCCTCAGCAATATGGTTTGATTTCATTTACGAAAACCTCAATTCACAGATCTTCAGTAAAATATTGGCTGAGGTTCTCCTATGTGCCAGGAATGACTGGGGAAATAGTGGTAGAAAAAAGAAGATATGGTCACTGACGTGACAGTGTTATTATAAAAGAGGGAATTAAAAAGTAAGCAAACAAAATGTATTAAACATTCTTTTCTATGTTATAAGATAATAACAGGGTAGCATAGTAATCACTATAATCACACAATTTCTATTATAATAGAAATCACAGTAGGGATTTCTATGTGCCAAGCACTGGCCTCATGCACTGAGGCCATGACACATATTCAAAACCCCAAATTATCCAATAAGTTATCCCTAATGTTATTATCCCTATCTTTCAGATGAGGAAGCTGAAGGACATCCTCAAGGATTAAGGAATCTCTTGACATCATAAAACCTTAAGATGGTGGTTTTGGATTGTAACCCGAGCTGCTGGAGGCTGAGTCTGTGCTCTTAACCTCTGCACTTCCAGGTGGAGGAACTTTGGGGTGGCAGGGTTGCTTAGGAGGGCCTTCAGGGAAAGCCTATCTTAGCAGGGATAATTTAAACTGAAGCCTAAAGTATGGGAAAGAATCATCCATGGAAAAAGGCAAGCATTCCAATCAGCGCATCTCAGACCCTGAATCTGGAAGATTTCTCTGTTCCTGGAACAGAAAGGAAGCTGATACGCCTGGAAAACCAGAAGCCGTGGTTAGGAGCTAGGCTTTCGTGTTAAGGCAGCAGAAAGTCAATGCAGGGTTGAAAGTAGGAGAGTCACAGATCAGATTTAATTTTAAAAATCACTCTGGTGACTGAGTAGAAACTGGGTAAGGAGAGTTGGGGACAAGAATGTATAAGGTGACACAGGCTAGTGGTTGTTGAAGACCAGAAACAATAGCAGCTTAGACCTGGGTAAATGCTGTAGAGAGAGAAACTGCCAGAGCCCATTTAAGAAACAGTTCAAAAGCTTCTAAACCATGATCCCCAACCTAACTCTCCATGAAATCAACTTGATGCTGAGGATAAATCACTGTATTTCTCATATTAAAGGAATACATTATCTTACACTAAATTACACACTCCCTTTTTCTCGGGTTTGCACCTACCTCCCTCTCCCTGGAGCACTGGAAATAAGGGACTGAATTTAAATAGGAAGAATTTTTTTTTTTCTTATCCAACTGAGCCATAGGTAAATTCATTGAAAACATCACAAAAGCAGTGGAGCTAGTATCGCAACAAAGTTGACAGTAAGAACTGTCAAATGTAATCCATTATGCACATCATTTTTGGAAAACTAAACTTTTAGAGAATTTACAGATATAGTCTATCATTTATTCTAAACTATAAATTTTTATATAAATTACAATTATTCAAGCATAATTCATATCAATAGACATATTTCCTTTTACCTATTGCCACATACTACTATGCTATTAAAAGCAATTAAACTAGATTTATCATGATGATCATTTTGAAATGCACAGGAATATCAAATCACTATGGTGCATACCAGGAACTAACATAGTGTTGTAGGTCAATTATACTTCAAAAACAAAAAACTCATAGAAAAAGAGATCAGATTTGTGATTACCAAAGGCAGGAGGTGAGAGACGGGGAACTGGATGAAGGTAGTCAAAAAGTACAAACTTCCAGTTATAAGACAAATATAGGGATGTAATGTACAACATGATAAATATAATTAACACAGCTGTACGTTATACATGGAAATTGTTAAGAAAGTAAATCTTAAGAGTTCTCATCACAAGGAAACATTTTTTTCCTTTAATTTTGTATTGACATGAGATGATGGATATTCACTGAACTTATCATGGTCATCATTTCATGATGTATGTAAGTAAAATCATTATGCTGGACACAAACTTATAGTGCTATAAGTCAATTAGATCTCAATAAAACTGGAAGAAAAAGATAAAATTGTTTTCTTTAAAAAGTGATTAAAATTATTACAATTTATGTTTTAGTTAACTAAATATATAATTCTATATACATAATATACATACACACATATCTGTAATTTTACCTAGCTACCTAGCTATCTAATCATCTTTTTATTATTTATTTTTTAAGACTTTGTGATTTAAGAGCAGTTTTAGATTTATAAGAAAATTGAAAGTACACAGCTTTTCCATATACCCTCTACTTCTAGATATGTATAACCTCCTTCATTATCAACATCACTCTCCAGAATGGTATTTTTCTTTTTTTTTTTCTTTTTACCAAGGATGAATCTACATTGACACATCATAATCACCCAAAGTCCACAGCTTACCTTAGAGTTCACTCTTGGTGGTGTGCATTCTGTGGGTTTAGACAAAAGTATGATGACATAAATCCATTATTATAATATCATTCAGAGTATTTTCACTATCCTAAAAATTCTCTGGTCTCTCTACTCTTCTCTCGCCAACCCCAGCGCCAAACAACCACTGATTTTTTTATTGCCTCTACAGTTTTGCTTTCTCCAGGATGTCATACAGTTTGAATCGCACAGTATGGAGGCTTTCAGATTGGCTTCTTTCACTTAGAAACAGGCAGTTCCTCTGTGTCTTGTCATGGCTTGATAGCTCAGTTCTTTTCAGTGCTGTACACTATTCCATTATCTGGATATACCATAGTTTATTTACCCGTTCACCTACCGAAGAACAGGTTGGTTGCTTCCAAGTTTTGGCAATTATGAATACAGCTGCTATAAACATCCATGTGCAGGATTTTGTGTGGACATAAGATTTTAGCACTTTTGGGTAAACACCGAGGAGTGTGATTGCTGGATTCTGTGGTAAGAGTACGTTTAGTTTGGTAAGAAATTATCAAAATGTCTTCCAAAATGGCTCTACCATTTTGCATTCCTCCTAGCAATGTATGAGAGTTCCTGTTGTTCCACGCCCTTGCCAGCATTTGGTGTTGTCAGTGTGCCAGGTTTTGGCCTTTCTGGTAGGTGTGTAGTGGTATCTCATTGTTATTTTAATTTGCATTTCCCAGGTGACATATGATGTGGGGCATCTTTTCATATGCTGTTTGTCATCTGTATGTCTATTTTGGTCTATTGTCTTTGGCTCATTTTTAAAATTGCATTGTTTGGTTTCTTACTGTTGAGTGTTTAAGAGTTCTTTGACTATTTTGGAAAGCAGTCCTTTATCAGCCATGTCTCTGGCAAATATTTTCTTCCAGTCTGTAGCTTGTTTTTAAATTCTCTTGATATTGTCTTTCAAAGAGCAGAAGTTTTCAATTTTAATGAAGTCTAACTTATCTATTATTTCTTTCATGGATCATGTCTTTAGTGTTGTGTCTAAAAAGCAAGATTATCAAGGTTTTTTCCATGTAATCTTTAGGAGTTTTATAGTTTGCATTTTACAGTTAGGTCTGTGATCCATTTTGAGTTAAATTTTGTGAAGTGTGTAAGGTGTGTGTCTTGATTCATTTTTTTGCATGTGGATGTCCAGTTGTTCCAGCACCATTTAGTGAAGAGACTATCTTTGCTTCATTATGTTGCCTTTGCTCCTTTGTCAAAGATCAATTGATTATATTTATGAGGTCTACTTCTGGGCTTTCTATTCTGTTCCACTGATCAATTTGTCTGTTTTTTCACCAATACCACACTGTCTTGATTACAATAGCTTTATGCTAAGTCTTGAATTCGGGTAGTGTCAACTTTGTTCTCCTTCAACATGTGTTGGCTATTCTGGTCTTCTGCCTCTCCTTATAAACTTCAGAATCAGTTTGTCAATATCCACCAAATAACCTACTCAGGTTTAGACTGAGATTGAGTTGAATCTACCCATCAAGTTGGGAAGAACCGATATCTTGACAATATTGCGTCTTCCTATCCATGAACACGGAATATCTCTCCATTCATTTATTTGATTTTGCTCATCAGGTTTTGTGGTTTTCCTTATATAGATCTTGTACATAATTTGTTAGACTTATACCTAAGTTTTTCTTTTTGTCTGGGTGCTGATGGAAATGCATTGTGTTTTAAATTTCTAATTCCACTTTCTCATTGTTGTTATACAGGAAATCAACTGACTTTTGTACATGACCTTGTATCCTGAAACCTTACTATAATCACTTCTTAGTTCCAGGAGATTTTTTTACAGATGCGTTCAGATTTTCTACATGGATGATCACACAATTTGTGAACAAAGATATTTTTATGTCTTCCTTCTCAATCTGTACACCTTTTATCTTCTTTTCTTGACTTATTGAATTAGTAAGGCCTTCTAGGACAAGGTTCAAAAGGAGTGGTGAGAGGAAACATCCTTGTGTTGTACCTGATCTTAGTGGAGAAGCTTCAAGTTTCTCACTATTAAGTATGATGTAAACTGTAGGGGTATCTTTGTGAATAGTCTTTATCCGTTTGAGAAGGTTCCCTTCCATTCCTAATTTACTGATAGTTTCTTATCATTAATGGTTGTTGGATTTTGTCAAATGCTTTGTCTGTATCTATTAAGATGATTTTCGTTTTTTAGTCTGTTAATGTAATAGGTTACATTAATTGATTTTTGAATGTTGAACCAGCCTTGTTTAACTGGGATGAATCCCACTTGGCCATAGTGTATAATTCTTTATACACTCTTATGGAATTTAATTTGCTAATATTTTATTGAGTATTTTTCCATCTATGTTTGTGAGAGATATTGGTCTTTTCTGGCAAATTTGGCAGTTTTCTTTTCTTGTAATGTCTTTGTCTACTTATGGTATTTGTGTAATGTTGGTCTCATGGAATGAGTTAGAAAGTAGTCCCTCTGCTTCTATCCTCTGAAAGAGATTAGAGATAATTGCTATGATTTCCTCCTTAAATATTTGGTAGAATTCACCAATGAACCCATCTGGGCCTGGCACTTTCTGCTTTGGAAGGTTATTTATTGTCAGTTCAATTCTCTAATAGATATAAGCCAATTTGGTTCATCTTTTTTTCTTCTTATGAGGTTTTGGCAAATTGCTTTTCAAGGAATTGGTCCATGTCATCTAGGATATCAAATTTGGGGCAGAGAGTTGTTCACAGTATTCGTTTATTATCCTTTTTATTTCTATGGGGTCTGTAGTGGCATCCCCTCTTTCATCTCTGGTATTAGTAGTATGTGTCCTTTTTCTTTTTTTCTTAGTTATTCTGGCTAGAGGCTTATTAGTTTTATTGAACTGTTCAAAGAACCAGTTTTGGGTTTTGTTGATTTTCTCTATTGATTTCCTGTTTTTAACTTTATTGATTTTTGCTCTGATTCTCATTATTTCTTTTCTTTTGCTGATTTTGATCTAATTTGTTCCTTTTATAATTTCTTAAGGTAGAAATTTAGATTATTGATTTTAGAGCGAAGCTTTTCTAACATATGCATTCAATGCTATAAATTCCCTTCAAAGCATAACTTTTGCTGCATCCCACAAATTTTCATAAGTTGTATTTTCATTTTGATTAAGTTAAAAATATTTAAAAATTTCTTTTGAGATTTCTTTTTTGACCCATGTATTATTTAGAAGTATGTAGGTATTCTTTTAAAAAGGGAGCAAACTTTTAAAAATTGTCACTAATCATGTCAATACTTATCAATGAATATCTGTAGAATAGGTTTGCCACACTCAATCATAATATTAAGAACTAGAATGATATTGTGAGGTTTGCATTTCAGGAGTTTTGCTCGTCATTGTATGGATAAGTTGGAACAAATCAGAATAGAGGTCAAGAGCCCATCAGGAGACAAAGTGGAAAGTAAGGAGTCAGAAGCATAAACTAAGTGGAGGTAGGGATGGAGGGGAACAGATATTAAAAAGAGGTAAGAGAGAAGAATGAGGGCTTGGTAATTAATTGGCTGTGTGCAAAGAAGAAAGGAGCATGTCATGGCCTTGGGCTTTCTGCTTGGGAACTGGGAGGAAAACTGAGTCTTCTGAGGATTTAGATTGAGGATGACAAGAGAAGAAGATTGGGGTGGGTGGAAAATGAGGTTAGTTAAGGGTGTGCTGAGCTCAAGGTGTCCACGGGGAATGGGCAATTGAATCAAAAAGTCTAAATCACTGAAGAAAGTATTGGGCAAAACTTTTCCAAATTTTCAGCAATGTAAGTGAAAACGGGAAGGAAAATATTCTTCAAAGATACAGTGAGAGGGACAGAAAAGAGACAAGAGGAAAAGAAATATTTAAAGGAGAAGAAGAGAAAGAGGAGCCTCAAAAAAAAAATAAAATAAAAACAACTTTGGCCCACATCTCCTTTCTCTTGTTGGCATCTCTATAAATTCTTGCCACATGGAATTGTATATAGTCCACAAGTTTCTTTCCAAAATGAAAATACCTGCTTAAGCAAAATTTTAATTAGTCCTTTCTGAAATTAGAAATTATAAGGATGAGCATGAAAAGAATACAATGCACCAGACTGTAAATTTAATCGAATTCATAGAAAGTGGTTTCCCTCCTCTTTGGTCTAGCTTCATTCTTGTATAGCAGAGGAAGTTGGGTGCTTTGCAGAAACTCCATTTTACTGATCTTAGAGGCTTTGTCCAGATCACTTATACATTGGGTTTTAAAATGTTTGTGTGTGTGTGTGTGTGTGTGTGTGTGTGTGTGCATTTAATATCATTTCAATATTTACTGAAAATTAATTTTTGATTCAAAGATTTAATTACTGAAGGTGATGGCCCCTGACACTTAGCTTACAGTTTATTGTGGGATAATGACTTAATGAATCAAATCCCCACTTGGTTTTATTAAGTGTGATTGGAAAATAACGTGCAGTGAAAATGTGCCACATAGTTACACACATTTGAGAGCTTTTCATTTGCACTACACAGTTGTATTTTCTGTCATCTTCTTGCACTGGCATACTTTTTTCTGTTACCTGTCCACTCACTGAAGCCAACAGTCACTATAAATACCAATAGAAATTCACAAGAATTTCTTAAAAACTCAACAATTCTTGGAAGCTTCAAAAAATAAGAGAGAGAGAGAGATGTGATCCTGAAATAAGAGTCCTAATGAACAACTGAGCTAAAGAGAAAGACAGGCCTTTTAAAAACAAGTGATCAATTTGTTGTTAAAACATGTTGATCTACTGAAATTAGAGGATTGGGTCTACAATATAAACTTATTCTGTTGACAGGATAGGTAAGAAGCTGGTGAAGATAGAATCTGTGTGAATTCTGGATTACTCAGAGAAGATTATCTCTGCTTCATTAATATCATACCTAATCAAATGGCAGTTGCTTTATTAAACAGATGTTTATTTTGGTTAAATATTCTGTGATCACCCAAGACCATTCTGCATAGAATAATTATCTAGGGTGTCTAGCTGAGTTGTCAAAATTCTGAAAGGGGGCTTCTAAGATAAACATGAGCCACGAGTAGATATTTCTCCTCTTTATTTGAAGGCACAGCAGGCTTTCTGAGTGTCTATTTCTGCTTTAATAAGACCTTCCTCTCCATGATGACATCTCCTAAGAGGAGCCTCCAGCGCTATGCCATCAGCTAGGAACTTCCCATGAAAGGAATTCCATCACCCGATGCCAGAGATAACAACTGCAGTTCAACCAGTCTGCTGGACAGACATGAGGAACTGGCAGCTGAATGCTCAAGATAAAAGTGTGTAAAGTATAAATGAATCCACATTGAAATTAACTGACAGCTTAATGATAACATCAAATTCAGCCAATTGACATCTTGCACAAAAGTGATTATATCAATATAAATGTCTCAAAGGATTTCTATACAGTCAATATTTATTTTACCTTAAGCTAAACTTCAGGAATTATAAGATACTGAATTATTAAGTTTTATAGGTGACTATATATGTGATGACAGTATATGAGAACATAATTTTTTTCACTTCATTTACTATAACATAATCAGTGTATTAAAATTCATTAAAAAATACCTGTTTATGAATATACGAATAAAAGAATAAGAGAGAATGGAGTGTTATGGCACACTCCTTTATATAAGATCCCTACAGTATAAGCATAGAATTTTCATCACAAAGTCTTGTAAAATGTATGACCATACATATTTGTCATTTGTATACTTTTTATCTGTGACAAAAAAATAATGCTGAGAAAATATTTAATAATTCCATCAGCCAAGGTAGGCTGGGTTACACTATAGTAAGGACATCCTAAAAACTTAGTGGCTTAACACAACAAAATTTTAGTGAAGATTAATTCTGCAGTGCCCTTCCACTCTGTCTCTGGATTTGGCCAAATAATGTGTAACGGCAAACACGACACAAGCAAAGGCCTGAAAAGCACTTGCACAGTTGGGTTTGTCCTCTCTCTTGTGCTTCAGCCACTGCTATGAAAATAAGCAAAGATGAGCCTATGAAACATAGAGAGCAGACCTGGGTGCCCAGTTGTCCCAGCTGACATCCAGCTGACCCTAAACATATGAGGAAGTGTAGCCCAAGTCAGCAGAACTGAGCTAACATCCCAGCGTTGTGAGCAATAACTGCTTCTCGCTGTGTACCTCTGAGGTTTTGTGGTTGCTGTTACACAGCGTAATTTTGGTAACAGACGACTGACATAGCTATCAATCCCCTGGTATCTGAAGGTACCTCCCAGTTCATTTTCCTGTTTTGATGGACATCATTTAAAATCAGTTGCAAGCCCACACCTATGTGTCAGTTTCCCCTATCCACAGACCAAGAGTTACACAGAATACACGAAGGCAGTATCAGAGAGTACTTCTTTTACTGTACTTCTTGCCCAGATGTTAACATGAGTCATTCTCCTTGACCCCGCCGAGCTCTACTTTTTCCACATCGTTTAGTGCTTCTATCCACCACCAATATCACTTCTCTTCTTTTCCTCCTTCCACACACAACTGAAAAGATAACCAAGTGTCACCATCCCCAAGCCACTCTCTGAAGGTCAAGGATTGTTACGTTGGATCCTGGTGGTGAAAACCCAAGGCGAAGACCTTGTCCGGCTGTTCTGCCTAGATGTGAACATAATCCCTTCATATAGGGAGGGCTTCCCTTAGACACTCTTCAAAAACACCAAGGTTATTAACCCAGTTTCTCTCTCTCTACTCAGAGGTACTGAGTCCCTCTTTTCCTGGGATGCTTTCTTCCATTTCTTCTGGCTCAACTCTCTGCAGATGCAAATGAGGTCTAATGACCCCACCCTAAGCCAGACAACCAAGCTCCTTACCTTAACTTGGAGGAGAGACCAAGTACCTCATCATGTCAACTTTAGTCACAATGTCACCTCCAAAACATGGCAATAGGAGAAACCCGCCACAGGGAGATTTAGGGTGAAGTTTCCAGGGACCAGAAAGGCAAATTCCTATAGGATCAGGCAGGTAATGCACATGGTTACAGTGGGTTGGCTGGCGTAGAACTGACCAGAATCTGCTAGCTCCATCCAAAGCAGGGAAGAGCTACTCAAGCTCTTGTCAATCCTTCCCAAGAAAAGTGTTTCAATCTTCCAAATGCTCAAAAGTAATAAAAAATACATAGTTGGCAACTGATTTTTAAAGAAAATCTTAACCTGGTCCAAACAAAATAGATATTGGGGCTATAGTTTTGCTACCTTTGAATCAGGAGATGGCAACTAACCAAAGGGGTTTGAGCTATTTGGGGGATTGTTCCAGCAGAAAAACCTGAGAGGTACCTGGACCATGCTGTTTATTGGAAACGACATGCTCCCATCTTGCCTTTAACTGAGTTTTGCAGAGTCAGAGTGTAACACAGAGGCACTCACAGGCTACACAGGCAAACCTGTATTGTCACTGTCAAATCACAGCTCCTGCCAACCTCAAATATATATTGAAATAAAATCTTCACCATCATTCTAATGCTTATCGAGCAATTGTTAAGCTCAAGGTACTGCTTTAGTTGTCTCAAGGATTTAGAGCAGAAGAAAACATTGTCTCTACCCTCAAGGGAGTAGAGAGATAACTGCACAGAAGTATTTAGTAAATAAAGAAACATACGACTTTCAGTCTTTTGTGTCTGAAAAAGGTAATTTAAAAAAACTGGATTTGAATTATTTATCTGGATATCTTGTATATTTACCAAAGAATTAGAATTTGGAATAAAGGTATAAAATACACTTTAATTAGAACAAGTTGTCTTTGATCAGAACCAATTAGTAACTGAATTAGTTAAGAAGGAATAAAGGAATATTTTCCTGGAGGGAGAAAACGAAAAGAATCATCTCTTGCCTGAGGGATTCTTGTGGAATCTTAAAAGACAATATATAGTATCTTAGTACTTGCACTGGAATCTTCATCTCAAAGCATCATTAGTCCATAATCCTACAATCTTCGCATCTTTCATTAGGAGGAGAGAGAAGAAGAAAGAAAATGATTTCTGAATCAAATATCTGAACATACTGTTTTAATAGCAATGACTAGAAGACTACATGTAGTCAAACTCCTTTGAAATTAATTATCTAAGAAGTCTCAAGAGCACCTTTCCTATCAATCTTGTTTGGGCTTGACCTCAAAGGACCACCTACAAAGGTGTGAAGGAAGCTCACACTTCAGAACTGTCCCATGCATGGCCTTGGCTGACATTCATGAAGATTAATTAAGAAGGCTTCTCAGAATACAGATGCCTATCTAATGAGAACTGAAGTGACACATACCATTTTTCACTTAGGTCAAGTAGCAGATGGTTAACTTTAACATGGACTTGATGAAAACAGGAGTGAGCGCCTCTCAGTTTTCACGTGGCGGAGTGTTGAAGGCACCACAGTCACGCAGAGGGATCCTGGACCCCAGCCCTGAGCCTCAGGGATGCAGCTCAAGTTCTGGTTTTCAGATAACAGCACACATTAGTGGAGGCCACTGAGGTTTAAAACTGAATGTGCTGGTCCTAGAGGAGTCCATTTGTATCAGCTCTAATGGATGCATCCTAATCTTTAACCCATAATATGATGAATGCACTTAAGCTCACATCTAAATGAATATACATTCAGCTTATTCCTTTATAGACCTTCTGTCCAGCCTAGTTATGAAGTAGTTTTTACAGTTTAGTTGTGGCTCAGAGTTACGAAAAGGAGAAAAGCTGCCTAAGTATATTTTCTTGGCCCCCTTCCCTGGAACCTCCTGGAATGAAGGAGAATAACTGATGTAATCACATATACTAAAAACAGAAAATATGTACAACACAAATGCAAACCAGTGAAACTCAACTAAGGATACACAAAAGCCAAAGTGTTTCTCTCCAGAGCTTGACCAGAAGGCAGATTTCTCTAGAATAAAATAAGAGAATCCTCAGAGTCTCAACCAATGATCCATTTTCTGACAATTAAACTAGAGAAACTGAAGATGAAGCCAGAGGGAAAGAAAAAGAAAATAACTACAAGCATTTGAAGAGCTGACATTTGCCAACGGTACAGAAATAAACCCTATCCAAATGGCCAGTCAAATACCTGTAAAGGGAAAATACCACATGGGCCCTCTTCCAGGATGATCCACTCCTTCACCTGGAGATGTGTCTCCAGTCCAAAGGATGCTACAGATTGTATATGGAGAAACAGAACATATCTGAGCAAGTAGGCCTACCAAGATTACTTCCCCCACCCAATTTCATTCTTGAGCAAACTGTGGGCAAGATCTCTACTCAAAGAAGAATAATAATTATTAGAAAAAGAAAAGATGAGAGAAATAGATCAATAAGCTACAAAACTGTTTATATAGCCTGATCCCATTTATATAAATATATATGTATATGTAGGCATATGAAGAAAATATCTCACGTGAAACATCTGAAGATGTAAACAGATATCTGAGTCATGAGCTAAAGGAAGGAAGGTGAAACTTCTACTTTTTCCTCATACAGGTACCTTTTGATTCTCTTAAAATACCATTTTAAAAAGACCTGAGGGCTTCCCTGGTGGCGCAGTGGTTGAGAGTCCGCCTGCCGATGCAGGGGACACGGGTTCGTGCCCCGGTCTGGGAGGATCCCATGTGCCGCGGAGCGGCTGGGCCCGTGAGCCATGGCCGCTGAGCCCGTGCATCCGGAGCCTGTGCTCCGCACCGGGAGAGGCCACAACAGTGAGAGGCCCGCGGACCACAAAAAAAAAGATCTGAGCTGAGTTTAGTCTCTGGAAAGAGTGGACATCTCTCCAGAAAAGTACTGTAATGCTGAGTCAAAGTTGAACCTTTACCCTATCCACCCCCTGCCAAACGCTCATCCTCACATACTCAGTACTTCCCTGGTCCTGATCCAGCTCCCACTTCTGTCATGCCATGAACTGCTCCCCTCCAGTAACCAGCAAACTCCCCTCTCTCTTCCCCCTGGCTGTGGTAGAAGACTTTAGGATATACCCCCATGATGTCTGTCTTCTGGTGTTCACACCTTCGTGTAATACTCTCCTCTTAAGCATGGGTAGCACATGGGACTTGCTTCTAACCAAAAGATTTACATTACATTACTCTCTGTGATTACACTACATTACTAAGACTCCCTTTGCTAACAGCCTTGCTGAAGAGACTCTCCTGGCTGGCTTGGTGAGGTAAGCAGTCACTTTAGGGAAGTCCACGTGGCTAGGAACTGCAGGCAATTTCAAGGAACCAGGGAAGCCTCCCCAAGAGCTGAGGGCAGCCTGCAACCTCTTACAGGCTGAACGGGTGTGGACACTCAGACCTACAGGTGTGACAAAATGAAGTCTGCCAATAACCTGAGTGAACATGGAAGCAGATTCTTCCTCAGTTGAGCCTTTGGATGAGAACCCAACCCAGCTGATACCTGTATCACCTTCATGTGAAATTGTGAGCAGAGGGCCCCGTTAAACCATGCAGAAACTTCTGACCTGCAGAAACTGTGAAATCACATATGTGTGCTGTTTTAGGCCAAAAACAAAATAAAAGCAAAATTCTGAAACTGAAACTATTTCCATTAGTAGGATCTGAATCATGGTGATAAAACATGAGCAGGGCAGGGGAGAGGGATGAGGAGAACTCAAGACCTGTGTTCTCCAAACACTTTTTAAAAGTCAAGTTCACTGATGTAAAATTTACATTCAGTAAAATTCACCCTTTTTAAGTATAAAGTTTAACGAATTTTAACGAATGTCTAGAGTTGTATAAGCACTACCACAATCAAGATATATCAGAGGAGGCTGAAAAATCTCCTACAACGAAAAGCTTTAAGTAAGAAAAGATTACATCCTTCTGCAAGGGTTTAATTATGGCTCTTTCCAGACATCAGAGAGATTCTAGTACTTCTAATACTTAAAATAACACTAACTATAACTCTTTTATTTACCTACTGTTATATCTGCTGGGATGTGTCCAGCTGCACGATCTGAATAACAATGTCTAAAAACTAAAGGTTTATATTCCTTGCATGATGAGTCTGGAGGTATTTAGTCTAGGACTTCAATGCTGTGACTGAAAGATGCTGAAGACCCAAGCTCTATCTTTCCTGACGCTTCCCCATCCTGGGTGTGCTGCTGGCCAACTCAGGGCCGTGAGCTGCTGTTGTAGTTCCAGGCATCAATCCACAGTTGAGGCAGGGATAATGGGGAAGGACAGTGCATCAACCGTTATCCGGGAAGCGAGAACTGTCTCGGTAGGTTTATGCTCTTATTTGTCAAATATATGTCAGCCTCGCTGTAGAAGAAGCTGGAAGGTAAAATTCAGCTTTCTCATTTTTATAGCAAGGTCGGAAAGGGAGATGGTGGTTGAACTTGGCCAATCTGCAGTGACTGGCAGAGACTTTAAAAGTTCAAAGAGTTTTTACATTTTTTCATTTTTAAGGACCTCAGTAGCTAGAGTTAACTCCCAGGCCCAGTTATATATAGGTATGAATTATCTCTTATTTAATGATTACTGACTCTGGGAAAACTCTCAGCTACACTGTGATATGGTTTGTCTGTGTTTCTTTGTATAATTTAATCATGTAAAAGCTTCTCTTTTCTCTGATCTGTTAAGACACTTGTCAAAACGTCGGATAAAATATGATGATGAACTAATACTGTATTCTAAAATGGTACACAATAATGCCAAGTACTTTGAGTTATTTTAATGTCTTTCCTGCTTACTAAGAACATGCAGTGAACTGCAAAAACAATGTACAAAGTTAAAAGTTATGCAAAAAGCAGTAAGAGCAGCCCAGAGAGAATGGTTTCCAGCATTTTTGAAATGGTACTCAAATTATGTGAAAAGAATGCAAATGCTGTTGTCAATTAGTATAAGATTGGGATCTTGTTAATATAAACAGATTTTGTAAAGAACATTTTTTTTTTTTTTTTTTTTTTTGCGGTACGTGGGCCTCTCACTGTTGCGGCCTCTCCCGCTGCGGAGCACAGGCTCCGGACGCGCAGGCTCAGCGGCCATGGCTCACAGGCCCAGCCACTCCGTGGCATGCAGGATCTTCCCAGACCGGGGCACGAGCCCGTGTCCCCTGCATTGGCAGGCGGACTCTCAACCACTGCGCCACCAGGAAAGCCCAAGAACAATATTTTAATATTAAATTCATATTCTGTTAGCTAAAACATCCTGTAGTAAAACTGCCATCTAAGTATATTTAAAAAAATAGAAATTAACCTCATTTAAATAAGATTAAATGGAGATACTATAAAAATCATATTGGTAGATTATTACCAAAATGTACTTAGGAAAATGACTGTAGTGTTTCACTTAAAATCCATGAATGCTCTGTATTCTGTGATACATGGAAGTTAAACACATTTTCATTGTAGAATTAACCTAAACCCAGAGGGATCTTTCAATCTAGCAAGGGAGAGGAGACATACACAGATAACTCTAATACCAGTTGAAAAGTGTGATGGGTCCCAAGAGAGATGCAGGCACAGGAGAGATGACTGTTCCTTGGGGAGGCTTTGGGAAGCCAAGAACAATTAATTTGGATCTCGACCAGCTTTGCTTTGTCTCCATGTCCTAAATTACCTGAAGTTTTTTTTGTTTTTTTGTTTTTTTTGCGGTACGTGGGCCTCTCACTGTTGTGGCCTCTCCCGTTGCGGAGCACAGGCTCCGGACGCGCAGGCTCAGCGGCCATGGCTCACGGGCCCAGCCGCTCCGTGGCACATGGGATCCTCCCGGACCGGGGCACGAACCCGTGTCCCCTGCATCGGCAGGCGGACTCTCAACCACTGCGCCACCAGCGAAGCCCTCACCTAAAGTTTTAGGCTAAAAGGATCCACTAACCCCTCCCTGTGACTGTCAACATCCAACCAGCGACCAAATCCCATCACCTTCAGTTCTCTCTTATGCTACTCCACTCCCCAGGCTACCTCCTTGGGATAGGGGTCTGCTTTCGCTCTCCTGGAGTTTTGCAAAAGCTCCTACCCTTTCGATTAGATTCCCAGCAAGGCCCCTGGAGTCATTTTTTTTTCCCCAAAGGATAATCTGATTACAGTACTCTCTTGTTTTAAAACACAACCACTGCCACCACTCTAATTGTGATTTGTTCAAAGAGGCACGAACTTTCACTAATCTTTCCAGTTCTGGCATATAAATAGCTCAATAAATGTTTGTTGACTGGTAGAATCTATAAATAGTTGAATGAACACATGAATGAACTTTTTCAAGACCCTATCCTATACCTAATTCGCTGTTGCTTTTCCTATATGATGTAAATGAGCTCATTTAACATATCTCTTACAAAGCTCCTCAGCTGATGTTCTCAAAATTCCAGCCCAATAAATCTGAAGAGATACAGGGGTTAAGTCTAACTTTAACTGGGTGAACTCTTCAACAGTTCTAAGGAATTTATTCCCCAGATTTGACATATGAATCCAAGGCTGTGTCTCTGTGATAAACTAAATACTTCTTGGAAGTTGAAAAAATGGAGTTGATGGTCAAATAGTTGTGAAGAAGCCTAAAACAGTTTCCCTGCAAACTGATCTCAGATATAGCAAAAGCAACAGAAAGGATGTCTAAACTTTCTCTTTCATTAGTTTATACATGGAAATCCTCTAGGATAGGTCTGGGGGGAAGGAATTGAAGATCAATCAGACTTTAACTGCATGTATCTAGTGTTTTCACTAAATACCCTACCCTGGTCCCTCCTCCAGCAGCTGCAGCTGCAGCTCGGGATAGTGGGCCACCACAAGAGCATAGTCAGTGGGCGGAAGGGTAGGCATGATTCAACTATTAGCAGTAAGATTTCTGCTAAATTACTCTTTTATTCTTTTTTTTTTTTTTTGCGGTACGCGGGCCTCTCGCTGTTGTGGCCTCTCCCGTTGTGGAGCACAGGCTCCAGACGCGCAGGCTCAGTGGCCGTGGCTCACGGGCCCAGTCGCTCCGCGGCATGTGGGATCTTCCCGGACAGGGGCACGAACCCGTGTCCCCTGCATCCGCAGGCGGACTCTCAACCACTGCGCCACCAGGGAAGCCCACTCTTTTATTCTTTGTCATGGCAAAACAAAATACAATGTGATCTGATCCCTTGCCGATTAACTTTAAACACATGAAGGCAAACAAGTTTTAATCACCTGTCACTCCACGTAACCCATACAGATACTACTCTTTGCTTTCAAATGTCTTTCTTATTGATTTAGTTCTCCAAGGGGTACCACTGAGATTCACATTCTTGTTTACCCATGACTGGTCCTATTTGATGACACTGTTTATAATTTAATTGGCATAGTCCTAATTTTAACCTGTAGGGCATTTTTATCACTTGCCACCTATATATAGAAATGTATTTCTGTCACTTTCAATTGGTTTAACACCAAGCTATAAAAGACATAAATGCTCAGGTTTTACGATTGTCTTTTAAATTAAAAAAATAAGCAGATATTCTGAGGCTAATATCACATAAAAGTAATATCTCATAATTATGGCGTGTTTACTACATACCATGCACTGTCTGAGGCTCTTTACATATGAACTGTGAAATTCTCACAAGCCCTTATGAGGTAGACAGTATTACTGATGTATGAACAGATGAGGAAACTGAAACACAGAGAGGTTAAATAACGTAATGAAATATATTTTACAACACTTTTAGTTATGAATAACTCTTACATCTTGAGCATTTGTGCTTTGCTACATACTAGCCACATGGGATTAGGCAAGTTACTTTACCTCACTAAACCTCATCTGTCACATGGGCATTGCAATTGTATACGCTTGAATATGGGGAGGATTAATAAGATAATGTGTCTGGCACAGTGCCTGGCTCAGAGTATGTCCTCAATGATGTTTAGTTAATATTATTATGACTAGGATTCGACATTGACTTCTAGCCTTGGATCTGGAGCTAATAATCTGTATAATGTTGGAGAAGACACGTAAGCCCCGAGTTTCCCCAGTTTCTTTACCTGTGGAGTGAAATGAGCTAAACCTCCTCTGCCGACCACATCAGGTAGCACAAAACCACATCAAACCGTGTTTGCAGAAGCAGTTGGTCAAATGTAAAGAACTATATACATACAAACTATCACTTTTACTAAATCAACTGGGAGAAAATTGCTTTGACCTTTTATTCCACAATTACCATTTCAGAAAGTTTCAGGGTCCCTGAGCTCACACAGCGAAATGTTTTCACTACATTTTTTTTTAATGGCAAAGTGGGAGATGATTTTTAAAAAAAAAAGAAAAGAGAAACAGCTTTCAGGAATATATTCAACAAAGCAACTCTCTGAGATTGTCTTGGGACACAGGTCTGTCTCTTCAAAGTTTCATAGCCCTTGTTTCTACAATTATGGGTGAAATTCAGTAAATTTTGTGTTCCCACAAACAATACCCAGGCAACAAGAAAACTTTGAAATGTTTTCAGTGTTTGTTCTTAATTCACTAAAGGAAATAGATCTTAAGATAAAAATAATTTTATAAGATAATTTAGATGAAAATATTATAGTGCTGACAAAGATCAAACATTAATAAAATGTAAATTCCCTTATTTATTTTAAACTCATTTTCCAACAATGTTGAGTAAATGGGTATAATTCAATATTTTTAAAACCTAGAGATATAAGCATTGCTTTTGCATGTAGCAAACAAAGAGTAAAATAACACTAACCAGTCATTCATTCTAGAACTTAGACTTTAGTAACTTCCCACAGTTCCCATATCCAGTGGCTTAAAATAGGTTCAAAACAACACAAAACAAATATACTGGTTTGAGAAGGAAAGGCTGTATAAGGTTAATTTTTGATTAATTATATGCAATATAATTATGGGAAAATGGTACCAAAGCACATATGAAAGTAGGGTTATTTCTTGATAATAATTTCTTCTATATGAGCCTGAAATCATGCTAAAGCTAAATAAAAATAAAGTTATAATCCCAGTCACTGCAAAAGTGTTATGTATACACTGTTGCAAATTAGATTAAAAGATGGAAGAAATGAGAACTTCAGGTATTTATATCTTCCTATGAAAAATAACATTGAATATGACCAAACAGAAATAGTAAATATACTCAGTGTTTTATTTTCACTTTAGGATGAAGAAATGAACATGATTCAGATATTTCACCAACACCATATTTTTTTTTGCTATTATTATGAAGGCTGAGTTAAGAATTATTTACTCTTTATAGAGATATTTAGCACCTAGATACACAAGAAATGCAAATATGCACATACCCAGAACAGTTCTTTTCCTAGTATTTTCATCAGGAAGATAAGGCTTCTATACCAACAACGTCAATATCATTAAAATATTTTAAAACAGCTCCACTTCAATAGGGAGAAATTAAGTTTAACACAGAGCGTCAGTTCTGCATCTTTCTTAGGGTATAAATTGGAAGAAAATTTGTGATGGATCTGAAGATTAAAATTAGTGGTCTGAAAAGCTCAATCCATCTTGACCTACTGTTCTCCTGGAGAGGAGACCAGGGGCACCCTGAGGATTTCAAGTTATACCCATTCAAACCCTTGTCTCCGACAAGACTGTAGGTCTGACAGCAAGTGAAATATTTCCCTAACTGTAAATTACCCTCTATATTTAATTCCGTGATACAGAGAGAATATGTTTCCTGTGAGTGATGGTTTATTTTTAAAGAGAACCTGAAAGACTTTTCTTGTGATTATATCTGAAAACAAAGTGAACAAATCTGATGGAAGAGGGTTCCTGTGGTGCTAAAACTGGTAGAAAATGAAAAAGGGAAACCCCAGCAAAAATGGACTGGTGTCGATCTTCCAGACAGAGAAACAAACGCCTCAACAAGTCTTTAAACGTTTTTATCTTCTTAGGCATGATGATTTTTTAAATGAGAACCTCCATATTTTTCTAAAAATAATTGCCTGAATTTCTCTCTCTCCTCTCTGACACCTTATTCAGGTAAAGTTTCAGAGCCCAACACTTGTTGCCCTGATTGCTTACTTCATTTAAATACATTATAGAGCAGTGTGGATGTGAGCTCGCTTTCAAGGCAAGGAAATTTAGGTTGGGATCCACTCTGAAATTTAATATAATATAATAATTTAATATAATATAATATAATCTGAGCAAGTTGCAAATTCTATCAATCTCAACTTCATTTCAAAATGGGGATAAAGCAACCTTCCTCCCAAGTAAGTTGTAAGGATTCAGGAAGCTAAAGAGTGATACATACTTATTTGTATTATGGCATGTAATCCTTAGCTATTATGTTATTATGATTATCATTATTAAAAGCAACAATAGTGGCTATGTAAAAATAAAATATCTTAAGCTTTTGGGAGACAGGATTTTTGTCTTAGATTAAATTTAGATTAGATTTCCCTCTGTTGCCATAAATCCAGGCAGGCAGAATTTTTTAAGTGCCCCAATTTAATATTCAGTACTCTCTGGGCAAGAGTTTATTTCCATGGCCAGTGCAGATGTGAACTGTACTGTCATGCATAAACGCTTCACTTCCTCATTTTACATAAGAATATCACCGGAGACCGTCAAAGGCTTTATTGAACTCAGAAAGCACTACATCTTCAGATTGTCACTGCTCTTATCTGTATGTTAATCTATTTTTTGAAAAAGAAAAAAATTTTTTAAAAGGCAATCTGTAAAAGTTCCTTCTTAATGCATCTTGATCGACTCCTTGTGATGACTTTTTTTTACAAGTATTCACAAATAATTGACTTCATAGTTACTTCCAGAACTCTCCTCTGAGTCAAGCAAGTCTTTTCTTACCCAAGGAAAAGATCCTTTAACCAACTACAAAATATTGTCTAAATCACAGCTACATGTGGAAAGCAGATTTCTTCTCCTGCTCTTTGCTGGGAATTCAGTTCTGAGAGGTCTTGCGGGAACTCAATATTCTGGAATGCTTTAACTCTTCAACAGCCTTTTTAAAGCATTTTTTATGTGTCTTAAAATAGAGAAGGAAAAGTGATGGGTCTGCTTTAACAAGCTTGCCCATCATTTTCAAATACATGATTTAGCCAGGACTCATTTGGTTTTAAGTGACAGAAGCTCAATTTGAACTGGTTTAAGTAAAAAAAAAAAAAAAAGACACAAAACAAACATCAAAAAATAAATATTTGCAAATGAAGCAACTGACAAAGGATTAATCTCCAAAATTTACAAGCAGCTCGTGCAGCTCAATATCAAAAAAACAAAGAACCCAATCCAAAAATGGGCAGAAGACCTAAACAGACATTTCTCCAAAGAAGATACACAGATTGCCAACAAACACATGAAAGAATGCTCAACATCATTAATCATTAGAGAAATGCAAATCAAAACTACGATGAGATATCATCTCACACCAGTCAGAATGGCCATCATCAAAAAATCTACAAACAATAAATGCTGGAGAGGGTGTGGAGAAAAGGGAACCCTCTTGCACTGTTGGTGGGAATGTGAAATGGTCCAGCCACTATGGAGAACAGTATGGAGGTTCCTTAAAAAACCAAAAACAGAACTACCATATGACCCAGCAATCCCACTATTGGGCATATACCCTGAGAAAACCATAATTCAAAAAGAGTCATGTACCAAAATGTTCACTGCTGCTCTATTTACAATAGCCAGGACATGGAAGCAACCTAAGTGTCCATTATCAGATGAATGGATAAAGAAGATGTGGCACATATATACAATGGAATACTACTCAGCCATAAAAGAAACAAAATTGAGTTATTTGTAGTGAGGTGGATGGACCTAGAGTCTGTCATACAGAGTGAAGTAAGTCAGAAAGAGAAAAACAAATACCGTATGCTAACACATATATATGGAATCTAAAAAACAAAACAAAAAAAATGGTCATGAAGAACCTAGGGGTAAAACAGGAAAAAAGATGCAGACCTACTAGAGAATGGACTTGAGGATATGGGGAGGGGGAACGGTAAACTGGGACGAAGTGAGAGAGTGGCATGGACATATACACACTACCAAATGTAAAATAGATAGCTAGTGGGAAGCAGCCCCATAGCACAGGGAGATCAGCTCAGTGCTTTGTGACCACCTAGAGGAGTGGGATAGGGAGGGTGGGAGGGAGGGAGGCGCAAGGGAAGAGATATGGGGATATATGTATATGTATAACTGATTCACTTTGTTATAAAGCAGAAACTAACACCATTGTAAAGTAGTTATACTCCAATAAAGGTGTTAAAAAAATAATAACTTATTGGAAAGGTACTGGGATATCTCAGTGAATTTTTCAAAAAGTTGAACAACCAAGCGTTCTGGCTTTCTTCACAGGTCAACAAGACCTCCAACTGTCCAAACTTCGTATGTTAGACCATCAGAGTCTACTCAATATAAACTGCTGGGACAAAAAGACTCAGAGAAATGTGATAATATGCCCACCACTGTTCAAGTCGCCACGCAGAGGCCATCAATCCTCTGTGCCAACAGAAACACTGGGTAACTGGGACTGTACAAAAACTGGGGGCTTAGGGTAACCTGGCAGACACCTCTAAGCTGTCTCATCTCTGGTAGTAAACTTCTGGAGGCCTGCAGTGACACTGTGTCATTATAAAGTCATAATGCTTAAAAAAATGTAAATCTTAGCAATAAAAAGAATAGCAATTCAGTTATACACACAGCTAAGCAGTTTAAAGAACGAAATCATAAATGAAGGAAGTTAACAAGGTGAAAATGCAATTTCTCATTCATTCTTCATGTGTACGTTATCAGAAAGGTACAATTCAAGCAAATACCCGGACGTATCACATTATTGTGAGTAGGAAAGATGGTTTACTTTGCTTCAATTATTTTAAAATTAAATGTGAGGTATTACTGCTAATGAAATAGTTACATCATGACCTTACAACTCTTACCTCTATCTAAAAATATTAAATTTCATCTACTTATTTTCTTTCTACATATAATTCCTAACAGCTGTTATTTAATTATTCATTCATTCGTTCCACCAAAAACTGAATCATCACCAGTTATGAAATTAGACAGTACTGGAGCCTTGATACTAGGAATTTTGTTATCAAACAAAAATTTTGCAAAAGCCATAAAATGTGTTTCACTAAGCTCACTTATTAACACTATAAGGATTCCAACAATTTGAATGAAATAGGTGGATTCATTTCACTTACTTCCATAAAACAGTCCAATAGCAATAAAATATCAGAACTCCTGGAATGAATTTTACACAATCAATTCAACCTTGGTGGTTAAGAATGAAATTCATTACTACTGTTAGTCATATTATTAATTAACAAAATAATGCCAACTTTCTTCATTGTAACCACTGTACAAAGAGCAGCCTCCATATGCCAGGTACTATGAAAGGCCCTTCATATAGTATACAAAAGAAAAAAGGAGCACTTTCCACAGTATCATTCAAATATTGCTAATGTCCTTGATATTTAAGTAGAACTACCTGGGGTCCCCGATTTCACTTTGTGAGAATCCCCACTGGCCCAAGATTTATGCAAACCCTAGGGCCTAATGTTCTTCCAGGCATCTTTGGCTCTGAGCTCCAGGTCTGTAGGAAAGAGCTCCCTCCTCTCTCAAACACAACAACTATTCCGCGTGCAGACGAATATGAGGAACACAACTTGCTGTCTTTGATTTTCCCCAGACTCCTTGATATCAGACACTGGCCTGTGCTAGGACTTACACAGGCCTGTGGTTTCAGAGGATTTTAAATCACAGCAACAAAAATGACCTGATTATCAAGAGTTCTAAACACATGTTTCTTTATTTCTTTATGAAGAGTTTGATTTAGAAAAGTGAGAGAAAGAATGATCTACATATTCTCCCAGCAAGTTGAAATTTAACATAGTTATGTGTCATCAAGGAGCTTCAAAACACCTCCCACACTCTCTCTTCAGCATTACATTTATCGACCATCTCATGTAATAATCTGACAATAAGTAAAACTCTAAAAGCTAATTTAATATAGTTTTATTCTCAGTCAAATAGCCTCTTCTCTCTCAATTTCCTAAGTAACTAAAGAAACTCCAGATTTACCTTTGGGTTTCATGAACTCATCCAAAGTTTGAGATTGCATATATGTTTAACTGCCTAAGAAAGACTGGTGAAGAGCAATTCACCAAGCTGATATAAACTCATTAAGAGCATAGATTTCCATGAGATCATAATGAACTAATTAAATAACATGTGTTTTTACAAGTTGTGTTATAATTTGCATACATTCCATCGTAACTCTGATATATGATTGTCCGCATTTCACTAGATCATCAAACTTAGTTTTGGAGAGATGTTACATGCCTTAACCAAAGCCATTCAATAAGAAAATGCTGGAAGAATTTGAATCAAATCTACTGATGCCAAGTTTATTACTTTTCCCATCATGCCAAATATTGGCCCAAATCCCATATCTACTTACAAATAAATCATTAAAACAAGATGATACACTTCACCTACAGGAGCTACTGCTAGCTTACTATGGTGCCATGGCAGAAGCTCTGAAGTTTTAATTTGTCCTTGAAACTGGAAGAAACATTTTCAGCCCAGTAATGCCAATTGCCTTTCCCCCTATCAAAGTTCATCAAATGTCTTAGCTTAAGTCTTTAACTGGACTTGCTATGGAGGCAATAGTTTCTAATGCTCCGCGATAATAATCGGTCTGTTGATAGATACCAAATATTTAAAAGTTAGGACTATCTCAGACCTGGGAAAAGACTCTTAGCAGGTATGACAAATCTGCATACATTCAAACTTTGCCAATATTTATAAAATAATTTGCAATATTTGTCTTTAGTGATGGAGTACTAATTAGGAGATTTTATTTACTAACAAGTTGAATGTCAGACTTCAAAAATATTTAACATTTGGAGAAGCCCTGAGTTCACTTAATTCAACCTTTTATCCAAAGTGAGTCCCTGACAGATACTCATTTAGATTCTCCTTGCTTAATTTTAATAATCAAGAATTTGATGTTTCTTTCTTTGAAATTATGGGAAGTCTAATTTTTTGGGGGGGTTGGGGGTTAGGTAATGGTACAGCACATATCCTTCCCCAATTTTTCATATCCTAGTATCCTAGAAATTCCATATCCTAGTTTTATGTCCTAGTCAGAAAAAGAATAACATTTTTTGAGCATCCTGTGGAAAGGCAATAGACGAAACTGGCAACAAAGGGCTCCCCCACCAGCCCCACCCAGGGCTGCAGGGATCGCTATCAACAAATTTATAGACAATCACGGTACATTTCTGTGCTGCCACCCACTGGTCAAAAGGGCTGCCATTGATCCTCATTTGCTGGTGAATTTCCTGAAGAGGCAGTAATAACTAGTTGTACTTTTTGGTACTTTCCTAAATTTGTCATTTGCCAGCATCCTTGAGAACATTCCTTCCATTTTTGAAAGTTACCACCTTTTGAACCCATCCCCAAGGTAGACCTGCAAGAAAACTGGCCATCATCCTTAGCAATATGAACCCCAAGTCTGACTATTTGGACCTTCAAAATATTTCATGAGTTACCTATGTCTTTGCATTATTCCTTTTCAGCTTAAAATTGCCTAAGTTTCAATTAAGAATCACGTCTGATACGAAACTGAAACGCGCCTCCTCCAAATGTTGATCCTTTGTCCTAATTCTCTTAGCCGTACAACATCTGCTCAATAGATGTTTCCTCCTTCTTTTCCATATTTGACGGCAGTTCTTATAGCCCTTCTTCCCTCTCCCACCCCTCCCACTCTACCACCATAGTTTGCAAGCCAAACATCATTGGCTCTTCCATTTGAAACTCAACGTAACTTGGCTTCTGGACTCTTCACAGGACTGAGTATGCTGCCCTGGAAACACTGGGGCTTATAACAAATGTTTGGGAGCTTATTTTGTCTACTGCAAAAATATATTGCTAAATAGTTTTTAAAATATAATACTTAAATATTTAAATATGTATTATTGATCTACCATAGGATTGTCTGGTGTGTGTCCTCAGGCTCTGGTCTAGCAGTTCATTTAAAAAAGTTGTCTCGGCCCAAGAGCATGGTTAAAGTAAGTAAGACAGACAAGAACAAGTGATGGCAGGATGTGAAGAATGTGGTACACTAATAGATGCAAATTCTTTGCAAAACAGTTTGGCAGTTCCTCAAAATACTGAGCTGAGAGTTATCAGATGACCCAGCACTTCCATTTCTAGGTGTTTACCCAAGAGAAATAAAAACATATGTCCACACAAAAACTTATACATAACTACTCATAGCAACGGTATCCCCAATGGCCAAGAAGTAGAAACAACCCAAAAGCCCATCAAGAGATGAATGGATAAATGAAATAAATGAAATATATTCATACAATGGAATATTATTTGGAAATAAAAAGGAATGTGAAATAATGATGCATACTACCACATGGGTGAACCTTGAAACATTATGAAAAGTGAAAGAAGCTATTCACAAAAGACCATATATGTATGATTTCATTTATATGAAATGGCCAGAAGAGGAAAATCTATCAGGAAAGAAAGTATATTAATTGTTTCCTAGGGTTGTGAGGCTTGGAGAGAATGCAGAGTGACCGTTAATGGGCATGGGATTTCTTTTTGAGGGGACAAAAGTGTTTCAAAGCTAGATGGTGGTGACGGTTGCATCTGTGACTATACTTGACTCTGTGACTACACTGAAAACCACTGAAATGGGTGAACTGTATGGTATGTGAGTTATATTTCAATAAGCTTATCTTTTAAAGTTACCTCAGGATGTATAGAACCATAAGACTTAGAAGTAGAGAAAAGTATACAGACGGTCTAATACAACTGATTTTTTATAAACATGGAAAATCAACTAAATCAGTTATCTACTGCTATGCAGCCAACCACTCCCAAACTGGCTTAAAACTACAATGGTTTAGCTTGGTCATCATTCTTCAAGTATCGGTGGGATCAGACTGTAGCTGGGGCCACTTGTCTGGGACTCGACTGTAGATAACTCATTGGAAAGTTGATGACAGAAAGCTGGCGAGTTGATGCTGGTGTCAGCTGAAAGTTCAGACGGGGCTATGAGCTCAAGGACTGAGCATTTCTCCACATAGTCACCTCCACTTTATGGTGGCTGGTTTCTAAGAATGAGTATCCCAAGAGAACCACCTAGAAAGTGTACTGCCCCTCACACTCTCGTCTTAAAAGTCAGACGGTGTCACTTCCGCCATAGTCTCGAGTCCATACAAAGTGAAGGACAGGGAATAGAGAGCCCATCTGTCAATGGGAGAGTGTCAGAATCACATCAGAAGAAGGTCACAGAGATGGGAAATAACGCTATGGCCACTTTTTGACAATACAACCTCGCACAGTGAGTATTACAGGGTCAATATATTGTCACCTGTTTTAATTCACCATGAGGCAACATTTATATAGGGTCCACATTTCTCACAAAAACAACCTGTGCACTTCTGGTGTTGACATAGAAAGTATACTCCGATTTTATGTTTTAGTGAAGTGGCTTTCAGTAACAAGCTGTTTTAAGGCCATCTTCACTTTGTAGAGTTTTCTCATGAGAAAATCCTGCAAAATAACCCTCAAATGAGCTGGGGACATAATCAGGATATGCTACAATAGCGCTTATGATTATTCAAACGAAATCCTTATAACATTTTAATATGAAGACTCTATTTCCTGTAACCTGCAGATACGACTGAAATTAGTCTCGTATTGAGTTATGAAGAAGCAAGCTTCCTATGTGTCCAGAAAAGTCCAAATAAAGAAGCTCATGATGGGGGGAAGGGATAAGTTAGGAGTTTAGGATTAACATATATACACTACTATACACACTACTATACACACTACTATATATAAAATTCATAAACAACAAAGACCTACTGTATAGCACAGGGGACTATACTCAATATTTTGTAATAACCTACAAGGGAAAAGAATCTGAAAAAGAATATATATAGAGAGAGATAGATAGATAGATAACTGATATATATATCAGATATACATCAGATATATCAGATATGTATATAACTGAACCACTTTGCTGTACATCTGAAACTAACACAACATTGTAAATCAACTATATTTCAATTTAAAAATTAATTTAATTTTAAAAGACACAATATATCTTATGCCAATACATAAAAAAGCCAACAACAAGAAAACCCCACAATACATACAGCATACCACCATTAAAAAAACATACAAATAAATAGCAACTACAGAACAACGTATGTCAAAATCTGTAATAATCAGAAGATTCTACTATGACCATATGGAGTTCCATCAACTGTGAATAGGTGAAAAATCTCCCAAACACAAAGGAAATGCAAGACCAGCAAACAATTATTGTAGCTGGATTGCTCTAACCTCTGGGGGAAAGTATATTTTCAAAGAATAGTTAGAAATGATTGAGACAGATACTCAACAAATATGAGAAATTTGGTATAACTGCATAGAAACAAAAGGAATTGGGTGTCTGTGTGTCTTTTTATGTGTGAAGTTGCTGATTCATGTACTAACAGGGAAGTTGGTGGCTTGTTTTTTGTTTTTACTTTCGGCTGAAATAAGGCACACAAGTCCATTCAAGGAAAAAAAAAAAGACACTCGCCTACATATTTTATTAGTGAAGGATATGTTTCAGTTAACATGCCTCATTTTAAAGTTTCGATTTGGGTTGTTTATGGAGGAAACTGCAATTTGGGGGTCTGGGATTCATCAAAGTAAATGGGCTAATTCTGAAACAACATGCAGGGAAGACACGGATGCAATACAACCATTCAAATAAGGATAAAAGAACATGATCAGTGTAACAATGGAGACGAGATCCTTGTGCCATACAACTAAACTAATGGCTTTCATCACAATTAGACAAAGCATTCACTTTTGAGCTACAACAGAACAGGAAAACACAGTAAGTTTATTCGTCAACTTACACCCTCAACACAAATATATTAAACATGCCCTCTGGGTCTGGCACTCACCTGGGTGCTGGTGACACAGTAAGGGGAGGAGACCTGGTCACAACCTAACCGATAAATTAATCAGTAAACTTAGATGTTTCTCAGAAAATAAGCATTATTAATTATTATTTCTAGGAATAACAGTATTATCTATCTAGTACTAAAATGTTTCATTTCTGCTAAATCAAGTGACTACAGTGTGCAAAAGGTTTTCAACATCAGGTTTCCATACAACCCAGAAAAGCTCCCAGGATGGTAATTTCTTATCTCTATTCTCCCTAAAGGTGGAGTCATCGCATTACTGCAGCATTATTAAAGCCATGCTCTTGGAAGACATTACTGCGGAGGACTGAGGTGCGATCCCTGATATGAGCAGAGATCCCAAAATAGAGAGAATTTACATTCTAGGTTATTCATTTTAAGAATAAACTGCCTCTGACTTTCGACAGGTCTATAGCAGGCAACTGCAGGTCTCTGACAAGCAGCTGGAATGAACGGTATTATTTCTTAAAAGTGTCTGCGTTAGCTAATGGGCTAGGTTCAAAGCAGATCTTTTGTTTGGGTGGAGGGCTTCTCAGTTGTGGAGGTGTTGGGCAGAAGCGCTGGCCAGCAGAGCTACAGTTGCCCTTCAAAAGCTTCCAATCCGCTCAAAGCTGTAAAGACCCTTAGTTGATACCTTGGAGTCCTGCTTCCCAGAGCACAAGAGATGGCAGTGTCCAACTGTGCATGGAATTGCTTGGACTTGCCTACAACTGTGGAACAACCTTAGGTTGACTGTTATGTAATTCAGTTTTTAATTCTGAACTTAACTTCTTCATACAGCAGATCTGCCAGGAGATGTAAGCTGCAAAATGATTCCCCAGATAACTAAATCTATAGACTTGGTGAATAGAACTAGTTAGTATTCGCTACATAAATGCCGAAGATTACTTGTCAAAAGTGATTTTTGTTTTTTTTTGTTTTGGTCTCATTGATATTGAGTCCTCCAGCTGCTTTCAGAGACCATGAGTAGAATGTGAAAGTCAGAACTTGTCATTAGTGAGAGACGCTGGTCTTCACTTTTCTATGGCAGCCGCTAGACAGCCGGCTCATTTAGAGCCCAGGGCATGAACCTGCACATTCCTTTAATGACTGCAGCCGAATGACAGCAACTTGAACATGATCGATGGGCTGCCTGGGGCATGTTTACCTGTGTTGCTGATGCATGCCAGAGATAGCGTCAGTCCAAACCACTGACTCTCAGAAACAGGAATGTTCCAGGAAAGCAATGTTACGGTATTTAATCCACGGGACTCCTGTCGCCTCACATTTTCTCCACAGAAATTAACTAACACTGAGCTGTATAAGTTCGTTGAATTCTATCTGTTTGGAGTCTCATTAATGATTCCTTCAGATTTCAAAAACACATTGCAGATCAAACTGGTGAAATGACCCACCTCCCTTTTCTGAGTTAAATAAGAACAATACAGGAAGGCGCAACACTTAATTTGACCTCAGCAAAACCTTGGTCATAGAGAAAAACAAGCTAATTTCTCATTTCAGTTCTATAGCAATTTCCTATATGGTAGGTAAACTGAGTAGTTTTTAAAGTTCGAGTTTCTTTGGTCATATACAGGAAACACTGAACAAAATAATCACTGAAGAAAAAAGTCATTATTTAATTATATGTCTGATGAAATAAGATTTACATAGAGATCTTAATGAAATATATAATATATATTTCATTAAAATATACAAAGTTTAAAGAAATTTAACATCTGTCCTTTTAAAAAATGTTTTTGTTATTTTGAGACACTAACATTGTCTCCTCGCCCTATGATAATTCCTATGTTTATTTTGCCTATTTCGACCATATTTGGTTCAGTTGCTCTGAATACTAAACATGTTTTCCCCATTTACTCCCTCTAGAATATTCTATTTGTTAATTTCCAGCTCTGTACAAATCCTGTAGAGGGTTATACCCCAGGAGCTCCTGCTTCATATGTCCTGCCTGTGGCTCTTATCAGTAATTAATTTTGGCAGATTTTCTCAGTGAGTTTGTAAGGGTCTTTAAAATCATTCTCAAAACTTTGCTCCAGGCAGCCTCTGTCAAAGTAGACCCAATGATTTATGTACAAGAAAGTAAGACATGTCATTTTTTTTTTCAATCTGAGAAAACTGAATCAACCAAAGAACTGGATTAAGATGGAAAAAGTTAAATAAAATTATAATATTAAATAATTCAGTGTGTCTGCTCATATAGCCATTAGAAAAATGTTTTAATATTTAGTGATATAAAATACTCTTGATATAACTGTTAAATGTACAAAGTATAAAATATTAAAAGTGTGCACAAATAATTTTATAGTCACGTAAAAATCTTAGAAGGAAATCTTCCCAAATACTTGCAGCAGCCTCTAGCTGCAGTGTTATTCTCAAAGAAAATTTGCATCTTTATTCCTTTCTGAGTTTTTTAAACTTTCCACAATGTGCATGAATTATTTTATAATGGCAAATTCATTAAAAACTATTAAAACATCACATTTAAAATAGTCAATGTGATTTCACATATTAATATTCAACAATGAATTCTAACAATAAATATGAAAGAAGCATTAGAAATGCACTATGATGTCCTGTTACAAAATCCCACCTATTAAAAGCTTACCTTCTAACTTAGCATATAAAGGGTTAATCCATTTTTATTTTTCCCATTATAGCCTTCAGTCCCCTAAAAACTGAACTAATACCTTCAAAGGGGCGGGGCAGACAGCAACCAAATGAATTAATTCTTAGAATAGAATCTGGGGTTATTAAAAAGACGGATGAGTATGTATGTGTCTTGAGAAGAGTTACAAAGTAAAATGTTAAGGGAAAAATCAAGCTTTAGGAAAAAAAGTCAAAATAACTTACAGGCACAACTAGAATACACATGAGGGAGCATGGGAGGGTGCGGAGAAGGGAGGCAGATGATGTATCCACACTTCCAGAATTATTCAGCCATAACTAGAACTCCTAGCATTAATTCCCCAAATCTTACACAAATGGTTTATGACCCTTGTCTTTCTTTGATCTCCAATTTCAACCACCATTCTTGTGATTCAAAAGATCCACGATACACAAAGAAACAGACTTGCTTCAAACCTAGCCAGTCCTATCAGGCTGGTGCCACATGACCATCCCTTTCCTTCCTACTTGGAAGTCTGGAACTCTACCTACACCACGTGCTTGCTTTCTTTGCCCGGCTGGAAGTCTAATACCCATTTGGTCACTATATCTACATCTGGCTCCCCTCCTGTATATGTGATATCTACAAGGCTTTCTAATACTTTCCTTGTTATGAACTATACCATCGACAAAGACCCAGGTCTACAGATTCCTGGCTTGCACCTTCCTCTCCCCATCCACATGTCCAGACAGTCATTTACTGCTCCTAACATAGTCTGTGGTCTAGCAATGAAAATAGGGGGAAAATCATGCCCTTTTTTTCACTTTCAATCTATATCTGGCCTAACACAAAAAATAAATTTGAAAATCATCAATCAAATAATCCTCATTTTAATTTTAATACATGTAGAAAGTTCAACTTGTGGCACTATGGTCTAATTCTTTTCCTCCCTGATTAAATGAATATAAAGTTCACTAGTCTTTACAGATAATCCTTCTCTATCTTCTCGACCTTTCCTAAAGGTGTTTTAATTTCCTCTTTTTCATGGACGATAATTTTGTCATTACTTTCATAAAACGGTTTTCCAAAATACAGTTGGGAAATCGATTAGTTATATAGGTCATTTCCCACACTGTGTTATCAGAAACTATTGTTGCACATTACAGGAACACTAATAATACTGAGAGATTCTGCATTGCTACGTGGCACTGGAAAAATACCAATTAAGGAAGTGTTTTATAATGTACTCCTTCCCAATAGCATTCTTGTTATACAGAGCTATGTAATTTTAAAATTATAAATGTAGACACTAAGTGAAAATAAAGGCATGCTATCCTCACACATGAGTCAATGTAAATGATCTACATTTTTTTTAGATTTTACATAAGATAAATCCTTTAAAATGCTTTTTTAGTACCTTTATATGGTTCAAACATATACAAAGTCCTCTGTGCAGTAGTTTTGCAGAGTGGGAGCTCAGAAATGCCTTTCTCCTACTTTTCTACATTAAACATAATAAAAAACTGATTAAAAGCAAGAGAATTCTGTCTTACTACCTGAAAATCAGCAATACCCTAAATTGTGGTCCTAAAAATTTCCTCTAAAAGCAATAATGTAATCGTCTGTCCTTGTGGAATGTAAAGAACAGGAGAAATTACCGTAGCAATACAGTATCTAAGGTTATAAACACTACAAAGTTTAAGGAATAAGTTTATTGGTATAAATAACTTGGAATTTCATAATATATTGACGAGAGTTTTCTTAAAATTTCACCTACAATTTTTTAATGTTTTATAACTTTTTATATATGTTTGTCTTATCTTTTTAGCTTCATGGCTAACTAACTGAAAGCAGTGAAACTCCAAATCTGTGTATCACCCAGGGGAAGCACAGTGTTATGCACATAGCAGGCAATTGATAAACACTATTAAATAAACCCAACAAAATGACACATTTGCATATACTGTTATGTACCTAGAATTTTCTATTTAATCTGTTCATTATTAAGTATATTTCACTGGTAGAATCATGACAAAAAACACATTTATCTGAGCCATAATAATTTACAAAGATCAATATGAGCTCTAAAGGTTTTTAAAAAGTTCCCCATGGAAAAGGATCTGAAATCATAATCACTTTGCTGAATCACTTTGCTGTACTAACCCAACATTGTAAGTTAACTATACTTCAATTATAACATGGTTTTTAAAGTCCCCATAATTTTTTTAGCTTACATAAGAAGACCCTTTAGATATCAACTCTGGAAGCATGTGATGATCAAAGGAGACATAGGTCAACTGAAGGGAAAGAAATGTATTTCAAAACAAGTGTAGTTTTAGGAAAGCCATGGTTTTCTTAAGAGCAAAGTAGTACACATATTGATTTAAGGTAAAATACATAGGTCGACATTACATGGCATGAGTAAATGTAAATTCTTGTCTAATAGTACAGACCAGCACTGGAACAATTTTTTTTTTTAATGAAAATATGAAGATCAGATGACTACTCCCAGGCAAACCACAAGCAAACACGTTGTATTTCTTGCAGTCATGAGGCCACCTCGGGTCTCTCCAGTGATGGGGATGTGAGCCTCTGCCCTGTCCTCATTCTCACATCAGCTTTCACAGTCAACAACAAGCTTTCTCTCTCTCTTTTTTAATTAATTAATTTATTTATTTATTTATTTTTTTTGGCTGCACGGGGTCTTTGTTGCTGCTCGCGGGCTTTCTCTAGTTGGGGCGAGCGGGGCCTACTCTTCATGGCGGTGCGCGGGCTTCTCATTGCAGTGGCTTCTCTTGCTGTGGAGCATGGGCTCTAGGCACACGGGTTTCAGTAGTTGTGGCTCGGGGCTCTAGAGCGCAGGCTCAGTAGTCGTGGCGCACGGGCTTAGTTGCTCCGTGGCATGTGGGATGTTCCCGGACCAGGGCTTGAACCCGTGTCCCCTGCACTGGCAGGCTGATTCTTAACCACTGCGCCACCAGGGAAGTCCCCTCTCTCTCTTTTCTTGATTTGATCTCATTTCCCAGAGTCATTACCTAGGTCTCGACACTAACAATAATTACTTTCAAATTCTTCATTTAAGCACACAGTTCTCATGCTATCACCATACATATTCACTCTGTGAATCCACTGTTCCTACCACTTTTTCTGCCTTTTACCCCTTTTCACTTAGCAGCAATTCCAAAATCCGTCACTATAATCATTTTCTTGCATTCATCATATCCAGTGCCTCTCCACCTCGGCTCAGCCCAGCTCTCCAGACCCCAAAACAACTCAAAACAAACTGACCATGTCTACCTGATGACAGGAGAAGAGAAATACATATGTTTCCCGTACCAAGCCTTCAGACCTCCTGCGGCCATGAACTTTGCCTCTCTCCCATTCTCATAGATGTCTTTGTTCTAAAAGCCATTCCCTCTGCTGGTGCACTGGGTCCCCTTCACTCTCACCTACTCAGTGATTTTCCCACTGAAATTATACCCCTCCCGAGCATCATTAATTTCTTTTGGGTCACTGCCATCATCATAGCAGTATCTCCCAGCCTGAAATCCCTCGGCCCTTCTCGCCCCTTTAGCCATCACATCATTCTGTCTCCTCTTTGTGATGAAGGGTTATCAGTCTCCTCTCAGCTATTTGCTCAAATGATATGATGGGAATCATCACATGCCCAACCTCTGTCCTCTCTTCCTCTTCTGGTGAAGGACACTCACAAGAGAGGGAGTGGGGACTGGGTCCCTCTCTCTTAGAGCCCCATGGGACAAGAGACTTGGTAACTGTTGGCAACGAGACAGATGTGTCTGAAATACAGAAAATTATCCATAGAGTATAGCATAAATCATGGTTCTGTTTATGTTAATATAAAAGTACAAAATTCACCAGCTAAAAAGCAATCAAGATGGGAAATCAGAGCAAAGAAAGAAAAAAATCAATGAACACCTTTTCACTGAGCAATCCATGGCTGCTGTGTGTTCAAACACTTAGGGCTCAGCTTAAAATGTCTAAGTCGTGCCATACATGCTACGTGGGGTGCATTTCATGGTTCATGGTTTGGCATGACTTAAGTTCCACTCCATGGTTATAGAGTAGAATTTATTTCTATGCAATGTCAACTACCAGCCCCAGAACTTCTGTTCTTAGTCTCACTAACAACTTATTCCAATGAATTCTTACTAGACTGAATTTTCTTTACGTATCCATTTCTGTTATTATCCTTTATTGTGATTTGCTTAAATAAGGTATGCAATATATTTAATGAACTAGTAATTACATTATGGAACCTATTATATCCAGTCAGCTCAGAATATATGCTTGCTATGATTAAAAAAAAAAAAAAATCACTTCCCTCCTACAGAACTGACGTCCAAGAAGCCAGGACTAGAGTGGTACATAATTGTAATGTCATAAAATATTTTTACTTGAAATTCTCTAAATGAATAAATAGGATTTTTACTCAAGAAAGCTATCTCTTCTGAGCACCAGAAGCACCAGGCAAACGATATTCTTTACGTGGAAAGATTTATAAATAGGTTATACACGTAATTGTTAAGAATCATAGAAGGTATTAATTTCTAATGTCGTTTTTCTTTCATCTCAGCTAATATTTTTTAAAAATATATTTAACTTAGTTTTAACTCCATAAAGGATGGTCTATGCATGAGAAAAAGAGAGGAAGGACGTTTTAAGAATAATTTAGGACAAAAATGTCCCAGTGAAGGAAGAGCTTGGTTGTTTGCAAGAGGCCACACTAAGGAAGTCCACGGGCTTAGCCGCTTGTTGATTTCTGCCTTCAAACTGCCAGACAGCACACATGGGACCTGACCGCCGCGTCTCTGATTCGGCCGCTCCCACCTGCCCTAACTCAGCTTCCCAAGACATTTTCATTCCTCCTCACGTTACTTATCTGCCACAAAGCATCTCACCTTTACTGTCCAAAAACGAGCAATGAATTTATTTTAATAATTAGAAAAAAACTCTTCACAGTAAGTTTTTATTAAATTCTCATCAAGGCTTTGGAGAGGCCATTTTATTTACTGTAATGTATTTTTCCTTTAAGTAGCTTATCCACTCTCTCAACTACAGACATCACTATTTAAGCTGAAGGACTATTTCCTATTATCCAAACCCAATTAATATTTCTTCCAGTCTCCCAATTATCTTCCCCTTTTTTGATACACTTCCTGACCCTCTAAGTCCTCTATGCCCATTCCTACCTCTGTCCAAATGTAAACGTGTATGGCAAGAAATCTAATAATTTGGCTTATTTCCTTGTACACTTTTCTAGAGGCTCATAAACATGTACAAACAAAAAATATGTTCACTATTTCGCTATTTAAAAACAGGATAATACAATACTATACCATTCCTTTCTAAAATCTTCATGGATTTTTTTCAAAGTTTAGATATATATCTAACTCACTTTTATTAATAACTGCATAGAAAGGATATATCTTTTATATGGAGGATTTTATATAAAGGAGATACCATTTTTAAAACTTTTCATCAATCAATACTGTTCTTTTTTTTTTTTTTTTTTTTACTATCCCAAATAATTCTGCAATACATACTCATACTTAATACCTTATGTTCTAGGTCACTCATTTCTATAGAACCTATGTCTAAGCATGACTAATCAAAGGCTATGAAGTATTTCAAAACCCAACTCACAGCAACATACCATTTTACAAAAAGATTACAGTAAAGCACATTTTCATTTGGAATGAAAAAGAATGTGAATTTCCTCAAAATTTAACTGTAGCTAGCTTATAATATATACTGTTTTTTAATGTTTGTCTATTTGGTAGATTAAAGAAAATCATGTTTTCATTCTGAATTCTATGTCCTTGATTGGCACATTAGGGTGAAAAATATTTGCATATGTTTATTGGTTCTTTGCATTTTTCTTCTCTGAATTTCCTGTTGATATTTTTTGCCTAGTTTTCTATTCCTTTGTCTTTTTCTCATCAACATTAGGAAGTCTTAATATATTAATTATATCAACATTTTGTCATATTTGTGACACGTTATTTCCCGTGGTCTATTTTTAACCTTTTTTATGTTAAATTATTCCTTGCTATTATTGTTGGTATTCACACTGCCAACTGTACCAACCATTCATGTATGGCTTCTGAGTTTCCTGCACGTACTTTAGAAAGCCTTCTCCACCTCTAGGTTGTATGAATATTTTCCCAATGTTTCTCCCATCAAGTCTATAGTTTTATTTTGACAGTTACATTGCTTTCCCTTTGAGATTTATTTCTGAATATATTGTGAGTTAAGGGCCTTAATTTTCTTCCAGATGTTTAGTCAGTTATGCTAACACCATTTCCACCACTGCTTTGTACTCAACTGAGATACTGTGAAATGAGTCAGGCTCCTCTATATTTTTTAATCTGTTCTGAATCTCTAGTTATGTCCTAGAGAGATTATTCTTTCTATTTGGGGCCAACTGGACACAACTGTATGTTTAGTAAGGTAAAATATTTCTTTTTTTTTTTTAAACATCTTTATTGGAGTATAATTGCTTTACAATGGTATGTTAGTTTCTGCTTTATAACAAAGTGAATCAGTTATACATATACATATATCCCCGTATCTCCTCCCTCTTGCATCTCCCTCCCTCCCACCCTCCCTATCCCACCCCTCCAGGCTGTCACAAAGCACGGAGCTGATCTCCCTGTGCTATGCGGCTGCTTCCCACTAGCTATCTATTTTACATTTGGTAGTATATATAAGTCCAAGGTAAAATATTTCGATCAAAATTTTCCCTGCAACTCTCACATATTTATGCTTCCATATGATCTTTAAAATAGCTTGATCCAATTTGCCAAAGAAACAGTCAGCCACAGAATCCTGAGTACAACTGCCTAAATGTTACATTAATTTGGGAGACAGTAATATTGGTATGGTGTCAAGCTCGTCTACACAGGACTGTAGCATGCCTTGTCCTTTATTCTGAATTCTTTTATGTGCTTTGATAAAATACTATAGTGTTCATCAGACGGGTCTGGTTATCTTATCAAATTTATTCCTCGTGTTTTACATTTTGTCACTGCTCTAAAGCTAGTGGCCTAGCAAGATTTCCAGACCATGACAGAATAAAAATCCATGACCTAACCCAGCTATATAACAAAGCAGTATTTGGAGTATAAGAAGTATCATGAACTTTTGCTCCCCTTTTCCATTACCCCTGAAAAATAATCAGAAAACTCTCACAGGTAGGCTTTTGGAAGCAAACTAATCAAGCAATACAGCCTGGGCCTCAACCCAATTTCCTGCTCACTTACCATTTTCACAAACTAGATTATCCAATCAATCTATTCGACTCTCCTTTGTGAACCTACTTTTGCTTCACACTTTCTTGACCTAGTGACACAATTCTGACTGACAGCATCATTGATCCTTTCCATCAATGAACCTTTCCTTAGCTACTCTTTGATAACTTGAGCATCTACCTTTACCTAAATCAGTCCCCATTTATTAAACAAAATCAATGTCCTCTAGGAAAACTGAGTCCTTCTACTAGTTGAGTCCTTAATTGCCGCATTTAGTCTATTGCTCTGTTGAGAGGTTCCTGGGATCAGTGAAGTTATGTCACTCTTACCCCACTGCTGCTGCTAATTCCCTGAATCATATAATTCAAACACAGGATGCTTTTGCTCTTAAAAAGAATATTGATTTGCATTCTAGCTCATGGTAAGCAAAAGAAACAAATTAAAAATTTTTTATTTTCCAGCTTTCTTTAATCATTTATTACATTTTAATTATAAGAAACATGAATTTTATGAAACAATTACTTTTAAATCTAAGACTTCAGATTTATCTGCTTATTCATTTTTATGGCAAAGAAACGGTCGAGGAAGAATCATTTAGACTACAGCTTTACAGGAAAAGTTCTCAAATGCATTCTTCCAGAGCCATCTTGGAAACACTGGGAAAACAAATTTGCTTAGGCCCACAATGATACGATATTCATCTGCTCTCACTCTTACCAGTTTGTTAGCGTCATGGATATACTTTGAAATTTTATTAAACTTTAGGTTTCTACAGACCAATTATTTGGCTTCACACATTTAACAGTATTAAACGTCAGGTCCATCACTTAATCTGCCAAAACTTCACCTATAGGATTTTTGACTGCAATTTTCGTTTTTGTTCCTGTAGAATATTTTTTCAAGGAAAGCTGCCTAAATCTCAAATAAAAACGGAGTCAAAAGCTATTATAATCATACGTGAATAGCAATTGTATAATGAATACCAACATTCTGCTAGAAAACCATGATTTTCATCCCAACATAATTAAATCACCATCTTTCATCTGGAAAGAATGATGTTTACAATGTCCCCACGTGTATGTCAGAAAAGTGGAATGTTTCTACCTGTTCTTTGACCGAGGCGAGGATAGCAGAGGTGGTCTCTGTCTCTGAGCCATCCCCATTGGAGGTGGTGAGGCCAGGGCTCAAGGAGCTGGTCTTCTCCGAGGCTGATGGAGGCTGGTCTGGGACAGGCATAGCTCCTGCAATGCAAGAGGACACGCTCAGTGCCATTGGATATTGGCCCTGTAAACAGACGTAACTATCAGGCAGCTCTAAGAGGTACACTTTGGCAAGATGGAAAGTATGAACTACAGAGAAAGCACGTGACATAATTGTAGAAGGAGAAGCAAGCAAATAGACAGTCTCTCCTATATCCACCCCGACCAAATTCCAAAATACGCTCACAACTTTGTGTCTTGTCTTTGAGGTAAATGGAGGAAGAAATGATGAGATAGAAAAGGCAAGTAAGATGAGAAAAAACAGAGGGATAAAGAAGTAAAGATAAAAAGCTCGTCAAACTACCATTTTCTATCTGATTTAGATACATTTATTACTTGTGCACTGACATACTTTCACCTCAAAAAAAGAAAACCTAAAGATATTCTCCTCGATATGAAAATCACACAAAATAAGTGATCAATAATTTATAAGTAATTAAGAAACACCACAGTTGACATAAGAACCTCGGCTGCTATTGTGAAATATAGTAAATGGCTAGCCTACTCCACAAATATTTGCTGAGTTCTTAACTCTGAGACCAACAGCAGACAAGAGCTGCAAAGCTGGCGAGACTCATTGGCCACAGTTTATTGTCTGAGTTCACTGATGAAAGAAAGGAGAGACTCAGATAACATCAGCCCACTTCATAAAGGGACAGACATGTATGGGTTAAAAACAGGACTCTCAGAAGTTATTTTTTCCACTGTACTTCTCTTTCTCACACAAATAAATATGACTGAAGTATCTGTCACATGTATTACTTAGCAATGGTCATCAGCAGAGGAAGTAATAAGTAACTCAGGGCAATTTTTACCCAGGCACAACAAAAATCACTGTTCAAATAAAAGGCTGGCAGTAGATCAAGGTTATTTTCTTGCCTTAAGCTATTATATTACATGTCCTTCCAGGAACCATTGCTGTGTGAATGTTAAAAGGTATCTCCTATTATACTGTATCTGAGCATCCTGGGTTTCAAACTAAGCAACATAATTTTCTTCACAGCCCTTGTCCTATGTTATTAGCGGCATTTAGTTAATAATTTAGGGATATGCAAACCCCAAAGGGCTCCAGTATAGAATTTTCCTTTAAATATATGACAAAAACGTGGTAACCTAATGTTCTCATTGGACATTCCAATTTAGTTTTGACTTGTTTTTATTTTTTGAAGTTCCTTATAATATTACTAATGGGGATTAGAATATCATTGGAAAAATAAATCTGTTACAAACATAGAATATATGGGAGGATTTGGGCAAATGACATTAACAAGCAGAATGCAAGCAAAGGATAAGGATCAAGTGAAATATAATTTGGCCAAATGCAACCATGGCAAACAAGTGGAAAGTATATTAGGTGATGGATACCAACAGGAGGAAAGAAAGAGGTTTAGGTAATTATGATGCTGGGGGTGGGAAATTAAAAATAAAGTACTTTTGTGTGTTCAGTTTACTTTCATATGTGGTTTTCTAATTTGATCAAGCCTTATAATCACAAGGATGGACATAAACAGACCAGCAAATGTCATGCCTGGTAAAACAGCCTGAAAGGCATGTCCTTCTATTTAGGGGAAGTTTGGGAGATGGGAGAACAGGGCACTGGAAGAAAGAAAGAAGAAAGGAAAATGGCAGTTCTTGAAGAAAGAGTCACCTCTGGTCATTAGGGGAGCCCCCCCTTGACCGTGCATCTCCACCTACATCCATGGCAGGGGCCTCCAAAGGGCACTCTACGTAAGAACAGCCTTACGCTGAGAAAAAAGGGTTCTTACATACCTCAAATTATTATTTTAACTTCTGTGGTTTCTAAATTTTATTGGGCTGATTTGAATTCAAGCTCTGGGCCAGTATTATTATCAACACAATTTTTCAACAACGAAATTGTCTGAGGTTCCAAAGTTATTAAGTAACATAAGTGGACCTAGAACTCAAGTTTTCTCCCTTTTTTTCCCTATTTTAGTGGGCTTTGATGTTTCAGCCTATTTCCCATACCTTCTATTGCCTTCTAAATGCTGTCTACACACCAATTTCTATAAAATGTAACTCTTAAAAGTATGACAGTCACCTGTCTTCTTAAAATATGGGATTTAATAGGCAACAAATCAAAGTATATCCTTAGGCACTTGACAACTTTGACCCACAGAGTACAAGCAATGATTCGGTTTGTTTATATGCTCCCTCCTTCCCCCTGATCGCAATAACAGAAAGAGAAGTGAAATCTTTAAGGCTTTTCCCACCATAGAGGCACTGCTACCCAAGGCAACCTCTATGTCCTAGTGAAAATGACTTGGAATAATTTCCGTGGTTCGTAATTTTTAACATCCAGATTTAATTTAACCATTGGTCATCACTACGTATGGGTGGTAAAGACTGTCAGCCCTCCACTTCCAACCTTCTTAGCTTAGAGCTTACAGAAAAGAGGGAGTGCTGGGTAAATACTGACAGAACCAAGCCCTGGATTGCTAATAAGTATAAAAAGCCTTAAGCCTTCAGACTTTGCAGCCTACGGTTAAGTACTTCAGTCTTAAACAGAGCTAATCCATTAAATATTAGTAATTAATCTATTCTAACTCCAGGAAATCTGTAGAATGTAGAGAGACAAAAAGAAAAAAAAGAAAAAAAAGGAAAAGCAACCATTAGTAATTCTGCCATCCCAGATAAACATATTTACTTTGGTATTTTGGTATAGGTTTTTTCCTTTTTTTTTTTTTGATTTGACTTATTTTGCATAATGAACTTTACATAATGGAGTATTAATGTAATATTTTTGATTTTTAAAAAATTTTTCACTCAGCAACATTATCATGAACTAGTTCTTACATCAGCAAAAATTGTTATATAGTTTAATGATGTAATAAATATTTAGTATTCAATAATTGTATGCATCATAATTCACTTATTTTTTATCATTTTACCCATTTTTACATTTCTGACATTTTCGATAAATTCCCAAAAGTGTTACTTGATGGAATGAAGAATCTGCACGGATTCTGAGAGCCAACAGCAAATCAACATACCTGCCCACCAGCAGTGTCATGAGAATGTCTCCTCCCCAAAAGGATGACAACACTGGCCTTTATTACCCTGTCTTGCTTTCACCAACTTGATATAGAAAAACTTATCTCTTTGACTTTGTTTTTATTTTACCACGAATACAAGAAATATTTTCCCACAGATTTATTCCTCCTACATACAATACCCCTTCACACCCTTTACACGATTACTGTGTAAGAAGTCTTTCCATATATGTAGTCGAATGAGAATCTACAAACACCCAAATTGCATGTTAAACAGACTCATCATCAGCATGAGAAAAAGAGACAACATGAAGGAACCATAATGTCAGATTTTGGGTGGTTTATTCTCTAGCAGAATTTGCTACTCACATGTTCTAGGTCTAGAAAATACAAAACAACACGACTAGCCGCCCCTGGGCCCACGTTACACTGCTCTACACTCTCACATGCAGGAGCTGTGTTATGGGCAGAATTGTGTCACCTTCCCCTCCTTCACTGCCGCCCAAAAACCACAGATTGAAGCCCTAACTCCTACTGTGACTGTATTTGGAGATGGTGCCTTCAGGGAGGTCACTAACGTTATACGAGGTCATAAGGGTGGGGTGCTAATCTGAGAGGACTGGTGTCCTTATAAGAAGAGCAGTCCAGGGACCAGGAATCCGTGCTTCCACTGCAGGGGGCACGGGTTTGATCCCTGATTGGGGAACTAAGATCCTGCATGCCAAATAAATAAATAATGAGTAAATGGTAAATTAAAAAAAAAAAAGAGGAAGAGGAAGAGACACCAGAGCTTTTCTCTCCACCACGTGAGGACACGGAGAGAAAGTGACCACCAGGAAGGGGGTTCTCACCAGAAACCTCCGTGGCTATAGCACCTTGATCTTGGACTTCTGGCCTCCGGAGCCGTGGGGAAATAAATGTCTGCTGTTTAAGTCACCCAGTCTGTGATACCATGTCATGGCGGCCCAAACAGACTGATACAAACAGGGTTAGATCGTTCTCAGCTTCCTTTCCCTTAATTACCTCCGGGTGGGCACGGGAGGCCCGGGAATCGCGAGAGTAGCAGGGTGGTACTATTTAGTGCAGCCCTCTGCTAACACACTCATCCCAGATGAACTACAGGTGTCGAGATAAGGCACGGACTGCTTCAAATCAGCACACCTGGATAAACCAAAGCTTACAAAAAGATGTGTGCCCGTGCTGTGAAATAAGCCTGGAGAACAAAGCACTAACTTAAGAACATCCATAGTACGACCACTTTCGTAGACAATCTGATAAGAAACTCAGGAAGCTTGGTTAGGATGACAGTAATAGCAAAATCAGGTAGTTCCCGTATACAGAGACTCTTTTTCAACTTGAACTCTTATATGCATATGTAATAAGATTTTGTAAGGTCCAAATATATGTTCTAAACCTTTATTCTCCAAACATAGTCACTATGAATTTACACTAGGTAACATGTTAAAATCGCATCTGCGCTTAGAAAGGCTAAACTCTCTTGCTCTCAATTCAATGTTATATTTTATTGACCTCCAACACACAGAAGGAAAATAAATCCTTATTTTATTCTGTAATTCAAACCTGTTCCTTCTTTAGCCACTTCTGCCTAGCAACTGATGACTTTGACACCAAAATAAAGCCATCTTCAAAAAATAACTGATGAACCGTTGTGTCACACAATCATCTAATTCAGTGACAAACCCAGCATTCTTGTGCCAGCATTACTGGATCTCCTCCTCTCTGAGTCAGAAACAAGTTCCTTTCGCCATGATACGGTCTTTGTTCCTCTTGAGCTGCCCACCCCCAATCTGTAACCCACAACCTCTTATCCTTTCAGTTATACTCTGCTGTCATGGAGACCTGTTTTCTTTTTCCTCCTAGGTTAGCAAGTCCTACCTGCTTCAAATTCCAGAGTCTCCAAATTCCTTGCATACAGTGGGACTCACTAAGTATTTTTTTTTTACATTGATAACAAAATGTTACTTTATTTACACATATTGTTTTTTAAATACAAATGTCATATGTTTAATTCATTTTTTAACATCTTTATTGGAGTATAATTGCTTTACAATGGTGTGTTAGTTTCTGCTTTATAACAAAGTGAATCAGTTATACATATACATATGTCCCCATATCTCCTCCCTCTTGCATCTCCCTCCCTCCCACCCTCCCTATCCCATCCCTCTAGGTGGTCACAAACTACCTAGCTGATCTCCCTGTGCTATGCGGCTACTTCCCACTAGCTATCTATTTTACGTTTGGTAGTGTATATATGTCCATGCCACTCTCTCACTTTGTATTTCATTAGCTAGACTTGCACTGTCCAATACAGTAGCTCCTAGCAACATGGGGCTATTTAAATTTAAATAACATTTTAAAAAGCCAGTTTATGAGTTGCACTATTCACATTTCAAGTACTCAACCGCCACATGTGGCCAGTGGCTACTGCACTGAACAGTGAAAATACAGAAGAATTCCATTATTGGAGAAAGCTCCCTTGACGGCCTTGATCTATACCCAATTGACCCTATAGTCAATTCTCTCATGTAATCTTTCATCTTTGGCTTTAGTCATGGGCAGTAGAAGATGGAAGAAGTGGTCAGATTATAATTATATTTTGAAGTGAGAACTGCCAGGATCGTTGACAGACTGCATGTGGTACATAAGACAAAGAGAGAGGAGTACAGGTGATTCCGGGATTTGGTCTGAGTGGCCACCAGCCAAGGTGTCCACACTGCAGTTGGAACAGATTTGGGGCGGAGGAAGGTGACCTGGCCTGAAAAATTACAACCTCAAATACATATACCTGTGAGTCTTCTTTGCTGCTGACATCTGGACAGCACACAGCAGCTCTAGCCAGAAACCACACTCTTATGTGAATGAGGGAATGTAAAGATTGATGATTTCCAAATACTGCTTTTTTCCCCTTCAGCCAGGTCCCTTTTCACTTTTTACTTTACAGTTGCTAGAAACTTCTAGAACTTTTCTCTTCTTCCCTCACCTTTAGACTATGGCTTCAAGACTCTCTGCTATTAACTTTCTTGACTTCTTGCCCTCACACCAAACCAGCAAGCAAAACTCATGTTGCCACACCTAGCCTTACTCCCTTCTCATGAGTCCCACCCTCTTCAAGACAGTCCCCCTTCTATGTTCTAAAACACAAAAATATTAGCAAATGCTGACTTTTAGCTTTACCCTCAACATTAGGCATCACTTTCATAACTGGCCATCACCTTCCACCCAAGTAGATAATGAAACTGGCCATTAGAATATTCCAAATATTATCATTTATATATGTATCTATATATAATACATATGCAATTTAATATTTTAAAACTGAACGTAATTAACATGTTGATCTTATAACCTTCCACTCCACAGGCAACATTTAAAAGACTATGATTATGTGAAATGGAAGAATAAGCCTAAACATCCCATTAACATTAGGGTACAGGGAATGTGTGAATTAGTATGAACTAATGACCTGAACAACACTATGGAACACCTCATTTGTGTAACCACTCTGGTCACCAAAATTGCAATTCTGTATCTGTAACTAGCATGTCACTACCAAGAGAAGTAGGCATAGCATCATTCTCTCTCAGATGCACGCTACACACATAAAGATATACCCATCCTTGCTCCTTCCTTTTAAAGAAAACTGTAAAATTTCAGCTTCTTCTAATAACATAAACAATATCATAATTAAAATTTGTCAAAACTCAATACAATTAGGGCAGAAACTCAACCTGTCTTGGTCGATGTTAAATTTCCCACATCTAGCTCAGCATCTAGTGTATAGCAGCCAGTTAATAAATATTTGCTGAGTTAATGCATGAACTATTACTATAAAATCAGTAGTGGTTGCTCACTAGAGCACGTAATATAAGTAAAACGGGCTTTGCATTAAGAACGTTTCTCTAAATGATATTTGAAATGACATCTTTTTATTTCGACTCAAGAAAGCTGCTCTTCCCAAATCCTAGAACGAGTGTAAGGCTTTTGCCTTAGTGCACTACCCTGGGCTGTTGGTTCTAAGACAAGGACCACCCATCGAGCACACTCTGGGGCTTCTAGGACTTGATACTTGCAACCCGCAACTTGCAAACAGAATCTGGCAAAAGTTATGGAGAGCACCACGCAAGGATGGGAAGAAGCACTGAGCCATATTCAGAACATGCAACTACAGGGGCACCAGCAGGCAAAGCCAGGAGGTGGAGAAATGTCCGATTCTACCTGATAAGTTGGGGATAAGGTGTGAGATAGCCATGGAGTCAGAGACACAAGGTCATTGGTTGCTGTGGTGGAAGATGTATGATGGCAGCGTGGAGAGCTGTTGAGTTCTGAATGCTGAGTCCATGTGTCAAACATGACAGGACTCTTTTACCTGTATTCAGAAAAGAGGGAACAGTAGGAGGCTGAGCCTAACACGGAAGGTCAGGAAATCCATTATGAGTCACCGCGTGCTCTATTAACTGTTGAGGAAAATGGGACCAACCGAAATATCACCACAGACTTAAGGCCCACCTGTATGATTATTCTTAAGGACCTGAATTATGTCTGAAGGTAAAAAAGAAAGCTTCTGTGGAGACCACGGGGCAAGGTGGCATAGCAGTGCTCAGGCCTGGGGGAGGCACACACACAGGAAAGTTCTAGCAAAATGAAGTTGGTGAGGACAGGAGAGGGTCTTCTCTTGGCTCTTTTCTCTCAGTAACTCACAGTCTTGTCTTCTAAAGCATCATCTCAGGCATCTTCATCTAGTCTTAACAAACACTCTATCAACACTTAATACCTTAAAAAAGTATTGAAAAGGTTGTACTCGTGACCAAGGAGTCAGCAGATGAGGGTGAGTCCTTGGCCCTCCTGAGCCCTGCCCCAGCCAAGCTTGTGACCTGAGATGCCAAAGTCCACACAGGTAAAGCAAGGGGCAGGTACCTCAACCTCCTACACGTGTGTCTCCCGACAGGTAAGATTGTTTAGTGACATCTGGCAGATTCCTCAACTGCAAGCAGGGTCCCCTCAGAACCCAATGAGTAAGAGAAAAAGCTGAAGGAAGGTTGGGGTTTGACTAGTGGACATTGGAAAGGCCAGGGGTTCCTGGCAGAGAGGAAAGGACCAGAATAAATCTATAATGTGAGATAAGATGAGCAGGAAGGGTAAACACCTGGGCTGGGATTCAGGCAGTATCGGGGTGAGCCTGGAAACACAGAGAGGGGGGTAATTGGGGGTTGCTGCTGGGCTGGAGGGAGATTCTTGATTGTTAGAAGTTTGGCTATGACCTGGAATTTGATGGAGATCATGAACTTAAACTTGGTAATTTTAAAAAACAAATGATTTGTCGCATCTATTACATTCACAAGTGACTTGAGACATTTTCTACAACTGTTGGTGGAATCCCGGTGGGCCAGTACACCAAGACTGACAACCTTTGTTTTACACGTGAGTTTCCAAAGGCTTCACATGGTCCATTTCTTCTCACTGAACACCATCCACACCTCTCTTGGGTAAAGCCATGCACACCTGACATTGGGTATGCAAATAATGACTCAGATGTTTTCTCCCGCGAGTTCACACCTAATATCCAAATATCTCACTACCTATTACAAATGTTTCCCTGAAAACCCCACCAATGCACCAAATTTGGCGTGACTTCTCATCTCTCGCCTGGACAGCCACAAAAACTGTCCAAATTGTCTGGCTTGCCTGCAATAAATAGTGCCTCGCCCAATCAAACTCCTGCACTATTTATTGGGAGAGTCAACTTTCTTACCATCAATCTGATTATGACACACCTTTTTTCTAAATTGAGTTGAATGGATCCCAACACCTAGGACAGAGGTTTCCAACACCTACAGAGACAGGAAATGTATGTTATATCATGACTCCCACATCTTAACTGAAACAAAATTTCAGGAAATATAAAACCTTAAAACATGGGATGCACCATATTTCTATTCTATTTTATTCCATTTCATTTAAAAATCCTAATGGTCACCCACTAAACTGATGGCTACAAGAGAGTTTGGAGACCAGTGACCTGGAGGATGGAGTGAAATCTCCTCTGCCTGACGTAGGAGGCTGTTGTTGCTCCGGCCAGCGTTCACATCTCCATTCTCAAGCCCGGCTGCTTCTCCCCTCACACCTTATACCACAGATACCCTGAGCTTCTTATAGTTCCAAATACGTCTTATCCAATCAAACTCTGCACACGCAGATTTCTCTCCCTGCATGTTTTTATCACCTCCAAGATTTTGTTTGGCTATTAAACTCTCTTCCTCCTTCATAATTTCCCACAAGCATTTCTTGCTCTCCACAGCCTTTCTGAACCACTCCACAATCTGAACCACTTCCTCCTGACTGCTACTTGTATAACTAGAACCTCCCTCAAGCAGTGCCTTTATCACAACGAGCTGTCATGATCTTACCTCTTCTGGGATTTTTTAAAACTTCGAATGTCTTTAAAATTGGGATGCTTCTTTACGTGACTGTTGGCACCCTTTTCCTTTAAGTCGTTTGGGATGGATTTTGTGTCACTTGCCACTAAAAGTTATTAAATCAATGATACACTTCTCAGCATCTCAGATTTATGGAAATACCCTTTATTTTACATTATATATCTCCTAATTAGGTCATGAATTCTTTGAGCACAGAAACTGTCTTATTCATTTTAACAACCTCAGTACCTAGAATAGTTCCCAGTAAAGAGTTGGCATCATTTAATGCTTAGTGAATAAGTTATAATGAAAGAATATTTATAATGCATCATCAGCCCTATTTAAAATTGTCAGGGAATTTTACTCTTACAACAGTGATTGGTACATAAATGTCCTATAAATCTTCCTGGGTTTATAAAATAAAAATATTCAAATTACTGAGCGTGGGTAATATATAATATTAAAGTAGCCAAACCATATCTAGTTCTCCTAATCATACCTGTGTCTACATTTACAGTGGGAATATATCTGGATGAAATTAATTATTTCAATTTTAATTATTATAAAAACAGTATAAAATTTTAGGGCTCCTCTTTACGAAAAAACAGATAGTGACCCTACTTCTAGAATCAATAACCATCCTAGCTCTCCCAGACACCACAAATATGTGTTAACAGTTGATTCCATGGGTTTACTAGGCTACAGAGACATTTCTCTTTGTGCCAGAGAAAGAAAGTCTGAGATTCTGCAAGAATAGATCCATCACAGTAATAGCAAGTTCAACAGAAATTGAAATAGGTAAAATATTTTAGATTTTGACTCCCCCTTAATAGGAGGGGAAGTTTTAATATATTCTATAATAAAGAGGCTCAGTGGTAGAGCGACTATTCTTTTGGCTGAAATTTCACAGTATGCTGAGCGCAGCTCCTAATCCAGTGCTCGTCCCACATCACACACAGTGACTTTCCAGAAAATACTGTCGTTGCCAAATGTCCCAGGCACTGGGGTTCCCCTTAGCACAGCTTCTGAAGACTTACCATCCATCTCCTACATCGTTTCTGTGCAAGAGGCTGAACAACGTCTAAGCTTATAAGCAAAGACAACCTGGCTTCCCAAATATTCTCGTTAATAATATTTTACACAAACATGCAGTTTTCCATTTTATATTTCTTTGCTTAATCATAGATTCACAAGATGAAGTCTGGCCCAAAAAAAAAAAAAATCATACTCTAAAGCCAGTGCACAACAATTTACTGTGAAGTACCAACTCTGACTGTCACAATCTATTAAACAAGTCCCCAAATACCACCCACACGCTGGCTTGCAACGTGGTCTCACTTCATAGTACTTGAAAGTGTCTACTCAAATTATGGCAATTTGCCCTTCACATTGATTCCAAATACGTATCTGCCACTTCACAATTTCTCAAGATACTGGAGCTCAACCACGCATTTTTTTTTCCGGAATTACTATCAATGGGCATTCAAGGACAAAATCTCACACCGTAAATAGATATCTGTCCTCCTTAGCCGATATAGTTAACCCACTGCAGCAGGGAAACTGTCAATCAGTATTTTATATTTAACTATAGAACACAGCGTTTCAGCTACTCCTATACAACTTTAGGTGTTAGCACAGACTTGGAAATTTTAAAAATAAATCTCTCTACTGTCCTTAAAAGAACAAAAATAAAACAAAACCTAAATACAGTCATGATCATTTCTGAAAGTTGCCAAGATATGTTGACATTTTTTACCTACAGACAGAAATTTTAAGTGACATTATTAGCTTATTACAGCACACAACCTCGAGAAAAAAAAGTAAAGCTTTGCTTAGAGAATTAAATCTAAATTAGATGTGTACAAGAGGTTTTTATTGTACTTGTGAAGGTTATACAGTAAAGAACCTTTCTTATTTTTGTATTTATATTCATTAAATATTACATATCAGGGGTTTCAATATCTTTGGTATGGGATCAATCAATATTTTAAATGGATGAACGATTGGATATATGAAGAGGAGATTACCAATCCCCAGCCCTACTTCTGCCAATTTGTTTTCTGTTTTCTAGGCTCTGTTTCTATGAGATCAGTTTTTTTAGATCCACATATAAGTGATATCCTACAGCATTTGTTTTTCTCTGTCTGACATCTCACTTAGCATTATGCCTTCCAGGTTCATTCATGTTGTTGTGATGGCAGGACTTCCTTCTTTCTCACGGCTGAATAATATTCTATTGTACATATGTACCACATCTTCTCTATCTATTCATCCACGGATGGGCACAGGTTGTTTCCGTATCTTGGCTACTGTGAATAATGCTGCAATGAACATGGGAGAGCAGATATTTCTTCGATATCCTGTTTGCTTTTCCTGATATATACCCAGAAGTCGGATTGCTGGATCATAAAGTAGTTCTAGAGTTTTAATTTTGTGACGAACCTCCACACCGTTTTCCATAATGGCTGCACCAAACTACATTTGCACAAACAGTGCCCAAGGGTTCCCTTTTCCCAACATCCTCCGCAGCACTGACTATCTCTTCTCTTTTTGATGATAGCCATTCTGACAGGGGTGCGATGTTACCTTGTGGATTTGATTTGTGTTTCCCAGATGACTAGTGATGTTTCGTGCCTTTTCATGTACCTGCTGGCTATTTATATATCTTCTCTGGAAAAAAGTGTCTATTCAGCGCCTCTTCCCATAAAATTATATTTTAAATTGTAGAATAAATACAGCAAACAAAAAGCTGATTCCAACCACAGAGAAACCTGAGTCATCTTTCACTCTGTGACTTTTCAAGTGGGTGTTATTATGTTTCTCTTATAGCACTTTATCCACCGTACTGAGATTACAGATAAAAATTCTGACCCTCACAGCAAACGTAAAAAGTAGTTACTAATAACTTCATTTCACGAGTGTAGAACAATGAGACTCAGAAAAAATAAATAGCAAGTCCAGTCTCAGAGGTAAGAAGTCAACAGGGATCGAGGATTTTAACTCAAATACCTGATATCTTGTCATATCCTTTTGATTAGACCTCAGGATTCTCAATGTTTGAATGTAATAGTTCTTTTACATTAAAAATCTGACTACCAAACAATACTCATCAGTTACAGGGAAGATTTATTTTTTTTTTAATTTTAGATAAATCCTTAGGTTTTTGTCACTAAGGTACCAACTACTCTTGAGATCTTGAAAATAGAATGTCACCTTTTTAAGTCACCATTATGTCAACACCTTTTTAATATGTTATGAAGTCCATCATGCGCTAAAAGACTCAACTTGTTCAAATCTCCAAGGGAAAATTTCAGCAAAGCTGTTTGAAAAATTTTCTCTATATGTTCTGTGATTGTACGCAATCACATCATATTTTAAATCTCAGATATGAGTAAATAGGATTGGTATGATGATGTCATATTCCTGATTTAAAACTGATATTTAACATTTAAAAATACATCTGTATCATTTTTCGAGTATACTTTTAAAAATGATTTCTTTCACAATTAGTTCCTTCTATGTATGGGGAAAAGTCTCTTTCTAGCATTAGGTTTCCCACTTTCTACTTCTTCTTTCTCCTTTTCCTAAATATTTACAATATCTCCCAAGGTCAGTAGTTCCCACTCTCTAGTACACAAATTATTCCTGAATAAAATGCCAAACATTTTGATATTTAGTTGTTATAAAATTAGTCAATTAAAAAAATTAGTCAATTATAAGAGTTCAAATATAGACAAATTTAAAGAAAATGAGCATAACCCTTATAAAATGAAATTGTGGTTTTATGTCCAGAGAGAAAAATAAAATTTTTGCCACTTAGGTAGGAATTTTGTACTTTTTATGGGGTAATATTTCGGTGTTTGTATTGGTCTTTCTGGAGGGAGAGGTCCAAGAGTAAACTTGATTACAATCTTTTATATCTTTCTATTGTTGACAAACTTTCACTATCTCCAAAAGATAACTGATAGATGAAATTTCAATCAAAGATGATGTTATTTTTTAAAGGGTGAAAAAAGTTTTTAAGTTCTAGCTAATGTGAAAACCTTATTAAACTGTAGGGGTTATTAAAAGCATAGTAACAAGTACTGGAAATTGAATTTTTTGTATCCAAATGTCCAAGAGACTTAAAAAAATAAAATCTACCTAAAGATAAATCAACATGGTATTTATTTAAAAATCTCAATTATGTAAACACCGTAGGTATATAGAATTTGGTTAGAAAAACCATAAATATTTAACTACAAAAATTTTCTCTTATATTTATCTTCCCTACAATAAAGTTTCCTATCAATTACTTTCTGTGTCTTAGATGAAAAAGCAATAAAAAATGCATATCAGTGTCATACCCAACCTGGCAGGTATACAAAAGAATATTATCTATAAGTGGATGGTTGTACAAATGAGGAAATAGCTATGAAGTTATATTTAAAATTTTAAGTTACAATTGAATAAATATGTTTTACAAGACAATATCATAAGCATACTAATGCATACTTACTGTGTACTAGGCACTCTCCTGAGCTCTTCACCAGTATGATGAATTACTACAACAACCCTATGCTGCACTTCTATTACTATCCCCAACTCCCGGATGGTGAAACTGAGGGAGGTTAACCTCCCTAAGTTACCAAGGGAGGAGCTACTGTTTAAAGCTACACAGCCTGTGGTTCTCAATCACAATACTGTCCTACAAATCTATAAGATGCCTCAATGCTGGTACCAATTTAAAAAGCAGTTCATTAATTTAAAAATAACTCACTGACCACAAAGTGTGCCAGGCCCACTACTAGGCATCGAGTAGTGGATGCAAAAAACAAATAGGAAATGGTCTCTTCCCACCTTGGAGGTGCCCCAGAGAAAAATGGTGAATGCAGAGATTGGATCTAAAGTGTGGATCTTTGTTCTAAAGAGGAAAAGTTTACAAGTCAGAATGCCTTCAGAGTGCTTATTATTTTAGTGTCCCAGTGCCTAGCACAATGAGCAGTACATATTCTAGAAGCTCTTTTAACTGGCTCCATTCTAAACCCTCGCTGACCGACCCCTTCCGCACTTGTGGTCGGCTCTCCACTCCAAAGCAGGCTGGGCCTTCCCTGCCCTCAGCGGTTAAGGGGTAGTTTACCAGCAGCTAGCTGTGTTGCTTCCAAATCCATTCATTCCAGTTTAACTTGTGATTCTATTATTTAACTAAACACGTAAACCAGTGAGATACAACTGCATAAAAGGTTGTTGTTATTACTATTTTTTTAATGCTTTGGTGAAACTCCTTTAAGAAAATCCATTTTAAAATGCCGTGGATTTATAGATGGGATGATTGTAAATGGCTAGGGAACAATTATACACATCTAGAAGGATTTTTCCTTCAAAATACTCCAAAAGTGTCTTGATTTCTTACTTTAGATAAATGGAAACTGGACATCGTAGAGGATGCAATGAGGGGAGACTAGGGTGAGGAAGGGTTTGCAAGAATGTTCGTTTGGAACCTTTATGAGCAGGCCCATAGTTAAGTAAATGGACCAGGTCCTATAAGATCAGTGAACACAGGTATAAATATGTCAAAATCAAATGAATATATCTTTTATGTATTTTTTAATGACTCTCTAATTTTAAATGACTTCTCTTTACTGACTTGTCCCAATCCCTTAGTTAAGAGTTTTTCTTACCAACCAGTGGCTCAATACTGCTTTGTTGAATGAATTAATGAATAACGTAGCAAGTGAATTGATAATGTTTAACTTATTCGTCTGTATGTGATTATTTAGTTGGTCTTTTCATTGTATGAGCATTTGTTTTGCCTGGAATCATTTACTTACTAGATCAATTAGTCATTTATTAACTTAATTAAGAAACAAGTGGCTATCGGTACTTGTTGATGTCAATAATTCCACCAAAGAAAATGATGCCGGGTTTTGAAAGAACCTTTTGTTTTGCATGGATTCTGCCTCTGTTCCCCTGTGACTTTTTGTCTGTACGTGGCAGCCACATGAGGCAATGCCATCTGATAGACTGCTTTTATGAAACAGTAATTACTCTGAGAACGATGCTAAATTTAAATTGTACAAGTGACTGAATTTCAATTTAGAATAACAAATCAACCCATCACCCTATCGGAAAAATCATTATCTAATTTCTGTGTACCACACATATAATTTGTGCAATTGAGAAAAAAACACCCTCAACTGTTTTTTTTTTTTAAATCTCTCTGAACTTTGAACACAGGATTAAAGTTCCAGTGATAGGTTGAACGAATTGAACAAAATAGGGTGAAGAACATTAATCAGAAATTAATTTACAGATTTTATTTTCAAGATCATTTATAACTGGTCATGATTTAGTCACTGTATAAGTACCTAGAGAAAACTGAATAATAATGCATTGAATTTTAATTTTATATATTCAAGTTGTTACAGTTACTACATAAGGATTTAGGAGTGAACAACCTCAGAACAGATGATAAACAGAGTCTGAATATAAGAAATGCTGCCATGGTGGCAGAAGACCTCACTCAGCTGCCATTAACCATGAATAGGCTCTAAAACCAATGTCTCCAACATACAGGATTTTATACCAAAAGAATGTGTAGCTTGTGATGGTCACCAAGACAACTTCCAATTTAAAATTCAAATTGACCACATTAGCTAACATGTTAGGCAAATTTGGAAACTGGACTCTCTCATGTTGAGAAGAATATGGGACTTGAAAAATCAAGGGACTGAATCACATCATGTAGAGTAAGTGTTATTGGTCAAATTAGTAAGAGGAAAACCTATGTTATTCCCATACATACGTGACTTCTAATATATTTAGGTTTTAGATATGGGGAAGATAAATTTCACCTTTAAATATGAAAAATATAGCAAAGTGATTCAGTTATACATATACATATATCTATTCTTTTTCAGATTCACCTGAAACTAACATTGTAAATCAACTATACTCCAATATAAAGTAATAATTTAAATATGAAAAATACATTTGTTGTTGATATAACTAGGTGAAACCTCAATTTCACTTCATCAATCCTGGAGTCCCCTACAGTACTGACATCTAATGCATAAGTTTCTTCTTGTTACACAGCAAAAAGTACAGAAGCACACGAGCAGCCCTAGAGCAAGCAGCCTGGGCCAGTAAGGACTCTTTGCAGATATATTTTATAAATGGGAGGGTAATGAGGCACAAAGGAACTATGTAATATTTTCAAGGTCAAACCCTGAGTCTTTAATAGAGCAGAGAATAAAACCATACGTTTCGTCTGTTAGATATATACACTGTAATGTCTAGAGCAAGCTTCCAATCTTGTACTCTTGCACAATGAACCAAAAGGAAGAGCTGGCACTGGACAACCCTCTTATGGGTAACATGAAACACGTGGGTATCCAAGAAACGAAATGACCCGAAAAAGAATTACTTCAAAAAGTAAATGAAAGATGAAATAAAGGAGCACTACAATTTCCAAATGAGAGCTTGCTTTAAGATAAATGACAGTGTTCAATCGTATTTCTCCTTTGCTTGTTTTTATTCATGTGCTTTGCAGTGACCTTGTGAGTTTAGTCTAGGGCATCATGAATTACGAGTTTAACTGTCTTCGAATGGCCAGGAGCAACTCCTTACAGGAAGTAAGTACATCTTCTATAGGGGCCAGCCAACCGCAAACACTGGCCTGTGTCCTCTTTTCTACTGCGTATCTGCAAGTTTGATTCTGCAATCACACATTTAACTTGGCAAAAGAAAGAGAATTCATGAATTGAATCCTGCCTGGACAACTATTCTTAATCTAGGGCACAGAATCTCTTTCCACTTGCTTTCAGTAAGGCTCATAAAAGGCAACAGAAATGGTAGAAACACACCTTTACTCAGAGCTATTACAATCTGCCCGGTTACCCAGGCCAATGCAATCCTCTGAAAACATGCAAATTGATAACAAAGCCTTTAGGCCATTTCACTGTAGGATGGGAACCCTCTCTGTAGCAGTCATTTAGTGTCTCACCTGCCTATGGTTCAACTGACCAAGGCAATACTTTTGTAGAAGAAATGCTGACTTGGCTTTAATTGTCTGCCAGACTTGGCCAGTTGGCATTACAAGAGCTTTCAGTGGAAGAAAGAGAATGACTTACATGAATGCTATTTTAAACATTTCATATTGTCAAATTTACTCACCTAATTTCAGATACCTTCACTGCAAGGAGAAACATCTTTAGAATGCACTTTTTAGTGCTAAAAATGGAACTTCAACATGTGCAGGGGAAGTCTGTTGGTTTTGTCTGATCTGTAGCCCTCCTCCCTGCTTTTGCTGGTTGAACCTTGAGTTTTTCCCTGGGGGAGTTATTCATTTACAATGCATGAAGTTTCTAGTGCTCACAATCAAGGGTGCCCATCTGTGGTAGGCAGAACAATGGCCCCCAAAGATGTTCATGTTCCAACCCCCAGAACTTGCAACTATGTCATGTTACATGGCAAGGGGGGATGAGTGCAGATGGAAGTAACATTGCTAATTAGCTGCCCTCCATTGAGATGATGATCCTGGATTATCTGGGTGGGCCCAGTGTAATCACAAGGATCCCAACTAGTGGAGAGGGAGTCAGGAAGGTTAGAGTCAGGGGAGACAGGACAATGGAATAAGATGGAGGGATGTGATTGCTGGCTTTGAAGATGGAAGATGACCACGGGCCTAGGAATGTAGGCAGCCTCTCGAAGTCGGAAAAGGCAGGAAATAGGTCCTCCTCTAGAGCCTCCAGAAGCAATGCAGCCCTTCTAACACCTTGACTTTAGCCTAGCGAGAATTATTTCAGGTCCCTGACCTCCAGAATTAGAAAACAATAAATCTGTGTTGTTTTAAGCCACTGAATTGGTGATGATTTGTTACAGCAGCCATAGGAAACTAATACAGCATGCTTTCCTGGCCAATTGTAGGCATGTCTCTAATCCAGTGAGCTCCTCTTAGGCTCTGAGCCTTAAGGAGAGCAACACAAAGACAAAAAATAGTTGAATTTGATTCTGCCGATGGGGACACCCTGAAGTCATCTGCTAGTCCCTGCTGCCTATACCTCTGCAGTTTTCCTGGGTCCTGCCCTTCCTAAACCCTAGCTTTTGGACATGTCCTTTTCTTTTATGAGCATCTCATATTGTTCCAACAAATAATTTTTCCCCCTTGAGCAAATCAGTGGTTCTTTGATTTGTAACCAACCAACGACCCTAACTGATACACTTCACTCAATCCAGCTACCTAACCTGGTTGCAGTAATACCACTGGTCCCTTGTGCTATTAAAATTGTATTTCCCAAGGGCCAGACACTGTGCTAGACACAGAGAGTCAAGACATTAAGAGGAAAAGCTGTTTCTACTACAAAGGGCTTACAATTTAATAGCCAATCTTGCACATCCAATTCGCAGGAATAAGTTATATTCATACCAAGAAAAATATGTCTAGATGAAAAGCAAAGAACATCGTCTAACTGGCACAAACTCAGACTGCAAATGTGTCAAGATTCTGTTGGCCATGGACGCATAATATGCACCGTGCATACTGTAATATCTGTCTTCAAGAAGGGAGTCACTAAATCTCTCTTCAGGTAGGGCTCTTCCTTCCTTCCTTCCTTCCCTCCCTGCTTCCTTTCTTCCTTCTTCCTTCCTTCAGTCTGCTCAGACAGCAGGTGTTCATGAAGCCCCTATTTAATGCATTGAGCTCAGGGAACAGCAGGCAGAGAAATGAAGTCAAAGGATCTTGCAGTTCTGTGGTCCTGAGTGGGAAGCAGATGAATAAAGAGACAGCTGCTGCAGTGAGACAAATGTTCTGACGGAGCCAGGCAGGCACGGAAAGGTCAGGAGTACCCCTGAGGAGAGCATGCTGAGCTGAGTCCTGAGGGACAGGCAGAAGTCGGTCAGCAGGGGAGTTTCAGTAACCGGGAGTATGCGTGCTGGCCTGAGGCAGTGATATATAGAGCAAGTCTCCAGGCTGCCAAATGGATCAGAAAAGTGGAGTGAAGGCCCAGAGAAAAGACTCTTAGAAGATGTAACAAGAAAGAAAGGAAGATCCAGGCCAGAAAGGTCTGGTGTCCACTCTTTTGAACTTGCACTCTTTAGATATTTTGAAGAACCTGGCCATGAATTAAGAGATTTCATCCATGAATGGATAAAGAAGATGTGGTACGTATATACAATGGAATACTACTCAGCCATAAAAAAGAATGAAATAATGCCATTTCCAGCAACATGGATGGACCTAGAGATTACCATACTAAGTGAACCAAGTCAGAAAGAGAAAGACAAATATCACATGATATATCACTTATATGTGGAATCTAAAATATGACACAAATGAACTTATCTATGAAACAGCAACAGACTCACAGACATAGAGAACAGACCTGTGGTTGCCAAGGGGGAGGGGGTGAGGGAGGGGTAGATTGGGAGTTTGGGGTTAGCAGAGGCAAACCATTATAGAACGGATAAACAACAAGGTCCTACTGTATAACACAGGGAACTATATTCAATATCCTGTGATAAACCATAATGGAAAAGAATATGAAAAAAAAAATATATATATAACTGAATCACTTTGCTGTACACCAGAAACTAACACAAGATTGTAAATCAACTATAATTCAATAAAACAAATTTTAAAACATAAAAATGTTTTTAAAAATGAGATTTCATCCATGGGCTAGTGACCTTTGAGATAATATTTTGAAAATTTTATTCTAAATCCAGCCTGAAAATTATTTTGAAAAAAGGTGTAGTAGTTGTGGGAGAGTTTAGTTATAAGACTCTTGGAGTCATCTATGTGTATAATGGGCTCAAATAAGAAGGTGGAGAGAAGGGCAAAGACAGGAGATGCCAGGAATCAATATCAAGAAGCCCATCTGAGGGGCTTCCGTGGTGGCACAGTGGTTGAGAGTCCGCCTGCCGATGCAGGGGACGCAGGTTCGTGCCCCGGTCCGGGAAGATCCCACATACCGTGGAGCGGCTGGGCCCGTGAGCCATGGCCGCTGAGCCTGCGCGTCCGGAGCCTGTGCTCCGCAACGGGAGAGGCCACAACAGTGAGAGGCCCGCGTACCACAAAAAAACAAAAAAAAAAGCAGCCCATTTGATGGACGTGGGTGTTTCAAAATGACTCAAAACTACTTAGGGTTAGATCATGATTTTTCAATAACAGGTAATTTATCAGTAATGAGTTATTAAATATTTCAATTAAAAACAATTATTGAGATAGTAAAATGTTATGTGTTTATTGCATCAGAACAGATCCATTATACACTGTGGACTTTTCATGGTTTCTGAATAACTAGAGTCATCATAGAGATAGAACACAAAGACTTGGATTTTCTAAAATATCTTCCATGAAGCCAGTACTATAATATTCAATTTGGGGAAATCCTGTGGTATTTATAACAGGTATTTTAGCTATTTCACTCCTCTAATGAGAACTCAAGTTATACATTTTTATTTTTTTATTAAATTTACATTAAATAATTAGATCACATTCTAGCAATAAATCATTAACATATACTTGTGCAGTCAACGTGTCATTGGCTGGCTGAGTGAATGCACATCCCATGTGGAGAATTTGGAAAACACTACATCGAGATAATGCAAGTTACAATGATATTAGTGCTGGTGACTTGGATCCATTTGATGTTCAGAATGGTTAGCCTGGGGGACACTTAATTGACCCTCAGTTCAGACCAGGGTGGTGTTGGAAGCCCCACGCTATCCATGAAGGGAAGCTGTTTAGTCCTGTCACCCATGAACTGATGTGCTGTAACTTCTCTTTCTCATCTCTCCTTGCTCTTAAATTTTAAAGCAGAGTTAACATAAAATCTCAAACCTACCCTGTATTTTAGGGCAACGACTGTGAGTCAGAAGTATTCACAGTAATACACCCTAAAGGTGAGGGGCACCGAGGACTGGCTGATCTCTGTAACACGCAGCTGTGGCCAGGAGTGTGGCGTTTCACTGTGAGCCTAACTCAGCCCCAGGGCTCCACCACCACACAACTCTGGGGGGTTCCATCCACATTGTCATCTGGGTACTCGTTACTCCATGTGGTCAGTACACCAGCAGCATTGGCTTTCACCTGGCAGCTGAACGGAATGAGCATTGTAACAAGATCGTAAGCACATGTGAGAGGCAGAGGTATAGATGGATAACATCTCCTAGAGTTGTGCAGTGTACAACCTGTGCAGCTGTACGTGGTGGCCCGAACACCACCACCACTTCAATACTGCTTTGATGGCAGGAAAACCATTGCCTACACAATGTCCGTCGATGACTAAGGTGTGAGTGTGTGTGTGCTGTGTCTCTATCCCTGTCTGTTCATATACATCCACTGAATTTCTACGATTCCACTTCCAGAAATTCAGGGTGCGAGCCTGAGCACCTCTGTCTCTAAGACAAAAGACCACCGGGTACATGCTACGCTCAAGAGATGATTTAGAAGGAGCCACTAACAAGAATGATATCCCTCTGCAGAGTGAGTCCGATGAACGCCCATTTTTGTCTTACTGTCTTTTGGTAAACTTCCAGAGTGTTTTTAGCCTCTCTTTTAGTATACTGAAAATAGATTCCTAGAGAATGTATATCACGGCCGACTGCCATAAGGCACAATTCTCCCTGAGTCTGCGCTGGTTTCCCACTGACCGGGTACTGATGTCCACTTTCAAAGGAGGGCCGAAGGTGGCGTGAAGCAAACTTGTTATTTGATGACCACCTGACAAACAGCACTGCACATTCTGTCCACAGAATCTTTGTTGCTACACCCCCGGCTACTTCATTGTACATTCTTTGGATAATATTTATCAAATTAAGTGAAAACAAAAATATATAACACATGCAAATAATATGCATAATAACCCATAGTTTTATTGGTCAACTAGGAGAGTATTCCAATAATGTCTGACCAAATTCTTAAAATATAAAAATTCTAGGTTGCATTTACAGACTCCTGCTCTTCTATTAATAACCCAAAATGGGGGTTGACATGCCTTGTCATTCCAAATGCTTTGGTCTAATTACAGTATTAGGGATGAAAAAACTCTTATATGAAGCTTCACAAAACTAAATGAACCCCGTTTTCTGTCGTCCCTCAATTAGTCTATTGCCTTTCTAACAACCACTGCAGTACATTACGGACATGTTATACTAAATCGTGGGCAGTGAGGGTCACCTAGAACCCAAAGAGCCTCCTTCCAATCCGGATGTTAGTAAAGGGCCAAAGTATCTGGGACCCTAAGAATTTACCAAGTTCGTATAACCAGTGAGGGACTAAGCTAGACCCAGAACCCAGGTTGTCTGACTGGGCATTCGGTGTTCTCAGCAGCACGCCATCCTGCATCGTGCAAACAAATACTATTGTCTCGAGCTGACTGACAAAAACTACCTGTAGTCACTTCTGAGGACAAAGCAGTACCAGAGGTGAATCACTGAGATGCTCCCAAGAGAAACAGACTGCCACTAAGGACCCAGATTCCCCATGTCTTCAGGATCCTGGGATCTTTCTCTGCCTTTCAGACATTTGGAGAATTCAGTGATGGAAAGTTTCAGTGGAGTTTTTCTGCCCAGATTTATATTTCTGCAGGATAGGGCTCACTCCGCTAAGATAATAAAGTCGATTTCTCTTAAAAGGGAAATAAGTGTTGTCTATGCTCGGATTTCCATACATTATATAAAGGATGCATTTCCCATCTGAATCAAATCAGTGGGTCTCAGACTTCAATGTGTAACAGAATCACCTTGAGGACCTTGGTAAAAATGTAGATTTTTAGGCAGCATACCAGAAAATCAGATTTATAAGTTCCAGAATTCCTTCAGGGATCTGGGCCCGGGTCACTGCAGGGACCACCTGCCCTGCACCTCACTTTGACAACCCAGACACGAAGCTGCAGTGAGGCTGTCTCCATGGCAACTTTGTGGGAGGCAGTGGTGGGGCCTCCAGAGTGTCTCTCTGAAGGTTGATGTCACCCAGTCCCAGCAATATTAAGAGAGAATTATATGAACTACAATAAAAACACATATGGAAGAACAATCCTTTCACATTTACGACCGTAAAACGAAATCCTTCAAGGAACTTAGTTTAATATGGTCTTTGAACAATTCACACAATGTACTTAAAGTGTATATTATACATTATTATTAAAATACTGTAAAGCATAGCATTCTTCTAGAGCTTAAAAGTGGCAATTTATTTTACTAATCATTTCACATAGTGTCTATCTGCCCTAGCACTGAATTCCCTAAAATCTGAATTCTAGTTAAAAAATCAAATCAGACGGTACCTAGAAATACTGTATAGTATATAGCATATATGTGTAAATTCACACACACATAAAATACATGCCCTGAGATAGGGCATTCACTTGAAATCATTATAAATGATTGGTAATTATATTTTCAAATTCCAGTAATAAGATGATTTGGCCGTTCATAAATATGTATAATTTTTCTGTACCAACACCGTAGACACATAATTTGTTTTCCAACCCCACTGATTTTCTCCATGCAGATGTATCATTTTCCAATTATGAAATTAAGCATTTGATTTGAAAATATGTTGGCAGTCTAATTCCAGGTTTAATAACTTTCTGTATATTTTTAGGACTATATTCTGCTAGAACTCTGGGGAAAATTATGAAGTTCAAAAAAGCTAAATGTAAAAGAATGTAATCAGCCTGTGAGAACTATTCAAGTAAGCTACCACCATGGGTTAAATCGTTAAGAATAGCCTAGGCTTTCAGGGTTGGGCAAGTCTTTGCAGAGAAGCCGTAGTCACGTGCTAGAAGACAAAACAGAGATGCCCTGAAGCTGAGAAGACCTCACCAGCATCACAGACTTAGAGACAGACAGGAGGAGCACCAAAACCTGGTCACCATATTTTTCAAAACACAGAACTAGCATTCACGGAACTTGATAGCAATTTATTACTCTAATCTTAATCTGAATGTTTAGTGCTGAACTAACACTATACCAAGGACACATAATTAGAATATATAAAGATCATGAAATACTAGTGAAGATTCAGATTTAGCTAGTCAGGCATTACGCAAAAGGAAACAAAAAAGACTGTTCAGTATGGTGGATACATTTTTCACTTGGTTGATCTTTTCCCAATGTTCAAGGAACAACTCATGCCTGCACTGCAATCCACAGGGAGCAGGGGAGAGCTGACATGTTCTTAGACCACACTGCACACCTCCTTCCAAGCCAACTGTCTGCCATGGGCATCTGACCCATGCCACCACAGACAGACCCTGGGATCCTCGGCTTGGGTTCCAGGGGGGTTACGCCATCTTCCTCCAACGACCACAGCCCTAAGACTGTAGAGTTTGAAAGCAGTGAGTGCTTGCGTTTTCCACCATGTCAGCCAGCAAAGCAAGGAGAGAGACAGAGAGACTCAGAGGAAGGGAGGAAGCGAGAGAGCGAGAGAGAGAATGAATGGGGGGGCGGGGGGGGGGGGAGGGACACAGCAAGTGCCCAAGAAGAAGCAGAGGGTTGATTAGTTTCATGTTTCCTGAAACAGCCACATGCCTCTTCTTGGGTTAGGGAGACACAACTACATCATTATAAAACAAAACAAATCCCACTTCTTTTCTTAACCATATATGAATTGAATTCCATCAGAATCACATATCCCTACTAATACGAATATATGCATGTGAATAGGAATATATATATGAAATCACATATATACATGAAGTTAAAAGCTTTACGATATAACAAAGGAAGGAGTCCAAATCTCTTACCATCTTGGAAATAACTACATCTTTCATAGAGCCACATCTTCAGCACTATTTTTTTAGAATTTGGTATGAACTTGCTTAAATTTAAAAAGTATCCCATTAAAAGAAAGAAAGAAAAGAAAAGAAAAGAAACTGAGAGCACAGAAGGAGGGGGAAGAGAATGTTTCAGGGAGAATATGATGAGTTAATTAGCTACACATTTGTAATATAAGCAGCGATAATAAACTACTTCTACAATTAGATATGTGGGTCAGAGGAAATAAAACCTTTGCAACTGCCTGACCAAATAAAAAAAAAATTATCCCATTAGCACAGGACTACAATAGCAAACAGAAGATACAGATAAGCAACATAATTTTTTAAAGAATAAACATACTTAAACTACCACCATTTAGAGAAAACCAATATTAATATGTTGACATATAAAACTGATATTTTTCATAGATACACAAAATTCTATAGTTACTTTGTAACACGCCGTCTTCTATTAATATCTCTCTTGACCCCCTTCTATATCAGTAATCATTTTCTGCAGTATCTTAATGACTCCACTGTATCTAATTAACTGATGCATTATAATGTATCCACTCCATCTGCTGTTTTGAATTTGTACTTTGTCTCCAATTTTCCACTACTGAAAGAGGTTGCAACAGAAACCTTGCTTGCTTGTCCATTTTCTTAAATTCTTTGGGATGGGATTATTGCCTCGAGCCTTGTACCATTTTAGGGCTTTTGCAACATACTGAAAAATTTCACTCCAGGTAGCTTGTTCGATTTATGGGTTCAGTAGGAAAATGAGAATGCCATGCTGGGTACTAGGAATTTTTTGTCAAGTTTGCTGATCTGAAGGACAAACAGTTACCTCATAGTTTTAATTACTAGGGAAAATGATTTTTCCCCCTCTTGACCATTTTTATTTCTCATTTTACAATCTGCACATTCATGGTCTTTATCCATTTTTCTACCATTGTGACATTGATTTTCTTATACATTGTTCCTTACATAGGAGAGAGATGAACTCTCTAACTAGCATATGTATGTTATTGATTTTGTTACTTAGAAATTTGAAGTTTTAATCTTGATTCAATCTTTGACTATTATTTCTGCCTTTGATTTTCTGATATTCTATGAATACTTACATTTTCTCAACTATTTCTAAAATTTTATTTTTAGACTTAAAATTACATCTCTATTGAATTCATTTTGATAAAGAGTATAAAGTCAAGTGGTAGGGCTTTTTGTCTCAGGTTTTCTGGTGGCAGAATTAATAACAGTAATATAAAATTTAGATAAGAGTTCTTAACCTGGGATCCCAGGTCTTACAGTGGACTTTGAATATTTTAAATTGTCTCTGAAAAGTTGGATGCCTATGCATTTGTGAATTTTACTAAAAAGTCTTATAGCTTCTGTGAAATTCTCAGTGAGGCATATGAAACCTAAATGGTGAAGAACTTGGCTTTAAAGAATAAAATATAGATTAAGCACACAGTGGCCCTTTTCTTTAAAAAGATGGTAAATCCCCTTAAATTTCAGAAGAGCAGACATAGCCATCTGATCTTTTGGCCACTGCCAACCTTTGTTCCAATGAAATGTCACACAAAGCCCAACAGATACAGCAAAGTTCTTCTGCTAAAGGATGAGCTGCAGATCCTAGAAATCTGGAGCAGAATCTGAAAATACTGTATTAGAATATGGTTCAAGGGGCAAAATATGTGCCATATGAATTCCTCTTCTACCTCTGCAAATAGAAGTTCTCTGAACGACTCATCCTAAGTCAAATTTGTGACAGTTGTAGAATCTGAAATAAATTATGCAGTGGACTAGTTAAGGGAGATGCACCCTTATCTCAAACAGCTGAATATAAGATGACCCAAGTCATCATCCTGTATCAGACTGTCTGGCTTTACTGCAAAACTGGATTGACAGTATCACAGAGGGAGCTTTCTGTGCTGAACAGTGACTGTCCACCATGAAATCAACCTCAAATACCAGTAGAGCCCACTGAAAATCCCAAACTTCCTGTCAATAATCTGCAAGGGTTCACTCACCCAACTGAGAAAGTAACAGGAAAAAATGCATCCACATGTAAATTTAAATATGTCTGTAAGCCCACGCAAATGTAATCATTTTCTCAAGCGGTAAAACTCAGGTTTTTATAGCTGTCCTATTTTGTGCAGTATTAAAATACTGCTCAAAACAGTTAATTTTTATTATATGAATAATATAGACAACTGATTTGGAAACTATTGTGATATAGAATTAGTTATGCCAAGCTTAGCCTTAGCCCTAGATGCTGTTTAAGGACAGAACTCTCATAATTTTGTTTTGCTTTATAACTAGTTTCCACATATCAGGACCGAATAAAAAAGCATGCAAAACACATGCAAATTTATACCCAATCAATTTTAAAAGGAAATCATCACGTAGAAGCCATTCAATTCTTTTTTTAATACTAAGAATGAACAATAGGGTTGATCCATAGACATTATCTTTTAAATTTTGCACTTGCTGTTCTGAACAATTTGTTAAAGGAGATAAAATACTGAACATGTAAAGCAAGAAGTGATAGTACATTAATCTAATTGTAGGATGGAACACTGGTTATCAAATAATATTGAACAGAAGGAAATTCAAGTATAACTTAAAAAAAAACTAAATAAACCTTAATGTTACTATGTCATTAACTTTTCAATACATACACAGAATAGTTCATTGGAATATATTTCAAGCCTAAATCAATTTGTTTATTTGTTGATGGAGAACAAAACAATGCTGGCTTTTGTCTGAAACACTTGGTTTCTATGCTGGCCTTGTTGATTATATTATTACAGTCACTTAAATGCTCATCTGCAAAATAGAAATAATGTATAATCTCAGTCTTGATCTAAGGAATGGATTTTTTTCAACTGTAGAATACTACTCTTTTTGTGTTACCGTATGCTTTCCCGTAACTTCAAACGCTGGCAATTTTCCAACTACAATACAGTTCAGCTGGAAGCGCAGTCAGCAGCGTTTCCAGAAGCATTCACTTCTCACATCCAAATCCATCCCGGTTTTCCTTCTGTCCTGCAAAATGCACATCTTGTCTGACTTTTAAGGAGCAGTCAGAGAGGGTTTTTAATCAAAGACAGCAAAACAAAGAGGATGAAGAGGACACATGGGGTACTAATACCTCTGGTTAGAAAGGTGCAGTTTTTACTAGATCATCTTTTCAGGACTCATTTCACCATTCTGATTTCACATGAGAAAAGATGATATAAATTCAGTGGGCAGTTCAAAGGGAAAAAGACATATCCTAAATCCTTGGAGAACAGGAAAGAATTTGGATATCTGAGTCGGAGAAAACTGGACATACAATTCCTCTGTGCCATGTATTAGCTACAGGATCTTGAAGAAGTCATGTAACTTCCATATCCATTTCCTCATCTGTGAAATTGAGATAACACTAAGTACTAACAGGGGAGGGGAGGGGAGGAGAGGGGAGGGGAGAGGCTGAGCACATGAAGGTTGAGCTCACCACACCAGGGAACATTCAATAACTACGACAATGTTCCTCCACTGCATTTTCCCCAACTCTCTTGCAACTTGACATCACTTTCTCCTAGAGACTATCACCCCACAGAGGATTTACAGCTATTTTACCTAATGAATTGACATGGATAATATCACAAGGAGAACTTGGCCTCTTTCCTTCCTACAGAATGTCATGGAGGGCTATGCGTCGCTCTTATGGGTGGCTGCTGCTTGCAGAGGGGTCAGAGGGGCAAAGCATGTGAGAGACCCTGGTTTCCAGAAGGGATTAGGGAGGGAGCATGTGTCTGAAGCCTTGGTGAACTGGCTTAAATGTGTCCCCCCCAAATTTATGTCAGCTGGAACCTGTGAATGGGATCCTATTTGCAGATAGGGACTTTGCAGATGTAATCAAGCAGAGGTCATGCTGGATTGGGGTGAGGGCTAATCCAATCACTGGTGTCCTTCTAAGAGGAAAATCTGGACACTGATACACATAGAGGGAAACGGCCATGGGATGCTGAAGGCAGAGACTGGAGCATGTTGCCACAAGCCAAGGAACACCAAGCATTGCCAGCAACCAACCAACACTAGAAGAGTCAAGGAAGACCTCTCCCCTAGAGCATTCGAAGAGCATCCGTGGCATTCTGACACGCTGACTGAGGACTTCCAGCCTCCAGATTGTGAGAGAATAAATTTCTCTTGCTTTAAGCCACTCAGTTCATGGTAATTTGTTACAGCAGCCTTAGGAAACAAATACACCTGGGGAGGGAGAAGTGTGCCCGAATCTGGTTTTGCTGTGGTCATGAGATTGCAGAGCAGAGGGGGTGGGGAGCTGAGAGACTTCACCTCTCAGCCAGTGAGCAAGAAAAACAATGTTGAAAACGCTGGGACTTGAAATTGTCAACTCGCATTCTACCAATAATGCATTTTAAAGAATATCTTCTGTTAATTTAATTCCTTGTACGCCTCTGTTGAGAATACAAGTGTGTCTGCAGGGACACGGATGGGGAAAAGTAACAGATGCAATGGATGAAGACTCTAAAAGAGCTACCATTATTTCAGTACATACTATCGATAGGCTTATTGCGTATTTTTTTATCCACAGAATCAGAGATGTAACATTGAAAATCTCAATTATTTCACAGATGGGAACACCGAGACTTAGAAAGATTAATTAACATATTCAACCTCACAAACAGCTGATGAGTGACTGATCTGGGATTCCCACACAAAATACCTGATTGTAGCGATTACAGGTTGCTTTACCCCAGCAAGATGTTCCCAAGTTAATCACGTAGTAAGCAAAATATTCCATGTTCTTTTTTTTTTAAAAAAGGACATACTCTTGAATACTAAAGGATAGAAATACTTTATATTTAAACATTCTATAGTTACAAGTTCTTAACAATAAAGGTCAAAATAACTGAATAATTGAGAACTAGGAAGCATCCCATAATAAAAATTAGGGGGCTTCCCTGGTGGTGCAGTGGTTGAGAGTCCACCTGCCGCTGCAGGGGACACGGGTTTGTGCCCCGGTCTGGGAGGATCCCACATGCCGCGGAGCGGGTGGGTCCGTGAGCCATGGCCGCTGAGCCTGCGCGTCCGGAGCCTGTGCTCCACAACGGGAGAGGCCGAAACAGTGAGAGGGCCGCGTACCGCAAAAAAAAAAAAAAAATTAATTGTAGAAGCACATCCTCACTTTCAATTACTTTGTTTTATTATGCTCAATGAATTGTTTAAATAAATTACCATAATTGACCTTCACATGAGCAAACCATCAAGAAACATCTCTTGGCATGAGAATCTGCCTCTCAGCTACAAATGAATCACCTTTCTCTTCAACAAACAGGGCCTTTATACACAATTACTTTAACAATAGCCATCTATCATGAGTCCCAAAACGGCGTTTTGCCTATAACTAGATAATCAGTTCACTATTGATTACAAAACACTTCTTTTTTTTTTTTTTTTTTTTCGGGGTACGTGGGCCTCTCGCTGTTGTGGCCTCTCCCGTTGTGGACAAGGCTCCAGACGCACAGGCTCAGCAGCCATGGCTCATGGGCCCAGCCACTCCGCGGCATGCGGGATCTTCCCGGACTGGGGCACGAACCCGTGTCCCCTGAATCGGCAAGCGGACTCTCAACCACTGCGCCACCAGGGAAGCCCTACAAAACACTTCTTGAGTCAAGTTTACCTTGGTATTTCATATGTCAGTATTCAATACATCAAAAGTGTTAGAAACAAAGTATATATTCATTGTTCCCATTCAATATGCTTAACTCCAGTGAATCAGGTTCACGTGTTCATCTTTCCAGTCCCGGGTCAAGTTCTGAGACAAGGAACATGGAGTTGGTTGATTAGCCAGGTCAGAGCTTCACTTATGAATCTTAGCAGAGGCCACCATAAACATTGGGAAGGGTGGGCTTCTCTAATAAGTATTAGGGGCTTGTGACTGAAGTAGGGAACTGAATGCTTGATAGGAAAAAAAACAAAAAAAACAGGCATCTTCCACAGTAAAGTTATTCTACATCCAATGTTTTTATTTTTAGTTCTCAATCATCAGTCATACCAAAATTCACCTGAAAATCTTAGTAAAAAATACAAAAGCCCAGGCCCTGGCTCTTTCAATGACTCCAGGCCCCTGGGAACCCTGGGGGTACTTTATTAGCTCTCCCAGGTGATTCTGATATACTTGAGTATTTAAGAACCACTGGTCTATGCCATAAACTTGTAAGTTTTGGCACCTGGCATTTGGTTCTAAGATGGTCCCAGAATTTAAAAATTTCAGAGCCCAAGGCTCTTAATGGTATTTGTTGCATTCCAGTCCTTGCACTGTTTGTATCAACCACCTGTGATCAATATCTTTTAATTCTGGAACGAAAAGCTCCAGGCCCAAGGGTGTGAATGGTCAGTGAGTTAGTTCTCCAGGTGATTCTGAGCAACTACCCCAGCCTGGGGATCAAGGTCAACATCAATGGAAACAAGTCATGTTGACAGGACATACCCTTAATAGGATGTGATGGGAATGGTACTTTATCCCTGTGGTCTTCCTTTCCAAACCCCATGACCCCAGTCTACTCATGAGAAGAACATGAGATAAATCCCAGTGGAGGGATATTCTAAAAAATCCCTGACCTCAAAACTGTCAAGGTCATCAAAAATAAGGAGTCAGAAAAACTGCATAGCTCAGAGGAGCCTAAGGAGACATGACTATTAAATATAACATAGAATCCTAGATGGGATCCTGCAACAGAAAAACATTAGGAAAAATGTGAAGAAATCTGAATAAACTATAGACTTAAGAGAGTAATTATCAATATTGGTTCGTTAACTGTGACAAATGTAATATAAGAATGTAAGATATTGATAATAGGGAAAATTGGGTGTGAGGCATACAGAAACTCTCTACTATCTTCACAATTGTTCTGTAAATCTAAAAGTGTCCTAAAATAAGAAGAAAATGCCAAAAAATCAGTTATGATTAAAAAATTGACAGAACTAGATACATCTCAATATTTTTAAATCTTAGAACATAATATACACATCTCCCATCTTTTTTACGGAAGAACACGCCATTGTGAGGTCTGAGCCTTGGATCAGAAGGTCACGTTATCCTCACACATGATATGTAATGCATGGTGTGGGCGCTATGAGTTCACATCTCAGTTATTTGAAAATGGTGGGCGGATTAAAAAACAAAACCGTGAAATAGATTGAATGAAGACCAATTTTGGGTTTTTATGATTTTTTTTAACCATATTTCTTACTGCTTTCTCCCACACCGTAATCCAATGGCTATCTTTTCATTCTCACCTTCCAGCACTTACTGTAGCTTTCATTGAAACAACAGCTTTCACTTTGACCTTCCATTCCATTGGTTTATATGCTATTTAGCTAAATTACCAATTCATGGTAACACGAGGGGCACAAACAAGCCCTGGGCGGGGGGGGGGGGGGGAATCATAGGGTGCCTTGTACAGAGAGCACCCAGAAAGATGGTGATCTCAGTCTGCATATAACATGGGTTATCTACTGGCTTATAACAGGGTGCTGACATGGGTTAGAACATTGGTAATGAGTCGGCAGAACTGGTAAGACACTTAGACGGAGATCAGCTGTTATCACAGCTTCTCCTGGTCTCAAAGTATCTATTCTTGGTTATATGAGAAGTTGCCAGTTGTTGATGTATAAATATCAAATGGTTTTCTCTTCTCCAGTAACTTCTACCTGTTGTGATTTGTCAATCTTTCCTTTTCTGCTGGGTGGCTGGTTTGCTTCAGGACAGCTGAGTCCAATTTATTAAATTTTCATTGACTTGGTTACTAAAACAGTCTTGTTTCAGTTAATAGGACTTAATGCTTGTCAATTTTAAGACCCCAACATCATTCTCAAGTCAATTATCTATTTTCTACTGTACAGAGAGTGGAGGCTACATGCTGCAACTTCTCTTTTCTCTCTCTTCCTCTTCTAGGATTTGGGAAAGGTCAAGGCAGGATTTTTTTTCTTCTTTTTTTGTGGTACGCGGGCCTCACTGCTGTGGCCTCTCCCGTTACAGAGCACAGGCTCCAGACGCGCAGGCTCAGCGGCCATGGCTCATGGGCCCAGCCGCTCCGCGGCACGTGGGATCTTCCCGGACTGGGGCACGAACCCGTGTCCCCTGCATCGGCAGGCGGACTCTCAACCACTGCGCCACCAGGGAAGCCCCGGGTTTGTTTTTTTTTTTTAATGGGGCCTTCATGTGACTTTCCCTGTTGAGTGTGACGTCTCCTTTCTGGAAGGGGTCCCACCTGTACAGCTCCTGGAAAGACAAAGCTCTCCCATGCCACGTGAGAGCAGGTCGGACCACAGCATCTGTTCTGAGCATCAGCAGACCCTGTAGAGGAGGGACCAAGCCATCCAGATGACCCACCTGCAACCTTCAAGTCACATGCCTGAGAGCAGTGCACCACTGTGTCCCCTGGGAAGCCGAGGGCTCCCATCTCATCCACCTTCTGCAGCCCAATTCTGAGCCCCTGGGCACAGGTGGGACCCATCTTTCACCCACCCAGAAACCAAAATTCAAAGCAATGCCAGCCAGCCATCACAACACTTCTTCCTGATGGTCAACTTCAGCGAGTGGTCAACTCCACTCGTGCTGGCATCGCCCACCTCTGTCAGTCACTGCCGTGACCTCAGGAAGGGAACACCCTCCAGGGTCCCGAGCCGCCCCTCCACCTGGGGAAGATGAGGAAGGACTGCCTCTGTTCACACTGCACTGGCCCCCAAAGGCCACCATGACTCCTCCCGCTGCCCCCCCCACCCCGGGGAGTGTTGAGGCCTTGGTGACTGTTCTGTGAAATGGCACCTCTCATCACCCCTGAGTGAGAACCCCCAGATGGCAAACCTCTGAAGGCAGAATGTGATTGAACCCATGGACCCCTATCCCCAGTTCAGAGAAGAGACGATCCCATCTAGCACGCCCACCCCCAGTCACACAGACGTTCTCTCACTGGCTCCTACCAGGAGAGGGATGGGGGTGTGGAGAGAGGCTGGCAGGGGTGCTTCCTTGGTGCAAGGAAGGTGGCACAGAAAGCTGAACCTGGAGATGCTGAAAGCAGGCGGTGCCTTCCTTCTCTATGACTTCCCCAAGGCCAGCCCTGTAAGCAAACAGGGCAGTGACATCACCAGGGAGCCAAAGAGCCCATCAAAAGTTGGCCAGTCATTTCCCACTGAGGTGGAAAACAAGGAAAGCAAAGTACCTGGGGCCATGGATTTCTACAAGAATTTCTTTTTTTCTTTTTAATGTTTGAATATTTAATTTACAATTTTTTAAAATTGAAGTATAGTCGATTTACAATGTTGTGTTAGTTCTGGTTACAGCAAAGTGACTCAGATATATCTATGTATTCTTTTTTCACATTCTTTTCCATTAGGGCTTATTACAGGATACTGAGTATAGTTCCCTGTGCTACACAGTAGGTCCTTGTTGATTATTTTATATGTAACAGTATGTATA